>NC_047519.1:25677922-26034172 GCF_902827115.2 Pseudochaenichthys georgianus
GCCCTTGCAGCACATTATGCGAGCATAACAGGAGGAGACTGAGGGGAAGTGGAGTCAACCAGTGTTCATGCAAAGATTAGAGGAATTTTCAATAATTTCTAGGAATGATGTTTGCTGAAACACCTTCCCTAAGAGTCCTCAACATATCTCAGTGGCTTTTCCATCGTCACCCATGTTCATCTCATCTCATGTCCATGTTACAAACTGCTTTATTTGAAATCACAAGTTTCAGTGATCATTTCCATTCTGATGTCTCCAATCAATTGTATTGTGACTGTAACAAATGATTGAATCCCCTGTCGTTAAAACAAATGGATCATAATAGAGACACTGAACGTGGACTCTCTCAGACGCGTTATAATGGGAATAGAATCACACCCGTGGCTATAATGTATTATGAATGATGCTGGTTAAGATAGATTAATTTGGTTTGCAAAATGTGTTTTTCCCCCTAGATATATCCCATCTCTTAAATAAACATATGGCTGAAACTCATTTATTACATAACGCCTGGGGAAATGTGAATGTTGCTTCCCTTTAGTCCAGCGTGCTTTTGTCTGCTGTGCTGCCTTGCTAACGCAGTCCCTCTTGTTTTGTCAACACGCCAGACGTACACTGTTGTCATGGAGAGAGGATGCAGGGCCTCTCTCCTGCTGGATGATGCCATGATAGCCTGGCAAATGATGCTGTTTGAAATGCAACTAACACAATTGTGCTCTCCATATTCGCCTTGACAAAGAGTCTTCGAAGCATGCCTCTTAAATGCATTTGCATGAAAAGCTCTATGGATTGGCTTTAATAGGATTGTAATCTAATAATGTCTCCTGTTTATGTTTTGGCACATCCGATGCTTTCTAATACTGTATCCCTGCATATAAATGTCTATTGAGTAATTCCCATTGGCCACATTAAAAGCACCCCACATCTCTCTAACATCTTTCTTTGTATGTTTTGTTTCCTCGCTGGCTTTGTTTTTAAGTTGCTGCATTTTGTCGCCCTCCTCTCTCTCTCACTCTCTCACCCGCCCCCCCCCCCCCTTACCTTAGGGTGCATGGAGCCCCCATAGCAGTGTGAGCTCTCCCTTGTCCTGGTCGCCAGACCAGCAAGAGGGGTGGGACGTCCCAAAGACCAGGCAGTCCTCTGGCAGCCCCAGCTGGAGCATCAGAGTGGTAAATACTGGCTCAGCAGAGATGGCAGGGCAGCAGCTGCCCTCTGTCAGCCCTCTGTTTACCCGAGTGACACACGCTCTCCCCGAGTGTTCCTGAATGTCACTGTGATGTATATCCTACCCTACACCAACCATTACCACCAGCGTGCATTGAGAAGAGGAGATTCATAGACCAATAACTAGGCTAATGACTTTATGAATTGAAACAGACGCATATCGCTATATTGAAAATCGCTTTTGCTTTTTTGCCATTTTTGCTAAATTGAGACATCAAAGGTGTGGTGTAATAAGACGTTGCCAAGTCTAAATATGACTTATCGTTTTTAAGAGTGAAGCAATGTTTAACCGTTTCCTCTCTGCGAGCCATTCTCTGCTTTTCCATCTTTTCTTAATTCTGTTCAAATGTTAATTTATACATTTTGTCTTCCCTGATTTTTAATTCGTAAAAGCTTTGTTAGTTGGTTGCCATGGTGGGGGCATTACTCTGATTAATTTGTGCGCTGCAGCAGGGGTTCAGTCCAGGTGAAACACCATTGAACAGTGAGTGTGTCGGGGGGTGCAGTGGAAGGGAGGGGCCTGCTTTTGGGATCAGTGTCAAATGTGGGGTAACTGAGAAGGGCTTTTGGGGGCAGGAGGTGGAAGATTCAGTCAGACTTAAGTTTGACAGTCATGATTAGCGTGAGGCCTCTTGTTGGAACTGGGCCAAAGGCACAGTGGATCTCGCATTGCTAGAACAACAGTTCAGAGGCCTTTTCCCAACCCTCCCACTTGCTGGCCGTCTAGTAGAAAATCGAGTGTAGCTCTCGAGTTATTTCCAAAAAAAATCAAGAATCATGTTGATGGTTTTATTTTTGTTTTGATGTGCAAATATAACGGATATAAAAAATGAAAAGGTATTTTTTCAAGGCCATTATAATATAACACATTCAAAACACTTATTCTTCACATTTGACTTGCAGCAGCCTCTTACACTCATACGACCGAAACAACATAATGCTCTGCCTGTTGTATATTCAAGAATATATACAAAGCTTTTCAGATTTTTTTATCTCGGTTTTCCACTGAGCCGACTATAAATCAGCCTGTGAGAGAGAAACACATTTCTGCTTCTGCTCCTTTCAGTTTGTACGATGGGGAGTGGTCCTGGTTCCTGTGCTATGTACTCCTTATGTGCCGTGCTGCAGATTTTCTGAATTGTCTTTCCTCCACAGGGTCGAGGCTCAGGCTTCCCTGGGAGGAGGCGGCCCCGAGGGGCTGGTCTGTCAGGTAGAGCAGGACGTGGACGGGCCAGAGGCAAGAATGGAGTGAGTCCCGGAATGAACCCTGGGGTATGTGCGCTGCTGTGCGACGCCTTAACATGTTTGCCAAATATTACATTGTATGCAAAACAGTGTTTGTTTGAACAGCTGAAAACATGGATGATATGGTGTAAGCAACATTAATGATAATGACAGGGAAACCCTTTCATTATTTAATGTATGTTAAAAGCACATCGCCTGAGGGCAATTTCTTCTATACCTCCAAATGACGTCTGGTCGGTCAGAAATGATACACAGTAGGGCTGCACGATATATCGTGTCGTGACGATAATCGCGATATGCGAGTTTTTTATTAATTTGAATTTTTTAGGACTTTCGATATTAAGTAGGAAAATTAACTCAAACACGTCATGTTACAATTATTTTGCTGCTTGCTACAAAAGGAAAACTTGCACGGCAAACGGATCTGGTGATTAAAGGTAAAAACACTGAATAAAGTAGTTTCATGTGTTTCTCCAGGGCAGTTCGGCGCTGCTAACCGAGCTAGCTCAGCTTGTTGCTCTGATAACTTAAGATCCAGACGCCCGTGACTAAAATCAAATTAAATATAGTTAAAAAAAATACCAATTGTATAGCATTAAAGTTCAAGAAAGGATGGTTTGCGGAAAAAAACAGAACTGTATTTTCTTCAATTCCTGAATGTTTTCATATCGCAATATATATCGCAGGGGGGGGGGGGGGGGGTGTAATCGCAATGTCAGTTTTTTCCAATATCGTGCAGCCCTAATACACAGTCATACTGATTAGGGATTCCCTCAAATAAAGATTTTTCTAGACGACCAGTAGTAGTCAATTCAGGCGACGAGTTGACTATTTGTCGCACGTTTGATATATTATGATTATTAATATTATTTATAAATGTTTTCTCACAAAATGGTTGCAGTTCCAGGGCAGAAATAATGTTCCCTGTTTTATTATGAAGCCAGCTCTCTGGACAATGCGCTCCTGTATGGTGTGGATACAGAGGCAACTTTTTGTCTGCGCTGTTTGCATGTCACCTTGTGGGGCTTGTCCTATACAAGCTCAAAAGATTGAATACTTTGGATTTCCTGACCAACAAAAGGACCTTAATGACCAGGCACAGCTCTGGGTGAAGTGTGAGGGGTCTTTCGGCTGACTGCAGCAGCGCCCAGATGTTGTTGTTTTTTTCCTTTGAATAATAGACTAGATAAATGAGTTTAATAGGCGACTAACGCTTAGTTGACTATTTGGGGGCAGTCATAAAGTTGATATAGTATTATTCCAATTATGTGCAAATGGGTCATAATAACACTTATATCTGTGCATTTTATAGTGGAAAACAACTTAACTGCCTATGTCATCATCACACTGTTGTTTTTGTTTAATTTGTGTATTTTACTCCCTGATTTTCAGATCACAACAATAGAAACACCATACCCAGTCAAGGATGAGGAGGAGAATGCCATGCATAACACAGTGGTCATATTTTCCAGCAATGACAGTTTCACGCTCAAACAGGTGTTCTATTTATTTAATACTTGTGTTGCTGATATATTTAATGTTGAGTCCACATGAGGGAATTCCTCCGTTCACTTAGTCGGTCTAAAAGTAAATCTGTGCTTAAAGACTTCTCCCACTGGAGATCATTAATTCTTGTGACAATACTGCCAACTGCCTTCAGGTAATTATATAACACAGGATCATATTTAAATGTTATTGCTCTTATTTTCTACCTTCCTGTACAAGTTTATTTTGTGAACAATAACTTACTGATGGTTACAGTCCAACATTCATGGGAATATTAAGGACAAATGTTACTATGAACTGGCAGTGTGGCATAGAAATGCAGAGGTCATACTTCTGTATTGTAGAAAATGACTCTTCTATAATACAACACAACAATTGTGAGAATTTGTTTTTCTAAACTGATGATATTGTATTTCCTTCTAGGACATGTGTGTGGTGTGTGGGAGTTTTGGCCTTGGTGCAGAGGGCCGTCTTTTGGCCTGCGCTCAGTGTGGCCAGTGTTATCATCCGTTCTGTGTTGGCATCAAGGTACAGTTACCATTGAGTTTTTACATCACACACACAGTTTACTAAGAAACACCATCCTATCATACAGAAATCTGCATATAAAGCCTCTATTGTTATTTGTACAGTTCAACAAGGTGGTGCTGAGTAAAGGCTGGCGTTGTCTGGAGTGTACTGTGTGTGAAGCCTGTGGTCAGGCCACAGATCCTGGCCGCTTGCTGCTGTGTGATGACTGTGACATCAGCTATCACACTTACTGCCTGGACCCTCCACTGCAGAACGTGCCCAAGGACAGCTGGAAGTGCAAATGGTCAGTGTTGTATGATCCTCGCGGCAGAATTAGTGTCAAACGAGCGTCATTGAACAACATTCAAATTATAATTGATTTTGTGTTAAATTGACTAAAATAATGAAAAAATAATACATGTTGTTTAATCTGTTTTTGATTGTTATAGTAAGGAGTTAAGGGGAATATATATGTTATTAATACCTTTTTTATGGATCTCAGTTTCAAAATAAACTGTACTTTTTCAACAATAGAAAAGGCATTTAAAGCAAATATCTTGATTACTTTTATGTAGTATAAGTGAATTCAGAGCTACTTTTGACATTGAAATGAACACGATATCATTCCATATGTAAAGCATGTGGACAGTGAAATGAGAAGGCAAGGTTTTTGCAGCACAGTAATCTGTGTTAACCTCTTTGAAGTGACCTGTGTAGAATGACCTCTGTCCTCCCTGTCTCCTGCAGGTGTGTGTCCTGCACCCAGTGTGGCGCCACCACCCCGGGCCTAAGGTGTGAGTGGCAGAATAATTACACTCAGTGTGCCCCCTGTGCCAGCCTTGCAACATGCCCCATCTGCCTGCTGGACTACAGTGAAGGCACCGTGATTGTGCAATGTCGCCAATGTGACAGGTGTGCAGAGTTTCTACCAATGCTGTCGGCTCAGGAGAGCTGATCTCTACTAAGTGTTTTGTTCAGATAATTGGTTCTTCTTATTAAACCTTTCTCTTCTCTCCGCAGATGGTTCCATGCATCCTGTCAAGGTCTCCATTCAGACGATGATGTAGAAAAAGCTGCAGACAGTTGCTTCGACTGCACGATGTGCCGGTCTTTCAAAAACACTAAAGGTTTGAGCACAGTGATTTCTCAAAATGTGTTCTCGTGTGTGTGTGCTTCTGCAAGATGGTGAATAGTCAACTATTGACATTTGATCCTCCCTTTCCTGCTGATTTTAAACGGCTTTTGTGTCCTGTGCTGCTGCAGTTGTGACCAAGGCCAGAGACACCATTGAGCCTGTACTTATGACGCAGATTGTCACAAAGGCTAAAGAAATGGGTAAGTCCAGAGCTACAAACTGAATAGATCATAAATGGCAACATAAAGAAAATATCTTTCTCTAAATGATGATGGTTTTACTTTAGATTCTACAGTAAATGCTCATTCTAGCTATGTTTTTATTTTCTCAGATCTGTCGAGGACCTACACCCAGGATGGTGTTTGTTTGACAGAGTCGGGGCTTTGCCAGCTCCAGAGCTTGTCTGCTACAGCGTCACGGCGCAGGAAACCCAAGCCCAAGCTGAAGCTAAAGATTATTAACCAGAACAGTGTGGCGGTGCTTCAGGCTCCTGTAGACCCCCTCTCAGAGCTCTCTCGTGATGAAGACATCGAGGACAACAGAGGTACTTGTCTCGTCGCACAAGCTTCTTCTTTCAAAGTGCCTTCAGTTCAGAAGTGACCTGGAAAGTCAGCATTAGCTTTTTTTCTATTAGTTTGACTTTAAAAGTTGTTCATCATTTTATATCTGCAAAGTTTACACTTAAAATGATTTGAAGTCTATCCAATCCTGGTATGTTTGACAAGTTGCATTAACAGAATGTTTTCTGCATCACAGATTCCCTTTTGTTCTATATTGGTGGAGATTGAAGGACATTTTGAAAAAGATTTGACTTCAATGATAGACAGATACAATGTAAATTAGCTCGGTACAGAACACGTGCTGACATTTACTGTCAGTGCAAAATGAATTACTTGAAACTGCTAGTAGCACATTTTCCTTTGCTTTACAAATACATCAAATGATTATTTTTATTTATTCTTCAAAGTGTGTTTCTAAAAAAATGCATAAGATAAACAGAAATGATTTCATGCTTTATTTAATCAATAGCAATTCATTTAAAAAAGAGTTTCATAATCTAGCCACATACATTTATATGTTAAAGGTGACATGTCATGCTTTTCCGGTTATTACCCGTCCCATTGTGTTAGGAAGGTTTTTATGCATGTAAACGGTCTGCAGAGTCAAAACCCTCAAAGTACACCCTGTAGCGAGTAAAACTCTAACACAGAAAATACCTCCCCAAAACGCCTCGTTGGAGATACGTCACTGTCCATTTGATTCTTCCGGGTACATCATGATGTCATGTCGTCCCCGGAAAGAAATGGACCAATCCGTCGAGCCGTTACGTTACGTCCGCGGAGCCGTTACGTTAAGCCCCCGCTGATTGGTCCAAATTGACCAATCCACGGACTTCCTCACATACTCAGTGCAGGCAGCTCAGCTGATTTCTCCTCCCTGGCTGTAGGCTGATAACAGACAGTTGGGATCGCGGCGAAATTCTCTCTGCAGACCCATTCTCACAGCGTTTATCAACCTTTTTCTTACTCAATATCAAGCCACACTTATTGTTTTTACTTCGGCTGTGACTTTGTGTGTGCTCAGGGTGAGTTTGGCTGTGTTTCGCTGTGTATCGCTAAACAAGGAAATCACACCTCCACGGAGTTCAGCGCGATTCACAACGTCCCGACTGGTCCCGACCAATCGGAGCACACTGGGCTCACAGGGAGGGGGGGCAAGAGCTGCAACGAGCCGTTTAGTGGAGAGAGTGAATACTGCTGAATACACGTACTTTACAGAGATGCTGTATGCGAAACCAATGTGAGTTTGGAAAATTGCACAGTATAAATGTATTCTAGTAGATTTCAACAATGGAATTATGATCAGTGGAAATGGCCATGACATGGGACCTTTAAAGTCAAAATATAGCCATTTATTTATTTAAAAAAAAAAAAAAAAAAAAAAAATCTGACTGAAATGAATGTCCATAATAGTCGAACTGGTGATTTTAATTTCAATCAGGCTAATGTCCTGCCACTGTGTGCAGTTCAGATAGAGTTGACTCTGGTGGCTGTGTGGAGGAGCCTGGTGGGGGGGTTCTCTGCCGCAGGGCTGTCACTCATCATCAATGCTCTCTCCCTCATGTAGAGGCGGAGCTCCTAGATTGCGAGGCAAAGTCTGACTCCAGCATGGAGAGAGAGCCGGCAGAAGACGACTCCAAGGGGGCCGACGGCAGCAAGAAGAGGAAGAGGAAACCGTACCGGCCGGGTAGGGCACCTGATTGAAGGAGACAGCTCCTCTGAAGCGTAAAATGGTGCAGTACATGCCCAACGCTGTAGATGTAGCAAAGTAATGCCATCTCAGGGCCTCTGATGTATACAGGGCTCCATGATGCTTTTCTGAGCCTTCATGCTAAATGCACTAGACAATTATTTGAACCATTACAATGAAACGTCATACAAATCATATCTAAATTATGTATTTGTTTCTGAATATAGGTTTTGATTTATTGATAATAATAAAATGTAACTTCTCCTTTCAAGGCATTGGTGGGTTCATGGTACGCCAAAGGAGCCGTCCAGGTCAAGGTCCAGGCAAAGCCAAACGATCCCTGAGCAGAAAGGATTCCACTGGCTCCGTGTCAGAGAATACCTTTGGAAAAGATGAGGGTGTGTATACCCGTCATATCTACTCGCACCTGTATTAAAATGTATACAATGTTTTTATGTAATGGCATTTTTTTGTTGCAGGATGGTCAGAGGCTCTGCCTGATACTCCTGTGGACGAGATGCCCCCTGGACCAGAGGTCCCAGAGAAAATAAAGAAGCGCTACAGGAAAAAGAAAACAAAACTGGAGGAAGCTTTTCCCGCCTACCTGCAGGTCCGTCACCTGCGACCGCTAACTCATGCTGTTTGACACGAACATTAAACTAATACTGTGTGTAAATAGAGTGGGCATATAATATCACATGTATAAACTAGTGTAAAAAAGTTTTTATTTATATTTAAATCAGCCAATTTTCCATCACAACTGCCATATTTTTACTTTGCAGACAAAAAACGTTTAACTTTGTTATCCGTTCATTCAATTTCGTTTTTGTTTTATTGTTATGCAAGCCTCCTGTTCATATGCACAGATTATCTTGTCATGCCATGTCTTCATAAAATGCCTTTTATCTCACCCTTGGGACGGTTTGAAATCCAAAGAACATTGCCTAGAAACCACTTACAGAGCCTTGGTGCACAGTGCCCCTTCTGTGAGCTTCTTTAAAAGAGGAACAGCCTAAAGGAACTCACTGTAGAGGATACACGTCTGTGATCGGGCTCTGTAATGGCTCCTGTCTGGGTTGTGAATTGATATACAAAATCTTAACTGGAGATGACTTCAGGCCTCCAAGTCTCTAGCCGATATCTCAGTGTCACCTTTTGTTGGCCAAAACATAGATATGTGATGTGCATTAAGACACCGGCAGCTGTCGGTGCTGCTCTTTGTCTCGCACAGTCAGTCCAACCTAAAAGTCCGACACAGTGGAGCACATTTCATTAATTATTGAAGTAGCAACACATTGGGCTTTTAATGTCTCGGTGCAGCAGGGAGCTGCAGTTACATGTCTTTGAGGATAGTAGATGACTTGTGGGTATAAGTGGTTTGGGGGTGGTAGGTGCTGACAAAAGTGAGGTCAGCAGCAACATGACTGTTAGATCCAGAGCTTCTCTGTTTCACTTTGGTCAGTTCTCTTGGGCCTTCAATGTGTGCTTCTAAGCTCTATGTGACATGGTCATGTATTTCCCAAGAAGGATGTCAAGAAAGGTAAGTTAACAGCCCTTGAATAAAAGTGTCAACACAGGGAATTGACCGGTGCTTTGTGTTGTCATGTTCAGGAGGCGTTCTTCGGAAAGGACCTACTGGACAAAAGCAAGCAGAACAGGCACCAGGGGGGGGAATCGGGCTTACTGGAAGAAGGGCAAAGCCAAGGGGAGAGGAAAAACCTCCCCACCAGCTTCCTGGACCCTTCGTCAGACCCTCTGCTCAGCGCCTCCTCAACATCCCTTCAAACCAGACCAGCAGCAGCACGTACGTATACACATTGCATTAGTTTCCCAGGAAAAAGCCAATTATTCATTATTTAATATGTTGTTCTATTATGACATATTACCGGATAACTGAGACCAATTTTGTACCCGGTAACGAGTCGATGCAAGTATTGAAAAAGCCTGACACAACAGGGGTGTCTTTTATATGGCATTTCGTATAACAAGGAATTGTATCCCTCGGTTTCTCCACCCTCTTTCTGCAACTGTCATCACCCAATGAGAGTATCGACCCTTTTCACACAGAAGTCAAAGAGTATCCACTAAACACATGTTCAAACTGCATTTCTACCATTCATTCAAAACAGTCCTAGAGTCAAAGGTTAATCTCTGGTGTTCACAGTGTCATTTGTTCAACTGTGGCTTTATCTACACACTAAAGAATTCCACATTACATAATAATAACACCAAATAAAGTAAAGTTCTGATTCTGTTCTCTCTGCTCGCTCTGTCTCGCCCGCCAATTCACTTTGTCTTTTGCCCTTTTAACCTTTCTCTTTATATGACATGCCCCTTTGTTCCTTGTCCTGTCTTTGCAAACACGTTAAAGCTGTCCAGAGTGAACTATGCATTTGCAATGATGAAAATGTCATGCGCTCTCAATGACATGACAACAGTGTGTTTTATTATGTTGCGAACATGGTCGTTACTGTATCTGTTTTATAGTACACTTAAAGCAACCCCTCCTACAAACGAAGCACAGTCACTGTTTTAACATCAGCGGAGAAGATTCAGCATTATACCTGCCACCTGCACTCCTTCCAGCGTTTCCCCGGTGTTGGTGCTGCAGCACACCAACAGGGCAAAATGGAGCATCACCACACTCATCAAAGTGTTTGTCAACACACCAGTCGCAGTCGAAATCTATTACTATCATTAATGTTTTCTGAGTATTGATGAATTCCCTGTCGCTGCTCGTAGATAAACTGCAGTAGAAGTCAACTGAAATTGTCTTAATGTTTGAATTGCATCTTATTGTAGGGTATTGCGTCACATAGTGTTCATATGTTCATATCAAATAATTGTCAGGCAGTGTAAGGATAGGGTTCTCCATCTGCTAAAAACTTTTGGTCGGTCTCGAGTTGCTGAAATACATAAATGAAGTCCAACGTATTTCAAAAACATTACACACTTGTTGCAACCTACAACATTAATTAGCAAAGGCTGCTTTTCTAAACTGTTCATGTAGTTTAGAAGTGTGGTTAGAAAATAAAAGGAAGGTATCTTGAGTGGTACGACAACATATAAAGACTGATTTTTCAGTGGAAGAAATAGTGTGCGAAATGTGAACTAAACCATCCGTTTAACAGTTGAGAGAAACAAAACACTGTAACCTTCACAAATGTAACCTTCGGATAATAATAAGAAAAGACTGCAGCATAGAAATCACTGTGCGTGGGCGAAGAACATTTTGCATCATCTCTATGGATCCATGATGTTTAAGTTGGAGAAAGGCTACTCTAACTTAAATATGTTTTAGTATGTTCTCATCTTTGACATTATTCCTGTGACATTCCATTTAATCAGTTATAAAAGTGTTGGCATATAACTCTAGTGTTAATTGTTGTTCTCTCAGAGGCCTGCTATTGTTTACTTACAGTTTATTCTCTTATTTACTCTAGATTTAATTCTACATGTGGCTTTCAAATGGTTCCAGACCACATTCTCATGTTCGTTCAACATCACCTTCAATTATGATTTGTGACGATTTGGTTTTCTTTCTTTTTTGTTTGTTTGTTTTTCCCCCTCCATCTACAGAGACGTCTGAGGAACCATTAGTTGATCTTTCTGATGTTCTGAACAGTGATGCAGACATTCTGGGAATGCTCGGAAAATCAAGCAGTGACTCCGGTGCGTTATATATCTCACAGTCACAGTGCTAAGAATTTTAAAAGATTTAGTCACGTGGGTTCACAAAATCGGTTGAGAAATTCCCTCAGACAATTTTGCTTTCACCACTTGATTTTTTTTAAATGTCACATTCTTTAACAATACTTTTTGTTCACCTTTTTTGTTTTACTTTTGTTTGCATTGTCTGAAGCGTGTTGTGCTTGTTCGGTCTTCACTATATTTTCACTCATTATATCTGGTTTTGGGTCCTTGTAGGTCTTGATTTTTGCCCCTTCCAGGTTGACAGCTCTCCTCCTTCTTTTGGTAAGGGTGCTATGGCCTATTAATCCTTTGCTTTAGTGCATTCCTCTCTAACAGTGTGTCTCTTTTTTGAGTGTGCATGTGTATATATATATATATATATATATGCTGCTTCATACTTAGCTTTTTCTACAACATTTCAGATTGTTTTAACACCCATAAACTACTTAGTGCTTACCTAACCCAGTGCACAGTGTTCACTCAAATGCGTGTGGTGTGCACTTTCACAGTGGCGACATCTTTGAATAAGTTATTATATAGAACGTGTTATCTGCCTGATCACCGCTGTCCTTAAGATAGAAAAACAACACACTTAGGATAATGGCATCTATGAAACAAGCGAGAAAAGTTTAGAGAATCCTCCTGAGAACATCCTCATAGTTCCTAAGGACTCTGAAGGTCGTCTGAATGACAAAACAACTCGGCACTACATGCTTCCATTCTTTGTAAAAAAAAACGTTGTTCAGCCTAAATGCCTTAAGGGCTGATAAATAACATATATATCTATATACATTATTTGTTCGCAGTAATAGCTAGAGAGAAATGTCAGCGTAACTAAAAAATAAAAGAATCTGTAGTAACCGATATTATTTGTATGGGTTTTGTTATGGATTCAAGCAGCGATGTAAAAGAGGATGAAGGTTGCTCAGCTTCCTTTTTTAAAGAAATCGATAGGTTTTTAATACAGAACACAAAAGTAATTGATGGGGCAAACATTTCCAACATTCAAGTGATTGTGTACCTTTTTAAGAAAGTTCACAGTTCCCAAAACATTGCTTTTAAACAACACAGGAACCCCAAGGCGCTGTAATCATATACTGTTCAGTTTTGATTGCATTCCTCAGGCTTTTAAGAAAATAAACATGTTTTTACTTCACGTGTGTATTTACGTATGATCACGTTCTGTGTCGGGTTGGTTTATTTGTGTGTATGTGTGTGTGCGTGTTATGATTTTGTTTTTGTATGTCTGTGTGTTTCCACAGCTGGTCTGGACATTGGGCCCCTGGCAGACGGCTCCCCATTGATGCTCCAGTCTCACGGTGGCCGCAGGACTCCTCGATCCCTCCACGAGGAACACCTGGACGGTATTCTCAGCCCGGAGCTGGACAAGATGGTCACTGATGGTCAGTTCAGGAGACCAGACATACAGACACTTTTATTTAAAAATGTCATACAGGATGTGTAATGATTGTTTTTCTCTTAATTATTTTCATTTCAGAATCAATCCTCAGCAAACTTTACAAAATTCCAGGTTTGTCATTTCATCTTACAGCCTAGAACCATGTCATGTACTACGCTAGTTAAAATGTATGTATTAAGTTGTGTTATAGCACTTAGACCATGATTCAGAGTTTAGCTAAATTGTACAGGTGTCCTTTTAATACAAAAAAATTATAATTTAGCGCTGATAATAAATACAAAATAATTGTAATCTTTCAGTGCTTTTTACCATCTTAAAGGTGGGGTAGGTAAGTTTAAGAAACCGGCTCGAGATACACTTTTTGTTATATTCCATGGAACGCTCTTAACATCCCGATAGCGATGAATATCTTCAGTGCTTTGACAAAAAATCCATAACAAATGTCATCTGTGGAAGCCGTAGTACTGTAAAAAGCACGACCAATCATTTTAACCAGCCCGGCTAAAGTAACTGGATGGCCTACCTGCCTGTCAGCCTTCCATCTGTGCACAAACTTATCTCGTGCCCTCATTGGTCATGTGTGCGTTCGTGTGTGTTGGAGGAGGGGCTCTGTAAGGAAGTGGCAGATTTTTCCGGCTGTGTATTTTCAAATTCTAGCGCACTCGAGCTGGTTTCTCCAAAATTACCTACCCCACCTTTAATGCATATTCTAAAACAAGCTTGTACTGTTTGACTCTATTACAGAGCTGGAGGGCAAAGACGTGGAGGATCTCTTCACAGCAGTCCTTAGCCCCAGCACAAGCCAACCTCCTCCACCACAGTTGCCTCATCCCCAGGGTCCAGGGCACCTCCCTGCCACACCTGGCACTAGTATGCCTCACCCCAACACAGGTACATCATCAAACACCTTGTCGTTGTCAGAGGTAGCCTTTGATTTCTTGTTTTGTTATAGAATCTATGCATCTTATTCACCCTGTTCAATCGTTTGTGTAGGGAATCCCATGTTTCCAAGGATGCCAATGATCAATGGTATGATGGGACCTAACCAACGCTTTCCTACAAATCCAGGAGCAGGCCCCTGCATCCCAGATAATTTCTCCCCCCTTAACCGTATGCCTTTCGATGACAATCCAAGGTAATGTCCTGCCTTCCTCCTTAAAACTATCAAATATTCCATACGTTCAAATATATTTGATTTGTTTCTTTAAAGCCAGAATGTTAAGACTTCATATGTCTTCACAGGGATAGACAGTTTAATCAGATGCCTAGAGAGGCAGTTGATCCATGGTCCTCCCCTGCCCATGGCTCCGGCCCTGCAACCCCTGGACCTCTACCTGAGGGGGAGACTGAAGCCATGTCAAATTCCCAAAGGAGTACACTCAAGTGGGAGAAGGAGGAGACACTTGGAGAGCTAGCCACTGTAGCACCCGTCCTATATACCAATGTTAATTTTCCCAACCTAAAGGAAGAATACCCAGGTTCGCACATATTTCCCCCTTTCTCCGTGTTTTTTATGGTCATCATTTCAGTCACACAGTTCTAACAGTTATTCTTTATGCTCTGTGATACTGTTGGCATGACAACTCTTCTTCTCATTCCTTCAACAGACTGGTCTACAAGAGTAAAGCAAATTGCTAAACTGTGGAGGAAAGCTAGTTCCCAAGACAGGGCCCCATATGTGGTAAGAACCATCATACTTGCAGATTTTCTTCAACTGTCTTAAAGAAAAAACGCTTTGTACCATGACAGACATCAAACTGCTACTTTGACTTGAACTGACAAATTAGGATGCAGAAGGCAAGCCCTTATCACATCTGGCGTCTTGCCTCTTGCCAATGCGATTTGAAATCCGGCCATTCGCAGATGAACTAATTAACAAAGGAAGGCCTGCTGTGTGTTAGAACTCACTATGGTCTCAGTAATTAAGTTCACTCTAGGTCATTTTATCTGGAAGGGGTCAATTTCAATGACCTTGCCTTGATTTAAAAAAAGAAAATAAATCATGTATGTGAGTGTTTTGTCACTGGTTACATGATGGTAGTTTCTTTCAATCTCACACCCCAACTATTAACATTCCTGATACACAGAGACAGGATGACTTCCATCCTGAGCTGCTTATAAAGTACAAAGAAGTCAAGTAACAATCGGTGTGGGTAAAATGGCAATCCAGTGGCAGGGATGGAGACTCCTTTCTCACACATCATCAAGTGTCAACTCTGAGCTAATGAGGGGGGAACCTCCATTCATGTTTCTGGATTACAAACAAGATGGATATGGTCAAAAATAGAAAGAGACAGTGTAGCAATGTTCCCAAACAACTAGCATTTTGGATTTCCTGCACCCTGTTTCAGGTTGCATCTATTCAGGATTCAGGTTTCTGGTTAAGATGCTGGTTGGTCCTCAACCCGTATATGTGCGAGGATGTAGCATTGGATCGTAGCTTAAATCCATCATTTTGAGCATGAGGTTTGCGGTCAGGTAGTTGACTAATAAGAGGGGAGCTGGATATCATCTTTTGACATGAACCTGCCTGCCTTTATTAAAGTCCCTATCTGCCAAGTGAGATATTGAAACAAATGCTATGAAACAGGATTTAATGTTTCCTACACAACATTGTTTTGTAGTACGAGTGACCATTTAAAATATCACACTTGTTTCAGATAATAAGGATAGAATAGGTTATCTTTGTGCATTATTTCTGCAATCTTGTATTTGATGTGTTTTTGTTTTGCGATTGTGATTGATTTGCTGTTTAGCAAAAGGCAAGAGATAACCGAGCAGCCCTGCGCATCAACAAAGTCCAGATGTCCAATGAGACGGTGAAGAGGCACCATCCCCAGCAACAGCCCCCTGAGGTGTTTGATCCCAACATACCACTAGACACAGAACTGCTGTTTAAAGACCCTTTGAAACCAAAAGAGTCAGAGCATGAACAAGAGTGGAAGTTTAGACAGGTAAGAGTGTATGCAATGAAGTCAGGGAATGCAGCGGCAGGTTAATTAAGACAGCTAAGAAGTGGTGGTTTAGTAAAGCTCCATAAACAACTGCACTATCCTCCACATTAACCCTGGTGACATTGGTGGTTAGTAGGTCCAGTTCATTTTTGGCATGAGACTGATATTTTCTGCATCCTTTTCTGATTTCTAATCCCGCTTTTCACTGTGCCTTTCCCACAGCAAATGAGGCAGAAGAGCAAACAGCAAGCCAAAATTGAAGCAACTCAGAAACTGGAGCAAGTAAAGAATGAGCAACTCCAGCAACAACAGCAGCAGCAGTTAGATGGAGAAGGCAGCAACAGTGGAAACCAGAGCCCAGCCTCCCAGCCCAGCAATGGCAGCATGTCCCCCATGCAGCCCCTCAATTCTAAAGATGGCTTTGCCAGGCCGCAGCTACCAGGGACGCCCACTTCATGTGCCCCAGAGGATGTGTTCCTACGACCCCCTCCTCCGCCTCCCTCTGGCTCTTCCTCCCAACCTCAGTCCCCTCAGGTATTCTCCCCAGGTTCCTCTAGCTCCAGACCCTCTTCTCCATGGGACCCATATGCCAAGATGGTTGGAACCCCAAGGCCGCCAACTCTTGGGCCAAATGCATGTCGCAGAATGTCTGTGGAATCTGGTAAATCCCCCACAAACTTCATGGAGCCGCAGGACAGAGGGAGGCCCTCTCCTGCCCATGAATCCTTCGGCTCTCCAACATCCATGAGCAGTGACCCGTATGCCAAACCTCCTGACACCCCAAGGCCAACGAGTGAAATGGACCCTTTCCTGAAGCCCATGGGTCCCCCCAGGGCTAGTCAGGCTCAGGGAAGGCCCCCAATGGGTTCTCCAGGCAGAGACGCATACTCAAGACCCATGATAAGGACTGAGGCCTATCAGCGCATGGCCCAGAACAGGATGATCTTGTCCGACCCTTACTCAAGGCCTTTGCTAACGCCATTCCCTGGAAGTAATGAGTCTGGCTCGGTCCCTCTGTTCAAAACACCCATGCCCCCTCCTCAGGCTCAGGATCCCTTCAACAGACCAGGTCAAAATCCTAGTGACAGGTTCTCCCAGAATCTGCAGAATGACCCCTATGCTCAGCATCCGCACACCCCAAGACCGTCTGGGAGCGACAACTTCACCAGTCCTCCTAGAATGGGCCAGCATCACCCTCAGGGCCACCCGTTCGCTCAGCCGGGACCAATGACCCAAATGTCTAGAAATCCTTATGCCCATGCACCTTCCACTCCAAGGCCTGACCACTTCACCTATGACCCCTTTGCCCAGCCCTCCGGTCCCATCAAGTCAGGCGGGGACCCTTTCTCTCAGTCAACAGGAAACCAACGATCCAATGAACTCAGTGGTCAACCTCGCCCATTTTGTGAGCCCTACGCCCGACCTCCCGGCACTCCTCGTCCACATGACAACTATGGTCAACCTTCAAATCACCAATCCTCAGACCCTTACTCACAGGCTCCTTCTACTCCTCGCCCCAGTGGGATGAACCAGTTCACCCATCAGTCGCACCCTGGACAAAGGATGTCACCCTCCCACTCGATGGACCCTTATGCTCAGCCACCAGGCACTCCACGACCCTCTATGGGAGAGAGGTTTTCTAACCAGAGGGGGCCAATGGAGCAATTTACAAGTACACCATCAAGGCCAGGAAGTAGCGACATGTTTTCCCAGCCTGGGGCCCTCAGACCAATGCTTAATGACCCGTATGCCCAACCTCCGGGGACCCCACGGCCTGGTCCTGATGTGCTCAGCAGACAAGGGCCAAGGCAAGGACTAATGGGAAGCCAGGATATGTTCTCCCCACCTCAAGGCAGACTTCATGAGCCTTTCCATCATCCAGGCTCTCAAACACCGAAACACCCTGGTGTTTCAGAAGATGGCTTTATGCAGTCGCCCTCCAGAAGACCCAATCAGACACCGAGCCACGATCCATATGAGCAAGCACCCATGACGCCTCGTCCACAGTCAATGGAGAAAATGGAAATCAAAGACCAGTCATGTGTGGCAAACAACGGTACTGGCTCTCAAGATCTAGGCCAACTCTCCAACAACCTACAAATGCCTGGTGCTCCCATTGATGCTCAGGGTGTGGCTCTCGCTGAAAGTGAGGAGAGACTCCGACAGGTACATTAATAATGGGTTTTATGTGGTTTTATCGCTGTGGCTGACTTGGTTTTAACTTACAAGCTACACAAAATACACTTGAAAAATATTAACCAAAAAAGCATAGTAGGTAAAATGTAATTTTATCAAATAGGAATAATGGCTTACTTTTAAAAATTAAGTTAGTGCTTATAAATAGTATAGAGCAAAAACGTTATTATTCTGTCATAGGTGGACAGCAGCTTATAAACCACTAAATAGCGACCGAGCCAAACAAAAGTAATAACATTTTACAATCGGTGCATATAATAAATAAAAACAGCCATTCATGACGTTACGAACAAACAAATGAAACAAACGAAACAGAACAAAGAATTAAAAACCTGAACCTGCTTTGAGCTGGCAGGTAGGGAATTCCAGAGGGTTGTGCATTGCTACGCATTAGCTTTGGAATTAAAGTAGGCCAGGTCTTAACAACTAGATGCACAGTATTATTGTAAGCTAAAGATTGCAAATGTACATTGTGATTAAAAAGGCTTTAATGTATGTCTACTTCTTGTGCTTCGCAGCGTCAAAGAATTAGAGAACTAATCCTCAAGCAGCAGCAACATAGAATTGCTATTCGGCAGGAGAGGGGCCCTCAGGATCCTATTGGCAACATGAACCCAGGAACACCACGTCCCTGGCCCCAGGAGGACCATGGGCAACAGGGGGAAATGTTCAACCGACCTCCTCCTCCTTATCCTGGACAGGGACCCATAAGAGGGCCAATGCGGTTTCCTGGACCTTTTCCAGGCGACCAGCGTGGCCCTTTCCCTAATGAGGGACAACTCCCCAGGGGCCCACATCCTGGAGATCCTAATATGAGACATCAGGGACCAAGGTTCGTGCAAAATTCAACTTTGTGTTGAATTCATATTTCTTTAATCAATAACACAACACTGCACACATCTGGCTTGGCTGTTTCTCTCTATTTATGTGTATTTTTTATCCAATTTAGGTTTGCATTTCCACCCGGGGTTGTAGGACCACATGGGGCCCAAGAGTTTTTTCCCAGGGGGCAACACCCAATGCAGGAAATCCCTCCCCTAATGAGACGATCCATGTCTACTGAAATGGCAAAGAGCATGGGAGGCAACCCTATGGGGCTGCCCCAGCACTTCCCACCACGTGGTATGCCGGTGCAGCAGCACAACATCATGGGCCAACCGTTCATTGAGCTGCGACACAGAGCAGGAGAAATCAGGCAACGCATGCAATATCCCCCTGGAGCCATGCAAGGAAGCAACATGGATCCCATGATGCAGGGTCAAAGGCTACCAGGCTTTCCAGGAGGACCTGACTCCAGGTTCCCTTTAAATCAGGGACCCAGAATGTTAGACCCCATGGCCAGCCACTCTGGCCATGCACAGCTGTCTGCAAGCATGGACAATCTTCATCAGCATGCCCAAATGTCAGGAAACCAAGCACTCAGACAATCTCTTTTGATGAGATCCATGAGCCAGCCTGCTTCAAATGAGACCCTGAACATGGCAGCATCTATGATGCTGACTGCACCCCCTGCTGGGCATTCTGAGGCTGCCTCAGCGTCAGGCAGTGAAAATGAGGAGAAACTTGATGCAGAAGAATCAGCAGTCAAAGATCTCGAGGACGTGGAAGTAAAAGACTTGGTAGATGCTGACTTGGAAAACCTAAATTTGGATGCTGATGATGGCAAAGACCTAGATCTAGAGACAAACGACCTACACCTTGATGACTTCCTAACCTCTGGGAAATTTGACATCATTGCATATACAGACCCTGACCTTGATGACATCAAGAAAGACCTGTTTAATGATGAACTGGATCTCAGTGATCCTATGGATGATCATGCTGACCACACAGACCTCAACAAAAACTCAAGCACAGGAACTGAGGCGTCATCCAGTTCAGCATCATCAAAGTCAGAGGCTTCGGGTGAGCAGTCCTCAGCTGAAATCAAGCTGGAAGCTCCTGGGGGTAAGGACTTTGCTTCTTTGGCACCCGGGCAACAAATTAAAACCGAGGTTAAGGACTGTAAGAAATCCCCTGTTGCGGCAGACCAACAACCAACTGGAAACACCTTCCCCTCAAACCAGCAGGGAATGCTCTCTGACTCCACCCCGGTCCTGTCTAGTTTACTCATTAAGCAGCAGCCTGAGGAGCAGTCATTAAATCCAATCGGTGAATCTGTCAGTCAAGGAGGTAAACTCATGCCCCAGCTGAACCAAGTCACTGACACTCAGCATAACTCGGGACTGACAGATCCCAACACTGAAGACGAAGATTCTATGAGTGATTTTGGGCTGGAACACAGCGGTTTGACCCCAGCCCAGCAGGCAGCGTTGAACCAGGCTCTTGGTCAGCAGGGGCAGCTGCACCGTCCTCTTCTGCTAGAGGAGCAACCGCTCCTACTGCAGGACCTTCTGGACCAGGAGAGGCAGGAGCAACAGCAGCAGAGACAGATGCAAGCCATGATACGACAGCGTTCCAGCGACTCCTTCTTCCCTAACATTGGTAAATAAGTTTGGCCACAACTTCCTCTCGTGTAGTTTAACATTTTTGTTTGCCAGTATTTTATGAGAGTGAATTATTTGTCATTTACAGATTTTGATGCCATCACTGACCCCATCATGAAAGCAAAAATGGTGGCCCTGAAAGGCATCAACAAAGTCATGGTTCAGAACAACATGGGAATGACCCCATTGGCCATGAACAGGTACAAAGTTCACTTTGGTACTTTTGTATTTAATAATATAGAATGTAATACTCGTAGTGGCAGTTTGAGGATTAGTTTTTGCTATAAGCTAGTGAAGTACCAAACCATCCTCTACAACATTGTGCGAATATTTAAAGAAATGCTACTCTGATTGAGAGCTGAGTAAACGGTACATGTTTGTGGTCTTTCTCTGACAGATTTCCTCCTGGTCCTGCACCACCTCCTGAAACACCACCACTTCCTCCACAAGTTCTTGGACAGGTATTTCAATCATTAATCTCCTTGAATGTTATTTAAATTACTGCTGCTGTGTAATATAATAATAAATATCTAAGTTGCAACATATGATAACTTATTTGTCAACCTTCCTTTCAGGATGGCAAATTAACACAAGTAGCGAGACCGAATCCTCCAAGCTTTGGACCAGGATTTGTCAGTAAGTTCTTTAAAAAAGATATACATTTTAAACTTTCTGGTTTGAAGGTCTGTCAGCACTTGAAATGTTAAGATGTTTGTTGCTCATGCTGTCAAGATTGCTTATAAAGAGCCTCATTTCTTCTTTCAGACAATGCTCAGAGGGCTCAGTACGAGGAGTGGCTCCAGGAGACTCAGCAACTACTTCAAATGCAGCAGAAGTTTCTGGAAGAGAAGATTGGGGCTCACAGGAAGTCTAAGAAAGCCCTGTCTGCCAAGCAGAGAACAGCTAAGAAGGCAGGGAGAGAGTTCCCAGAGGAGGACACTGAGCAGCTCAAACATGTCACAGAGCAGCAGGGTGTAGTGCAGAAACAACTGGAGCAGGTAAGGTCTATCCTAGCCCTGCACAATCGCTGCCCTAAGCATTGTCCTTTCAATGGTTCTATAAAGCAAGGTTTAATGTATTCAAAGGTTTGGCAAATAAAATCCCGTTGGCCAAATCTGACCCCCAACTGCCTGATGTGCTTAAGACCATGTTATTGACAGTCTGTGGTGCTGAAAAAGGGTATTCCTGAATAACAGAAATTAAAAACATTCCCTCATTTTAACTGCAAGCTTATATTCAATCACTTTTTTTTTTTTTTTTCTTGATTTTTTTTTTCTTGATTTTATTAATCTGTGTGAATCTTTGCTGTCCTGATTTTTCACGCTTACCCTGTTGCTGCTTTGTACAACTGAATTTCCCCACGGGGATTAATAAAGGTTTATCTTACTTAGTGAACTCGGTGTTAGGGTTAGACCTAAGATCTAAAATAATGCCACTAAGGGTGCGTTCACACCTGCCTTGTATAGTCCGGTTGAATCGAACCCTGGTGCGTTTAGCCGCTTGGTGCGGTTCATTTGGGTTGGTGTGAATGCAGTCCGAGACCTCTTAAGTGAACTAAACAACCGGACTCTGGTCCGCTAAAACAGGTGGTCTCGGAGCGCTTGCTTGCGAACTCTGGAGCGGTTCATTGCTGGTGTGAACGCAGTCCGAACCAAAACATAGGACGCGCAGTATTTACGTGTCACAAGAACGTGGATATCTTCAAAATCTTTAGCGAAAGACTCTTTCAAGACATCCGCGGTTGTTTAGTTAAAGAGTAAAGCAGAATGAAGTGTTGAACAGTGTCGTGTAAAGTAACAATTCTCCGTCAGCTACATAAAAGTAAGAACACCTGTCGTCGGTGAAACGACCCTCCTGACTGCAGAACGTCTCATTATGTGTTGTAATGTTTTTTAACGGACGTTGTCTGATTATATATTCATATGCGCGGGCCGCTAGCGTCTGTTGATCTCCAGACTAACAGCAGCATGAGAATAACCTGCCGAAAGTGCCGATGCTCCATGGCGGAGGCTCCGCTAGAAATTGCCGGGATTTGCGTTTTTACTCCCTTAATGTCTGACCAATGGTTGAACAGCATTTCCGTGCACATGACTTGTGTTTAAAGTTTATAGTCCGTTTGAGTTTTGCCTGTGTGAACGCAAACCGAACCTTCTGAAAAATGAAACAATGTAACAAACTGTTGTCTGGTGCGCACCAGAGAGCGGACCATTAGGTGTGAACGCACTGATGTAAAAGATACCATTTTTTACCTTTCCTGTTTTTTTTTTATTACATATTTCTGAGATTTGTCATCTTTGTTATTGGTATTGAATATTAAATAATTTAATCTGAATGATCTAACAGATAATGTAGGTATAGTGTATGCTATAAACTATTTCCTTTCAAATGGCTTGAAAAAGTGATATCTCAACCGACTGACAGATTCCAAACACACAGCCTTTGTCAGCAATGTACCTGTCAACCTGCCTTGACTCGCTAAAAGAGCAGTGCTCAAAACAGAATCCTGGCTCATTGTACTTTCCAACTCCTGCTTTTAAAGTTGAATTCTTCTTCAGTTACTGTTTAAAATACAAACCATTCATGTCCTCTCTTGGGTAAACCTGTGTCCTTGTGAATTAGCTTTTTAAGTGATAAAATGCCTTGAAAGTGATGAAAGTGATTTCTTTGGTAATTTCATAGAGAAACTCAATAACAATTATTCTGAATATGTTTTGTTTTAGATCCGCAAGCAGCAGAAGGAGCATGCTGAGCTGATAGAGGAGTACCGGGTAAAACAGCAGCAAAACAATATGACCCCCATAATGCCTGGGATGCACGCGATGCCGGGCCCTGCTGGCATGGTCCCCAGCGCAGCCCCAATGAATCCCATCATGCAGATGCCTGTTCATCCTGGCCAGCCCAATCCAGCTCAGAATATGCCCAACCCACCACCCGGCTGGCATCCAGGTGCTCCGTTGCCCATGGCTGGACCAGGAATGCCCCCTATAATGCCCCCCCAGGTACCTGTCGCAAATCCAGGCCAACCTATTCAGATGCCAATGGGTAATATACCTCAACACCCACCACTGCCTGTGGATCCCCAGGCACCCCCAGCGCCACCAGGGGGTGTAAAACCCATGCAGTCGGGTAGTATGAAGTTCGATGACAACAATCCATTCAGTGAAGGCTTCCAGGAGCGGGAGAGGAGGGAGAGGCTTAGGGAGCAGCAGGAGAGACAGCGGGTGCAGCTCATGCAGGAAGTTGAACGTCAGAGGGCCCTGAAACACCGTATGGAAATGGAGCAGCAAGGGATGATGGGGCCTGATGGCAACATGGCGCCTCTCTCTCAGATGCCGTTTTTTAACGCAGAGCTGCCACAGGACTTCATGCAGCCCCAAAGGCCTCCTATGCAGCAGCAGCAACAACTCGCACCAATGTTCCCCCAGCAGCAGGGCATGCAGCCAGGCATGGGCTCACCACCTGGGACCTTTATGCAAGGGGAAAGGAGGGCCATGATGGGCAATGGGATGATGCCCCGTGACATGGGGCCTGGTTTTGGGCCTGATAATCTTTCTCTACAAGCACCTAATTTCCCCCAGGGTCAACCCAGACCTCGCCAGTTCAGTGGACCTGGAATGATGCTTCAGATGCCAGGTGAGGGTCCCCCATTTGGAGTCGACTCTTCTACACCTCTGCCGTCTAACTTCCCGGGCTCAGGTCAGTCTCTGATCCAACTCTACTCCAACATCATCCCGGATGAGAAGGGGAAAAAGAAGAGAAACCGCAAAAAGAAGAAGGATGATGACGCAGACTCAGTCAAGACCCCTTCAACTCCACACTCAGACCTCACAGCCCCTCTCACCCCGTGTGTGTCGGACACCTCCTCAACTCCAACCAGAAACACCCATCTATTCGGTGACCAGGACTTGTCAAGGTCCCCCATACTGGGATCTTCCACCCCCAGTCACTCAGAGCTGGAGAGGCAGCTCTCTGGAGGCCAGTCCGGACACCTTGGTCTCTTATCAGACATGTCAAGAGCCCAGGCTCAGGAACATGACAGGATCCTTAGCAACATAAAGCTGGAGCAGACTGATGCCAGCGAGTGTCATGGGCCTCGGGACGGGCACATCAGCTCAGGAATGAGCTCTGTGAAGCAGGAGGGCAATAAAGGGAGTGGGTCTCCCTTCCCTGCTGGGCAAAGTCCAAACAAGGGGGAGGCTGGCAATGAACTACTGAAACACCTTCTGAAGAACAAGCGCACACCTCCATCTGGATTCTCCCAGCAGAGATTGGATGAGAGCATCCGCTCAGAGGAGGAGGAGCTCGCTGACTGCAAAGCCCTGCTGAGGCAAAGCTCCATGGACAGCAATGGGGTCAGTTCTTCTGTTAGTCATACAATTAGATCAGTGAGGGGGTGATCATAGTGAGTCATAGACTGGCTAAGTGATTCAGGTGGGAGGTGGTTAAATTAGTCACTGCTGATGATTTTTGAATGAGTCATAGTTCTGTTTGAAAACATCTAACTATTAGACATAATGCCGCTCAAGTTATTTGAAGTTAATTCATGCCTTTTTTATATGCAAGTATTTCAATCTTTCTCTCATCTGCAGGCGTACTCTGATGGCACTCAAGACTTTTCTGGACCTGTGATCCCCGAACAGGAGAAGAAGAAAGGAAGGAACAAAAGGGCTCCGAAAGGAGGAGAGAAACCTGCCTCGCGCTACAAGAAGAGGAAAAAGGAAGGGGATGAGAGGCAACTAATGCACTCTGGGCCCGACACTGTAATGACCCAAATCAAACAGGTAAGATTGATTTGACCACCTTGTAACCTGCTCTTTATAGAACTGGTTGAAGCTCCACTGCTGCACATCTTTGGGAACAACGGATGGTAGAAAGCAATAGCTGGAAATCTGAATGCTTTAATCAGAATTGTAAAGTATTAATTACTGCCAGAATAGAAAACGGTCCCCACCAAGTGCACAGACACTAATTTCACATATTATAAGCATATTACTATAATTAGGTACTTGTTGGATGACAGCTGCACACAAGCTGTTATTATTAAGGAGAGTGGAAGGAGATTTGCTATTATATTTCAAGTCCCTCATTGATTGACGCTTATTTATTTAAATGTTATGAAGCTGTCTCACTCATTTAAACTGTCGTACACACATCTTCGCAACATGAAATGTGCAACCATGTTGTTTGCTAATTTCTCGCAAGTTTAACTAAACTGTAAATTGTAACTAAATTGTAACTTACTGTGGCTTTGAGCTGGAAAATATTCTTTACTTTATTGTACACTTAACTGTTTGATTCTGCTACTTTTTACCCGCCTTGTTCTTTGCAGCAAGGTTGATAACTGGACTAGAGATTTTACTTGAGAATTGTTTTTATTAAATCCAAACTCAAGGTCACATTTTTAGAGATGGCCGTTAAGGAGGACTATATAAAATATATATATATTATATATATATTTTATCGTTTATTTGGCAGGGACAATGCACAGTAATGAACACTTAAAACATTAAAATGTGTCAAGCGTAACAGTGCCAGATTTAGCTTTGAGCTCAATTCCATCCGCAGTCCCTCACATAAAACATTTAAGAAGTTTACATTTTACAAACATAGCAAAAACTAAATATGCAAAAGAGCAAGAGCAGCATACACAAGTATTTATGACATGGTAATACAATCTAGCAGCAACGACATATAAAGTGCAAGAGAGGATACAAGAGATACCTAAAGTGCAAGAGGAGATACCCCTGTATTAAAGTGCATTTAGCGGTGATATCTAATATTACAGGACATGAAATACCTATGTATGGTAAGAAATGACCACCAAATTTAAAAAAACAACACCATTTGAGCTTTAAAAATGACTATTGATAGTCTCGCAAACCCACTCACTGACTTATGACAGTTCTTTCTGTACCATAAATAGGCAAATGAACATGGTATAGTAACGAAAATGTTATACCAAACACAGTTAATGCTCGCCTCATTTACTTAATAGCCTTGGTGGTGGAGGAAGGGTTTTTCTTGTATGAGAAATCCTTATATCCACGATGAACGAAGCTGTTTATGATTAGATCATCTTAACTATCAAATAATGTTTACTATGTTAGGTCTTCTTATTTTTGTTTGTTTTTAGTGCTTATATCTATAGACTGTAATATTCTGTTAGGGGTTTGGGGCTCTAGCATCTATTGCACTTTATTTTACTCCGATCCCTTCCCCTGATCCTGTGGTTCTCTCCCCACAGCAGCTCTCCCTGCTGCCCCTCATGGAGCCTCTGATTGGGGTCAACTTCGCCCATTTCGCTCCCTATGGCAGCAGTGAGCTGAACGGAGAGAGCCTCCTGGCTGGTACATTTGGCAGCGCCTCACTCGATGGAGTCTGTGACTACTACTCCCAACTGGCCTACAAGGTGAGATCTGCTTACCTCACTTACTGGGTAAACAGAGTGATGTTGTGATGTTAAGATGTCTGCATCATGCCATGCTGACACTCTATTGGTTCCTACAGCAGAGTAACCTGAGCAATCCACCAACACCACCAGCGTCTCTTCCTCCAACCCCACCACCTGTGAACCGACAGAAAATGATCAATGGATTTGCCACGACTGAAGAGCTGGCCAGCAAAGCTGCTGCCATGGGTAAGCTTTCAGAAGGATGTATCTCGCAAAAAACGTTTACGTATCATTTCATTCATTTAATCGTTTATTTGAACAGGGACTGGAATGCACATCGATGAACACTTTAAACAAATAATGCTTCAAATGTAAATATGCAGGATTTGAGCTTTGAGCTCATTTCCATCCGTAGTCCCTCACATACAACATTTAAGAACATGACATTTATATACATAGCAAAAATAAATACATGATATGCAGAAAGAGCACGAGCAGCATATACAAGTGTTTACCACATGGCAGTACAATGTAACAGCTACGACATATAAAGTGCAGGAGAAGATACAAGAGCTACATCAAGTGCAAGAGGAGATAACCCCGTATCAGATCTCCCCACTCGGTCTTCTCCATTGCCAGAAGTTTGCTTATTATTTGAAACTATGAAGACGACCATCAAATCTCAGCTAAATATCTGTTTTCCAATCATTTTAAAATGAATGCACTTTGCCATGTGCATACGTTTAACCTCGAGTGTATTAACATTGTGCTCCTTCCTGTTTCATACAGTGTCCAAAGGCTTGGTCCCAAAGCCGCTGCATGTCCCATTCAGGACTGAGGAAGACCTTCTAGCCAGGGCCATTGCTCAGGGGCCCAAAACTGTGGATGTCCCAGCCTCCCTCCCCACCCCTCCTCACAACAACCAGGAGGAGCTCAGGTAAATGCATACAAAAACGGTGTCATTCCGTTTGTCTTCGTGTTGATTAATCCTGTAATAATGGATTAGGCAACATGAGGATGACAGAAGGGGTTTTCTTTTGATTTCTCCAGCAACAGAGGACAGGAGCCTTGCAAGGAAAGAGATACTCCAGACAGTTTTGTTCCATCCTCTTCTCCTGAAAGCGTTGTTGGCATGGAGATCAGTCGCTACCCTGACCTGTCTCTGGTGAAGGAGGAGCCTCTGTCCCCCTGCCTGTCGCCTGTCCTCCCCATGCTTCCTGCTCCTGATGGGAAAGGTAAATCCACACAACTTGGAAAAACTCAACACAATTATTCCTATATTTCTGTAATGTATTCATAATTTGTGTATGCATTTCAAACACTCAACTCCAGCAACAGTGTTTTGGCTAACATTTCCTATTTGATTCTCCAGGGTCAGAAATCAAACTGCAGGTTATCAAAACGGAGCCTTCTGCAATGTTCTTCGGCTCCCCCTTTGGCTCCATGTCTAATGATTCCAAACTAGGCCTGGTGTCTGTAGCCATCACAATGAGACCAGCTGCAGCAGAGGTAAGCATATATATTATGGAACCGATTCCTCTACAACTATCCATATCCTTTTTCTTACATACATGCACCACGAAGACTAAACAAACCATACGTTTCTATCTCAGAACATCACAGGTGTCGTGGCAGCCATTTCAGACCTCCTAGGCGTGAAGATCCCCAGTAGCTACGAGGTCAGTAGCACCCCAGACAGAGGGCCCCTATCTATACTCGCTGGTCAAAGGATGGGCCCACACGGCATGGAGCCTCGGCCTTCTATGCTCTACCACGGACAGGGAGACAATGGCGGAATGCAAGGACGCATGGGACATATGATGAGACACGGCGGACCTCAGGCCATGATGCATCAGCAGCAGGCACATCATTTCCGTTTCCATCCCAACAGCCCAGGTGAGGGAATAACACTCAATGGCAAAGAGCCTTTCTTATTAAATATCATGTCTGATTGAAGCTTAGAATAATTACTTCCTGTGAAAAAAACGCCAAACTGCAATTTTGTATTCCTAATTTATTTGTACTTCTGTAATAGGCAGTTTATTTTGATTATCTTTTTATTGTCTTGTTGTATTTGATGTGATTGTATTTGTATCTATTCTATTTGTATTTTGCATTCTATCTTGTCTCTTATTTTTTTCGTGTAATTGTATTGATCTTTAAGCACTGTCATAAATGTTAAGCCCACTGAGACAAACCTGCTTTTGGATATTGGGCCATATAAATACACTTTGATTTGATTTATTTATTTGGTAACGTTAAGACCAGCGCCATAACATTGTAGATGATCAGAGAGAATGCATTGCTATAAAGTTAATTATAAAATCCTGTTTCTCTGTTTCTTCAGGCGCAGCTCTAGCTCGAGGCCCTGACCAGAGGACGCCTGGCAGCCCTGGATGTAGACCTCATTGGTGCTGCAACTGTAAGGTGGTGGTTCTGGGAAATGGAGTGCAGAAATCCATCAAAGATCTCCCCGCCCACATGAAGGTACTAGATTAGTTAGGCTTAAATACTCCAAAAGACAGCAGGGTGGATATTAAGTAGACAGAACACCTTCTGCAATTATTTTCCATAAACTAAATGAGCCATGACTGGATGCCCTGACTTTACCTTAGAGGATAGATCATCTACATTCAGCCTAAGGAACCATAGACATACACACACAGCAGCACAGCAGTATTAATGCATATATCCTCTGCTTATGTAAATCTCCCCCGCTGTAGTTAAATCAGTTTCAGATTAATTAGTAGGTTAAATACCCCATGACTTTAATCTTTAGGATTTTGGTTATTTCAATATTGTATGTTTTTGATGTTTATTTCATAACTTCAGTTGAGCTTAAAGAGCCTGTGACACGAGTTTCCCCCATCATCCAAACCCATCAATTTGAGTAAATATTGTCCCCTTGAAAACCGTTACTGAACTGATTTTGGATATTTGTACTTTGATAACCATTAATCTGCCTTCAATGTTGACCATTTTCTGGATCTTCTCGCGGATTCTTCAAGTCCCGCCAAATGATGTGTGACGTCATTGCGGGCCAAGCGCTCCAGCTGGAACGTTCAGGATCCCAGCTTCTGCATGTAAACGCACGACGGCGCACACAGTAGCAAGCTCAGACAGCGATGACAGTTTAATTTTGAACGTGTCTGAGAGCTCATATGAGGCTGAAGGATCGGTTTATGTTGTATCTGTTAGAAGTTTAGGAATGAGGTGCGTCAATATGGGCGATCATATGGTCATGTAGTCAGTGGTGGAATGGGACTAAAAATCATCCCGGGACTCTCGACCGGCCCACTTCGGTACCGCTAGTAAATTGTCAACGGGGGGAGTGGGGGATGTCAGGGGCGGCGGGTGCTGTAAATAGTAAATGTAAATATGTAAATATTTGTGTCACTGCATCCTGGTAAAATACAAATATAATGTATAATGTCTGTGTCTTTGACCTAGCGCCGCTAGCCAGCTGTGCCCTGTACTACGAAGCCAGTTCAACAGACCCTGGATATGTTTGAGTAACAAACTAACAACAACAAACTAACAAACGAGATCTCGCTAAGCGGTCCTACGACGCTGGTTATCAACTCGGTAAATCAAGCCAGGGTTTCTCTCTCCAGCTGAGAGTGCGTTCACGTCTAAGACACGAGTGGATCTGACTTTAATTACATTTGTCTCGAGTGTTTCGTCAACATAATGTGTTGCTTAAAATAATACCTCTGCATACAGTATGTGACACTGTAAGTGTTGCACGGCCAGATGAGGCTCGAGAAGCTGACTCAGATAAGAAAATATATTGTATATTATGATATTATATGATCGATGATCTGATTGATGATGTGATATCAGTGTGATATGAATGATAAGTGCGACACGTCTGCGTCTTCTCTGCAGTTTAAACTGTATTTCTTTTACACTGTAATATGACTTGAGAGATTTAAACTCCGCACACTGAGTTGATCTCTTTTCTATAGACGCCGGAGGCGGGCAGCGTCAGGTAAAAAAAGTTATTTAGCCTTCTCAAACCTGAGCCTCACGCGCCGCCTATGGGAGATGTGCTAGTTACTTATCCGACCGGCCCATCGGGATTCGTCCCGATGGCCAGTCCGCCACTGACTGCACCCAGCCCACGTAAACCGTCAACGGGGGGAGCCTCGCTGCGGGGAAACGGTGGACCTAGTATCCCGATCGGAGTGGGAATAATAATAATAATAATCCGTGCATTTTATCCATTAATTTCCCCAACATTGTGGTAAAAAAAGCCACATGTTTAATCCATGTTGGTGTACTACACAAAAAGCATCGGTTTGTTTTCTCATCAGGAAATGCAGACCGGCTCAAACAAACGATTTTTAATCATCATCCTCACGATCATTTAATGTATCATATGTTCGCCGAATTGACATGAAAGCACTAATAAATGTAGTTTCATCCACTTGAGTTTACAACTACAAAAATAATCGATTTGTTTTTATATCACATCCTACGGGAGGAAATTCAGTTGCTCTCACTACCGATTTTTAATCCTAATGTAATCATCATCTTCACCACGATCATTTATGTTTATGTCGCCGAATTGACATGAAAGCACTGACAAATATGAATATACTGTAGTCAACTTCATTAAAACGTTATTAACGTGCCTAAACTCAGTAATTCACCATTTCTACGCATGACACTTTGTCCGTGCTTGGCTCTCTCGCTGCACAGTGAAGCGTTCCAGCATTGACGTCACTCCCGGTTTCCCCCAAAACTTCTAAATGAGTCGAAGGAATTTCCCCGCGATGTTTGAAATTATTGATATTTAACGGAACGGTATCGCTTTTTCTTTTTTAAACTGACGGTTCGAGATTACTAGTAGCCCAATATTTCATTGCACAACAGTTGTTGGGATGCTGTCACAGGCTCTTTAAGCAGCTCACGTTGGTCGAGCTTTGATTAAACATTCCTTAGTCAGGCTGTTAAAACTCAAACTGATTTCCCTCATTAGGAATCTGGAGGCCGTTTTAAATCTGAAGATCTGGTCTTCTGCAGTCACAGCTGCTTCCTTCTCTACTGTTCCTCAACACCCGTGCAATCCAGATCAACCACAGAAACAAAGGTTTGTACTGCAGTGGCTCTAAATCACATGTGGTTGATATGATTATTTTAGGTGTTATGCCTTACATAATGGCTCTTGTCTTTTCAGGAATCAGTGTCCCTTCTCCCTTCCTGCGAGCAATCGGAAAGCCTTTCTAAAACGTCCCACCAGTACAACAACAACATGTCATCGCTGGATGTTCATTGCCTGGCTCAGCTTCAGCCCAAGCAGTCTCCCCCCTCCACTCCTCCTATTCCCTTCCCCATGGCAGGCGGCACATCCAAGATGGAGATGAAGTCCGATGCCATCAAAGTCACGGTGAAGCTAAAGGCTCGGCAGAGATCTCATGACGGCTGGCACCAGGGAAAGAGACAGAAAGGACTCCGCTGGAGGAAGTGGACGGTCCAGGTCGTAGTGCCTAGAGGGAATTCCCAACTCACAGATGAAGATAAGATCGACGAGCTCCTGAAGAAGCTCGGGGCCTCGCTGCGCCCTCCTGTGTCTCTGCGGGACCACCGGCGCTGCTGTTTCTGCCACCAGTTTGGAGACGGGATCACCGACGGCCCTGCGCGACTTCTCAATCTAGACCTCGATGTGTGGGTTCACCTAAACTGTGCCCTGTGGTCGACCGAGGTGTACGAGACGCAGGCCGGCGCCCTCATCAACGTGGAGCTCGCAATGCGTCGCGGCCAAACGGTGCGCTGCGCCTACTGCCAGCAGATCGGAGCCACGAGCGGCTGCAACCGCCTGCGCTGCACCAACGTCTACCACTTCACCTGCGCTCTGCAAGCTCACTGCACCTTCTTCAAGGACAAGACCATGCTGTGCCACGCCCACAGGCCCCGGGGGACTGCCGGACAGGCGCTGGATCACGAGCTGCGTTGTTTCGCTGTCTTCAGGCGCGTCTACGTGCAAAGAGACGAGGTGCGTCAGATTGCCACGGCGGTGCGGCAGCCTGAGTTGGGCTACACCTTCAGAGTGGGCAGCCTGGTGCTGCACGCCATCGGCCAACTCACCCCTCTACAAATGGCAGCCTTCCACTCCAACACAGCCATCTTTCCAGTTGGCTACGAGACTTGCCGTATCTACTGGAGCATGCGTCATGGCAACCACCGATGCCGCTACGTCTGCTCTGTTGAGGACAGAGAGAATGTGCCGGAGTTTTCCATCAAAGTCATCGAACAGGGCTACAAAGACCTGGTCCTGACTGACAGCTCTGCTAAAGGTCTGTTCTTGCATAATCTTTCATTTTTTACTTGTTACGCTACGTCCTATAGTTGTATTTTGCAGTAACAAATATGACACAAATATACATTAGAAGCATAATAAAGCATAGTGTAATACAAATGTATAATAAAGGGAGAGATACAATCCATCCAAGGCCATTGCAGTTTTATATATATAATATGCAACATTGTAAATGTCCACTCTCTTTGACTGCTATAATGCTAACTCTAGTGTTTTTACTTATTATATACATTATTTAATTTACTTGCTAATTTCGTACCATGTATTTTGTCTCTGTTAGGAGTGTGGGACAAAGTTCTGGGTCCTGTTTCAGAGAAGAGGAATGAAGTTGGCACTCTGAAGCTCTTCCCTGTTTACCTGAAAGGAGAGGACTTGTTTGGCCTCACAGTCCCCGCAGTCACCAAGATCTCTGAATCGGTTTGTCGGTTTTAGTGGTTTTACTCGGATTAAACGATATACATTTTTGAGAATTGCTTAGGTCATACTCTGTAGAAGCTGCGGTATTTAAAACCTTTTTTTTTTTATTCCAGCTCCCAGGAGTGGAAGCTTGTGTCAGGTACTCGTTCCGTTACGGACGCCACCCTCTTGTGGAGCTGCCTCTCATATTCAATCCAGCCGGCAGTGCTCGCGCACAGCCGAGAACCAGCTCTCCCTTCACCTCGCTGGTGATCAGGTACATTTGAGTGCAGCTGACATTAGTTATCTGTATGTTGTCACCAAGTACAACACAAAGGGTATTATTATATTTGCAATGTTATTTTATTTTCATTACATCCCCCTCTTCACATAAAGGCCACATGCGATAGCTGTATCCAGCAGCACTGCCCGGTCTAACCAGAATGTGGCCCAAGGAGAAGGTGGCGCCCCCCCTAGCAAAACTGCAGTAATGCACCCCAGGTCTTCTCAGTACCGCTGGATGAAGAGCGAGTGGAGAGCCAATGTCTACCTGGCCCGCTCCCGCATCCAGGTCAGTGTCCAATCAGATGCTTTCTCAGCTTTTTGATACGGAGTCATGTGGACAGAATGAATACCTTTTGTGTGTGTGATGTGTTCGCAGGGCCTGGGGCTGTTTGCTGCGAGAGACATCGAAAAACAAACTATGGTGATCGAGTACAATGGAACCGTCCTCCGAAATGAGGTCGCCGTCAGCAAGGAGAAGATCTACAAATCTCAGGTATTCATCTGATTTGAATATATTAAAAGCTGAAATTCCCCTTCCACTACAATCGGCATGTTAATTCTCTTCTCTCCTCGACAGAACCGAACAGTGTTCATGTTCCGCATCGACAGCGAACACGTTGTAGATGCCACTCGAACTGGAGGGCTAGCAAGGTACTGTGAGATTCCTTTGCTTATTGTGACATTTTTAAAGAGAACATTTAATAACGTTGTTCATTGTCCTGCAGCTCCAAATCAAGGACACTGCTCTTCTGCACACTGTTTTTTTCAAGATGGTGCCCTATTCAATCTGTTACGCCTGTCTTGCCCTTCTGCCACAAAGGACACGCTTTTAAAAAATCATTTTACACTTACACACATTCAACCAACACAATAACATAAAAAAGCTTCACAGAGATAAATAAATGCTTCAGCCTTTATTATTAAAAAAAGAAAATATATTTGACAAAGAATAGGAAAAGTATAATATTAAGTAGTATCAGTAGCAGTCGTAGGTGTAGTAGCATTAGAAATCTAGCTCAAGTTAAAGGAAATGTATTTTCCAATTTTCAAAATTCAGATCCAAACCAAACTTGATTTATGTAAAGAATATATCATCATTGTAATTTGCAATTATTTTAAATACAAAAGCTACGTTTCTTCACATTCATGCCGAGAAAGTTGTGTGATTGTGTTTGAAATCTGTTTTTCACTTCTGTTTTTTTTTTTAGATATGTCAACCACTCTTGTGCCCCTAACTGTGTTGCTGAGGTGGTCACATTTGAGCGAGGTCACAAAATCATCATCAGCTGCAATCGCAGAGTTGAAAAAGGAGAGGAGGTGAATATTTTAAATTGTTTCCGATTAGACTTCTTGCTTAAACGACTGATTTGAATCTTGTCAAAAGCACAAATGATGACGATACTTAAAAACTGATGACTCTCTCCCTGTTTCCCAGCTTTGTTTCGACTACCAGTTTGACACTGTGGCAGGTCAGAACAAGATTGCTTGCCTCTGTGGAGCTCCCGAATGCAGGAAGTGGATTAACTGAGGAAACGACAAACTTAAATGCATTCCTTGCTATAGAGTGGATGCTGGGATCTCTGCACAGAGAAAAAAAGGCTTCACATTAAAGTCATTTTATGAATGAGCAGAAGGCCTGAGCCCTGAGAGAGATAAATGAATTCACATGTGGGTTCATCGAGACGACGGAGAGGAAATCGGCCGGAGGAAGGGAGATGTAACACAGTAGCAGGGTGTGACTCGTGCCATATGTGAGGGGCTCTGTTGTATGAGATGCCTCTGTGTGTCTGTATGTGTCTGTGTGTCTGTTGGGTGTACATGGGGTGCGGAATCCACCAGCGAATGAGAAAGCACTGTGCAGGGTGCGGCCTTATTGCTTACTAAGGGCAGGCCCTTTTGTTTCATACTGTCAATGTATACCGTATGACTAAATGTAGACATCACTGAATGAGGAATGTACAGCAACGAATACCGTGAAGGGAATATTAACTTGCACTAAAAAAAGAAAATATACAAAAAAAAAACACACACCCGAAAACTTTTTAAATACTTGATTCCATGAGTCAGTTTTATCATAGGTCTCTGTCATGTGATTTGTGTGGAATTCGAGAGGTTTTGTATTTATTACTGAGTGAATGAATTTTAGTCTCAAGATGATGAGATTGAGTTAAAGAAGGCTAGATTACTTTTGTTTTTAAAGATTGAGGAAGACATGCTGTTACTATTGTATAAATGTACATAAAGAAAACTATAGGAATAACCGACCAAATACTACCTTAACCTTCTCGATGTTTGGGTGTTTTTAAATTGTTTTTGTTCCGTTTGTCATTGAAATTTATTTAAGATGGATGTTATTTCAGTTTGAGAGTATATATTATGATTATTCTGTACAGAATTTGTAATATAACCACAATAATTCACAAAGTATTTTTGTTGTATTAAAAGTAAGGTATTGTAGCGTAGTGTTTTGTGACTTACACATGCTTTGACCACTCAAAAAAAGAAATATTTTTGTTGACTAACGTAACGAGTTATCAGTTACAGAATCAAGAAAAGAAAGACTCTTCAAATAGTGAGAGATCAGTGTGATCTGTTTGCTGTTAATCAGGTTTGATTTTAAAGAACTGTGAATTAGGTTTTGAAACCCAAAAATGACTTTTTAACTTTTTAACACGGATAGAAACACCGACATGTATTTACCTGTTTTTTGTTTTTACATTGCTTTTTAAAATAAGGTGCAAACGTCTAATGATATTGTGAGTTAGACGAACCAGTGTGACAGGAAGAATCGTAACAGGGAACTGGTGTTTGGAACCGGAGGGTGTTCTACCTTTTTTTTTGGACTGAAATGGCATTCTCCTTAATCAGAAATATTTCTTATACTGACACTTCACAAGTCACATGCTTAGAAACGGAAGAGTTTGTGCGTGCACAATTTCAAGTCGACTGTAAAATTTTGGAGACAGTCTTAGAACTTGTAATGTATATGGCATGTATTTTTTTAACTTTCCGAAGACTCAATTGTATATATTTTCTCAATGAATGGTTGTAACAAAATTGTTTCTTGGATATTTTTCTCTTGTATGATATTATATCATCCTGCCAGTGTGTTTGTGCTACATTTTCTTGGTTGTGTAGTCAGATTTTTATTTCCTTTTTTTCTTCTTTTTTTTGAAAATGCCTTTTGAAGTGTACAGAGTATGAGGTTTGGAGTTTGTGGAATTGAATTTAGAAACATTTACAAAAATAAACTATTTTACATGTTAACCATCTGTGTACGTAATTTCAATTATCGTATTTTCAATTGCTGACTATTAAGCTGTAAATATCTTTCATTTCCCTAGCTTTTGATATTGGAGACTTATTGTATCGATGAAGATGCCAAGCAAAGTATAACGATTATTTTCATAAATACATAATTAGTAATAATTTGCAGTAATTTTTAGAGGAAGTGTATTGCTTGGAATACAAGCAAATACGCGGTTTCCAGGCTGTTTGCCTTGTGACCCCTGTTAGGACTGCCATTAGCAACATTTGCCATTATTGATTGCAGATGTATAGATGGTAAACATACCCATTATTTCCCAGAGCCCTAACTTCATTCTGTGTTTTCTCCGACCAACAATAAAGATATTAATACCATTATCATAACAGTCTCAGAAAATCACAAAAGATTTAAATTTTTCTTCAAATAACACTTAAACAATAACTCCATGGTTAGAATATTAATTGGCAACGTTTTTTTTAATGCTTATCTCTTAAATCATCTTGTGATTCCTCAGATTCATCTCGAACAAGGTGGATGATCTAAACCTTACTGGGATAAAGGTAGGTACAAAGATACATGATTAATTAAATGGCGTATTCTGTGTGCCGGGACCTACATCTTGTTAGACGGGGAAATCAGGTTAATATGACCATGTGAAAGCACGCTTAACTTGAGGCTTATTTACTCTAAAACACGATGTTCTCAACGCTTACTGACAAAAGCCCATACACTCCTAGGCTGTGTAAAACTCTGATCAGTGGATCCTCTGTCCTTAGCTCATGTAGTCACAGAAGATAAACAACTTGTAACAGTTGTCTTCGATATTTTATTCTTCCTCTTCCTTTCTTGAAGTAAACTCTGGAGATGTTTTAGGTCCATTTCTTATACTATTTAGATTGCAGTAAGCTATTCATCCTAATACAATGGAGATGGACTATGTTGGTTGCATGTTCCATTATGTTAGCATCTGTACACTGCTTCCCATTGGATTGTAGGATCAATATTATTAACATACTGATGCTTATTATTGATACAAAATAGTCCACACCCTGTCATAAACAACATAGTGTGTACCTGCAAAGCACATACATTGTAGGGTCCTTTCATAAAAGCTGCTTATGCAGAGCTATAATGAATATATTGCATCAAAGATGATCATTTATTACTGGGACCTTTTTAATTGTGTACTTTAAGTGTCTGTTATGATATTTTATGTCCTTCACTTCCTTTGTTTTGACAAGATTAATATTACTATCATTGTAATTATTTGTTTTTTGGTTATTTGAATCAATATTTATTTTTTAACATTATCAGTGGTGTAAAGTAACTAAGTAGATTAACTCAAGTACTGCACTTAAGTAACATTTTGAGATACGTGTACTTTACTTGAGTATTTCCAATGTATGCTACATTGTACTTCTACTCCACTACAATTCAGAGGTAAATATTGTACTTTTACTCCACGACATGTATTCAATACCCTTAGTTACTTTACAGACTTGGATTAATAATGTGAAATTTAATCAAACAATGAAACGGACCATGTATCATGAGTAGCCTACTTTTATATATTTTGATGCTACTACTACTTTTGTATTTTTACTTGAGTAACATGTTGAATGCAGGACTTTTACTTGTAACAGAGTATTCCTACACTCTGGTACTTCTACTTTTACTCAAGTACAAGATCTGAGTACTCCCCCCACCTCTGAATATTATGCACATTATTAATTTGTTCATAATCTACATCGCAGTTTATTATTGTCCATCCAACCAGGTACAATCTGAGTCACACTGACATCTGTCGGTGGAGTTTCTCACTGCAGCCCACACTGCCTGGTGTTGTGTCGAAATAAGCTTCCCCTTTAAAAATCTGCTTTCTTGGCTGTGTGCCCTCCGATTGGTTTTACCTTGTTTTCCCACCGTTTAAAGAAATGATTGTGGAAGGAGAAGTGAACAAGTAAACATGTAGAATTTTCTCTCGATTAAAATGACCTCATTTTAAATTAACTGGACTGTGTCATACATTTAAACGAAACGTTGACTGACGGAATGATGCTGTTTACATTTCGAAAGTCCGACAGAGACACACATTTATTGGGGGTGCGGACTGCTACGTAACACTTGTAAACAGTCTATGGTTGACGCTCATTTGAAGAAGCGTGCCCTGCCTCTTTTCGCGGCCGTGCCTACTTCCTGGTAGATGAAGCAGCGCCTCAGTTTTGACGTAGTAAGAAGAGGAGCAGCTGCTGAAGTGAAGGTGGAGAGGCTGCTGTTGATGGTCTTTAGTACTTTGTTTGCACACGTTTTCATTTTGGCTCCTTTGAAGAAAACATGGGAAGCACCGTGATGGAGTCCAGCAAGGACAGCTCAAAGAAAATGCCAAAGAAGAAGAAAAGCCTGCGGATTAACATGCCTGTGAGTCGGTGAAGTATCAACTAATGTGGCTTCTTGCTGTGAATGTTAAAAACCGAGCTTGTTATTGAACTTTTCCGGACATCAGGAGGGACACTTTTAGTCAGGGTTTATTGCATATCTGCCTGTACATGAACGCGGCAGAAGAGAATGCACGATTGACAGCTATGCTAGGACTTTTAAATGAAACGGGGGAAATAACATGTATGCCCATGCTGGAAACAGTTGATTGTTTGCAATGACACATTTGTAGACACTTTCCTTCAACGTTTTGATCAGTATGCCCTGTAATGTGTTGACATTGTAGCCATTAACAGCGTTAATAACTAACATTAGGGCTGAAATTAACCTTTTGTTTTATGTATCTACAGAATATGTAGCCTACTCTAAGCATTTGGGTATTGTGAGGAAAAACAAATAAGCAAACATTTAAGAGGAACCAACGTGCTCTAAATTAGCAAGTCATGCTTTATTATTTTCTATATAAAGAGCCTTTGTTTGCAGTAGTGATTCACAGATTGTGATTTATATAGTGATTCTATGCTGTATTCAACATAGGCCTGGGCAGGCAATGACTGTCATTTTCTCCACAAGCCTTCAAAAGACTGTGAAGCTAACAGTTTTACTGCATACTTTAAAAGCTTTTTTCTTCTGTTTTTCAAGGTTAAAATAAAGTATGTTTAAACACTGTGAGCAGTACCAATTTTTTTGTTGTCTTTTAAGGTGTATGACATGTTACTGTAGCTTACAGGGAATAGTTTTTTGGATGGCATCTATCAGATCCACCAATTGCAAGCTCTACAACATTTAACTGTACATGTATTGGATACTATCTCTGTCTCCTGTACAAGCATTTGGTAAATAGTTGCCTTTGTTTTTCCTTCTTTGGAAAATGACATAAGAAAAAGTGCCTGCAGCTGAGAGCCCATTTACGTTTTCATGATGCATTAATGTGCAGATAATTAGATTGGAAGAAAACATTTCCCCAATAGTAAGCCCGTGAATTACAACACTTTTTTTGTGATCAACACTCAAGTTGTGTGTTGAAGTTCTCAGACATGAACCATGAACTTCACCTATGTTATAAATATTTAAATGAGTTTACATGGCCATAAACCAACTTTCTTCTGAACTGCCCCATAGTGGAATGTAAAACTCAACCTTTGGTATGCGAAAAGTTATGTGTTGTGTTTGCTTGCAAAAGTTTCCGCATTGGCCAAACATGTTTTTCTTCTTCTTGAGTGGTAACATTTTCACTTTTAATGATGAAGAGAAGGAATAATGTACCCTTTCTGAAATATGCATAATTATTTAACAGTGGCAGAGAAAGCGTACATTTTTCCTGTTGTAACTTGCAGTTTTGTTTTACTGCTGTATTTCCTGGAAGTTATCTTTGTCCTTGAAATTCAGGTTTCTGTTTTGTGCAGGACTTTGGTGCATTTACTTCCCCACAAGTGGAGACAAGTGACTCAACAAAAAGTGGCGCTAAGACGGTAAATAAAGAATTTTCGTGCCTTCATTATTTTCCTTTACTTGCCAATTGTTTTTCATGCTTGTTTTTTCCAGCACATGGTTTATCTTGTCACTTTAGCTCTTGTTTGTTTGGCCTTGAACACATTTAGCCATGTATTTAGGGGAGAAAGATATTCCTCAAGGCCATCTGGCCCTTTCTGCCAACCCTGACCGGTTTACAGTAACATTACGCCCTCTGTGGTCAGGCATAGCCAGATCAAGAAATTGATTTTCTGAACGAAAGCAGCCACTTCCTACTGTCTGCTCTGATTGATTAGAATAGGAGTAAACCTCGATCATTAGCTCATATCCACCAGAGTACATTCTTCACTTTTACCCCAGTAACATTATGTAATGCTGATATAAACCTGCATTCTCCTGAGTTTATATCCAGACAAACCCTGAAAGTCCACTTGCCTTAACAAGCTCTTGCACAATGACAGAGGGAGAAGCACACAGAACAGATGGGTGTGTGCTAAAACTCCTACAGATGTGTCACAGGATTGGTCTAAACACAAATTCTAAGCAAATATCAGTACCAGAGTGACCAGACAATACAATTATTCCCTTTTAATTTTGTATTATCAGTGCATTGCAGGGCTGTGGTTCTGTCTCCATCTAATATGCATACTCTGTTTTGTTGAGGCTAGTTATTATCCAGGCTTATTATCCACCAACAATGTAACCAAAACACTCCTGTTATGTTTGAATGTTTTCTGTAAATACAACCTCCTAGTTGGAGATTGCTGCGTATTATAAAGCTTCACTGTTTCAGTGCCCACAAATGGTTAAAAGATTTGTTGTTGGCACCTCCCGAGCAGACAGCTCAGTGGTGGGAGGTGGCGCTCGCTGACTCAAACGAGATTGGCTGCCATGCCCCCTGTTTTGTTTTGGTGTCTGCACAGCGAAAAGAGAAGCATTTATATCAGTCTGTTTACAATAAATTGACCTTGCAAATACTTATAAACACAGAAAGTCAAAATGTAAAAATATGCTTTAGTTTGGCCAAAGAGAGCAAATGTTCTTGAAGTTAACCAGTAGGTGATGTTACTTACTGATATGATGATGCCCTGTGCAGCATGATATAATTAAGAAAAAAAATATATATTCTTTTTTTTTTTGCCTAAATCCTACCGGCCCACATTTGTAAGTGTTCCGGCCCAGCCCAGCCCAGCCTGGGTGTGTGGCCAGGTTTGGGTTGTAACGGAATACATGCATTTCCAAACATTTCGACTACCTATGTTGCAAATGTATTATCTTTTCAATTTACACACGGCATCTATTGCACGTCTGTCCGTCCTGGGAGAGGGATCCCTCCTCTGTTGCTCTCCCTGAGGTTTCTCCCATGTTCCCCTTTAAACTGGGTTTTCTTCGGAAGTTTTTCCTTGTACGATGTGAGGGTCTAAGGACAGAGGGTGTCGTATTGTCATACTGATATTCTGTACACACTGTGAAGACCACTGAGACAAATGTAACATTTGTGATATTGGGCTATATAAATAAACATTGATTGATTGATTGATGTAACGGTTTTACGTAATCAGAATACAAAAATCAAGTAACTGTATTCAGCTCGCGTTACATTTGAAAAACGAGTAATCTGATTACAGTTACTTTCGTAAACCTGAAGTGAATACATTTTAGATTACTTATTGGAATTATTGGTGGAAGATTTCCTCACAACATTTAATATTCATTACTAAAGGTACAGCCAAATCATCACAGCGCACAAAACCGCGCAGATGGACCAAAAAGGGGAGCGTTTTAAAAAAATGTGCAGGTCCGCTCAGTGAAACAATAACAACGTAACATGGAGGAATGTGTGTGTGTGTGTGTGTGTGTGTGTGTGTGTGTGTGTGTGTGTGTGTGTGTGTGTGTGTGTGTGTGTGTGTGTGTGTGTGTGTGTGTGTGTGTGTGTGTGTGTGTGTGTGTGTGTGTGTGTGTGTGTGTGTGTGTGTGTGTGTGTGTGTGTGTGTGTGTGTGTGTGTGTGTGTGTGTGTGTGTGTGTGTGTGTGTGTGTGTGTGTGTGTGTGTGTGTGTGTGTGTGTGTGTGTGTGTGTGTGTGTGTGTGTGTGTGTGTGTGTGTGTGTGTGTGTGTGTGTGTGTGTGTGTGTGTGTGTGTGTGTGTGTGTGTGTGTGTGTCACATCAGCCACACCCTTTCTAATGATTCTGAAGGTATACACAGTGAAGGCGGTGCGCGAAAGGCGGTGCGCGAAAGGCACTGCGCGGCTCGCTCGTCTTCTCAGAGGCGGAGTTAACCCTCCCGCTGCCTCCTGTTGCTGCAGAGATTTCATGAAGTGAAGGAGGTTTTCCTTCTATAAAAAAAGCTGTGGGCAGCAAATACTGTGAGAGTCACAGACATGAATACATAGATCAAGGCAGACTGGTGTGGTGCACACACTCTCCTGTTTTGCCAATCCGGTGCTTAAACAAATATAGCTCTACACCCCTGGCCGAAATGTCCTTAAAATGAAGTCCGAGATCGACATTTTAATTAATGTCCTGCCAACACTGGCAGGACAGAAGGCGACACGCCCTTTCATACATGTCCTCACATCCCAAGCTGCATCCCCAAAAAGTGTATTATGTTGTTACAACAGGGTTCAGGGGGAGTGGCTGTACCCGTAGGATAGAAAAGGGGGAAGTGACGTCTGACTCAGAGGTCGCGCGGCTGTGGAGAAGAACGTGTTGCCCACATTCTGTTACTGAGTTTAGGCTAGTTAGCTAGCAGGTTTATTGTTTTGGGTGCAGTCACTTTTGCCTCCACTTGCTGTTCAAATAAATGTTGAAAGAAAAAGTGAATCTGTTTACAGTTCTGTTTTATATGGGTGTAGAAGAATTGGGAGGGATGAAACCCTCTTTAATGGTCACACATGCAGAGCACACAGCACACACAGTGAAATGTGTTCTCTGCTTTTAACCCATCCTAGTAGGAGTCTAGTACTAGGAGCAGTGGGCAGCTATTGTACAGCGCCCGCGGAGCAATGGGAGTGAGGGGGGAACGGGGATGTATGGTGCCTTGCTCAAGGGCACCACAGCAGGAGGTGAACTGGGACCTCTCCAAGTAGAAGTCCACACTCCAAATAGGTCTGGTCGGGGACTTGAACCGGCGACCCTACCAGACCCGGCGTCATGGGCGGGCCCCATGGGGCCGGGCCCGCCCACCCAGGATTTGGGCCTGCTGTTTTAATCGGGGCTGAATACCACATTTTTATTGTTTTATTATTATGTTTATTGTTGTTATTTGTAGGGCTTTGTCCTAATATTTATTTTTGTATTAGTTTAATATCATTTTTTTATTTTGCTAGGAAATTCTGAATGAAAGGCTGCGCGCAAGACTGGTTTTTCGCTGGGTTGAGTCGTGTCGGTTTTTGAGTGAGATGCGGCACAGCAGCCTGTCAGTTAGTTTACTCTTGCTAGTGGTTCACGAAAGGAATATGGCAACTCAGCGCCAGATGCAGGCACATTAGAAGAAATCAGTTAGGCATGTTACCAACGAGCATATATATTTTGAAGAGACATTTACTCTCAAGCCAGCTCTCTAACAAACTCCTGCTCTGTGCGCAAGCAGACCGCTGCACAGGCTCTCTGCCTCACTCAATCTCTCTCTCTTTCTCTCCATCGCTCAACCTCACTCCAGCTCTCCACCCTGTGTGCGCTCAAGTTTGCCTGCGTGTTTGCCCAAGTTGGCACAGCATTACAAATGTGCCACAAAACCAACCAATGGATACATAAGACCGTCAACAGCTTTATGGCAACCTAAAACCCCTCTCTTTCAACAATTCACGAGCGCCTACGGCTCACAGTCCAAGCCCCTACTGACTGCCATAGATTTAGTCCCTAATTTTGCTCTCAAAATGGACCAGATTGATGCATTTAACATCAACATTTTAAATAAAATCTTCCCGGGGGAGCTTGCCCCCGGACCCCCCTAGAGGAGGTGAGGTCCACCACCTGCCCACACCCCCTGTTAAATTGTCTCACCCACATTGAGGATGCTTCCTACGCCCATGTTTTATTCCATGTGTCAAGTCAGGCAAATTGGGTCAAAATGTTATTGCATCAATGATCTGTTAACATTAAAATCACTAAATATATGCTGTAACTATTTATCTCTAGGCAACTCAAGGGCTCAGGTAATGTGATTACTATATGAATAATGGTCCAAAATAACATAAAATGCATAGGGTTGTTTGTTAAGTAACATACTTTCGTCGCCACTTTTTCCCCCCAGTCCGCCTCTGATTGTGAGTACAGGATACACTGCAAATTCGATATGGTTTCCTGTTCAGCTCTGATTAAGTCTTGCACAGATGGGTGTGCAGACAAACTGAGAGGTTTCTGCTAAGCAATTGTTTAGTTACAGTCAAATGTTCTCTGAAGGGAATTTCACTGCAAAACACGTTAATAATGATATGTCCAAGAGGTCTCTGGTTTAAAAGAAAGTCCAGAATTAATTAATACACTTTTATAGATCAGATAGAATATTTGTCTTATTGCATCTTGCACACAACCACATTCTCAATTTTCTTTTTATGACATAACATTGAGTGTAGCAATGTGCTTGAGTAAACAGTACAGTGTTGTATGTGTGGGGAAAAGAAGAAGTAACCAAACGAAAGCTGTCATTTCACAATAAACCTCTCTCTAGATTTGCAGCATGCCTCTCACACAACACTGTGGTTACACACTGAACATAAACCTAACTTTAACAAAGGTGCAGACAAATAAATTGTTTTTATTTCCTTATTGTCTCTTTTAGGCAGAGCGTCAAATCCATTCAGCCAGCCCCACCAAAGGAGAGTCAGTGAGGAGCCCAGCCACGCTCTTCCTGCATTCCCAGTCTGCTCCAGTGTCAGTGAGGACCAGTTCAGGGTCTCCAAAAACTATCTTCCCCTATCCCTCCTACCAGGACTCGCCACCCAAATCCCCCCGCCGCTTGAGCTTCAGTGGTATCTTCCGCTCCTCATCCAGCTCAACGCCTCCAATCATCAAAATCTTCTCCAGGACGAGGAAAGGTGAGTGGACAAGTTAACTTACGTAGTTTACTTTGGTGTAGTAGTGCATTAATAGAATCATTAACAAAATAGGAAAACAAATATGTATACATATATTTAAAAATAGTATTAGATATACTGTAACTATTTAAACTTAATCTTAAACCTAAGCTTAGCAGGAATATGCACAATTATATCCAATAAATGTTCAAAGTAAAGAATATGCAATGTACAGAAAAATTATTCAGAAAGATGTGCATTAGTGAAACTCATTAAAAGTATAAATATGTTAATTTGTGGTCAGGGGGCTACTGTGGCTGTAAGGTAGTGTGATCGTCTGGCAATCAGTAGGTGGGGGGTTTGATCCCAGCCCGTGCGATCAAAATGTCGATGTATCCCGATGGTGTGATGTATGTAAAAGTGAGGATGGATAAATACTGACTTGCATATGTAAAGCACTTTCAAGACACCTAAAGATTGGATAAAGCTCTATATCAAATGCAGTCAATTTACCATAATGTAACTTGTAGTAGTACTATTGTTGTATCTTAAATGTTTTATAAAAGTAAAACACAGAATGACAGCTGTTGCCAATGCAGAATAATAATCATGTTGTGATCTTTTGCAAGAGCGGGTCTACGAGGAAGACCTTTGTAAAGACAGCAAGACACAATAGATGCGTCTATGTCATCTCAATGATTGTTGTGGTTTCCTGCTTTTTACAGAGCTAAAGCCACACAAAGGAACCTGTCTATGTGATTGAGATCAGGAGTTCAGATATGTTGTAGCTTGTGACAAAATATACATCAATGCAAGTCATGCAGCTTTTTCTCAGACACACAAAGTGAGCATCTTTCTGCGGATAAGGAAGTAGAAGCCAGGATTTCATCATGGTGAAAAGAAATCAAACTAAATCCACTGCTTTGTGTTGTAGTTTCCTGCGGGCTAACACGGTCACAAGCCTCTTCAGGAAGATGGGCGCTTAAGGTGCAGAAAGATCAAAGATTCATTATCAGTCATCCTCTTAATACAACTTTCCAAAGGAAAGACAATGGTTGACTTTGTTTATTGTCAGAGAGGAGTTTATTTTGTATCTCCCTAATGCTAGCATTAGCAGTGCACTTCAAACCAAGATTATTAGGTTAAGTTACAGGTTTTTTGTCCAGGTGGGAGCCCTGCCATACTTTCCACATCAAAATTAAACGTCATTGAAGGTAATACTGGCATCACTAAGAGGTAGAAATGAGAACAAGGCCGTGATTCATGAGGAATAGAAGTCCAACCAGATTTCCAGCTCTCGTGTCTCCATGCTTTTGGGTGGCTGATTATTACATAACAAAACCAAGCCTGTACTACATGGAAACGGGCCTGCTGGAAGCATCATCACAGAGATGAGTCATGTGTTTTTGGCTTCTACATATACCCATTCTTATGTTTCCTTGCACAGGGTCAGTTTGGCAGTGGCTGGTGGAATTAGCTATGTTAGAGCCAGACCTCAAGAGTCGGCAAAAACACCCCAACACAGCCCTGCGGCTACAGGCCTCTGGTCTCTCTGGATTTGTATAGTGTGATGTGGTTTGAGACGTTAAATCCTTTCGGTTTCCTTTTTTAACTAATGATGTGGCTTTAAGTGAATGTGGGCCAATGAAAATGACAGGCAACAAAGAATGCTTTTACGGCAAATGAATATTATCCAGTGACTGAGTGGGCACACAAGCTTTTCCTATTTGGGGGATGTTTTTGTAGACACCCTACTTTCACCACAAGGGTGTGCTCAAGGCAATGTCTTGTTTTAGTTTTTGTTATGTTTAAGCTGTCAGTTCTATATGTCCTGTTATCATCAGTATTTCTGGCCATTTTAGTCAACATAGAGGTATTCTTTAAGATTTTGAAATGTTCCTGAACATCATATTTAGTATAATTTAGACAAAACTACTTTCTCAGTTGCATTTACATCCATATCTGCTTCAAATATGACCAGAAGGTTTTTCAGTCCATCGCCTGGACATTGTCAGTCTCCCAGCGCTGAAGGCGACTGCGTTGCTATCATTCCCTTATCTGGAAGTGACCAGACTCTCAGAAGCTCCTCGTACAACCATGCAGAGTTGTTTCCCCCTCTCTCTTGCTCTCTCTGTTGCTACTGTGTGCTGTATGTTGTCAGTAAATAAAGGAAACGAGCAGTTTTCCCTTTCCATATTTGACAAAGCGCAGACCCTACAAGGGCAGGATGATTATTATTTGATTTTGGAAGCTGAGCCAGGGAAAACCTAAAAGATACACTATTTAAAATCCTCATGGATCTGAAACATAGCAACTATAGATACAAACTGCAGTGAATTAGCTTTATTAGGATACTGACAAACACGAGTGAGCATCACAGGATGTTTGAGGTAAGATGACCCTCACTCATATTAGCCGTTGACCCACTCAGCAGAGTGGAACACTTGCATAACGGGTTAATTGAGATCTGTACTGGACACGCTGTAGCTAATGTCAGTAACAGATACTGAGAGTGCCATCTGTTACGGGTTGGGGAGGCCAGTGGTGTTGAATGGAGGCACTCTGATCAGCTGACAGAACATGGGATGTCCCCACACTGTCATCTGACGGGGGCTGGCCTCAGCATTCTTTAAGGTCCCTAAAAGTTACAGACAACTGAGTGGATAAATGACACAGCTGCAGGACTCCAAGCTTAAAAACACCACTTTTATGTCTTTTTTTGTAGTTTTCATTTCAGAAAATGCTGAGATTGTGTTGTCCTCTAATTCTGTGAAGACAAAGTAAGACAGATGTCCTGTTCTTACTTTCCTTTGTTGGTAGAGGGAGGGCAGCGGAAAGGAGGCGGGAGGAAGTGCAGCCTGAGCCAATCGCTGGTGTTTCCTTCACGAACTGGCCTCCTTTTACAGGCTGCTGACATGCGTGCTCTATTAAAGAGACGCCACCCACAGCTGCACCTGACAACTTACAGCACTGACACTGCTCCGCGGGGGGAAAGGCATTCCAGTCCCAAGTTATTTGCATCACTTGCGACAGTGACATTTCTTAGCTGAAGCTGCGTGGAAATTACAGCTTTAATACTCAAACGACACAGAACACTGCTCCCTGCTGGCTCTGTGCTCCCTAGCCCTGGAGGATTTTCTTCTTGCCTGGATATGAACGCTTAGCCTATATTGGTGACTTGCTGCAGTTGTCATTTTCTGTTTGCAACAACGTAGGTGGATTCCTTCATGAAGTAACCAAGTAGTTTATTTTACATTGTTCATCCATCGACTGAAGGTGACCAGTTTCCTCTTTTTATAAAAAAAGGACCATCCCTCTTCTCTAGAAAGGAAAACAGCCTCCAGATCTGTGGAAAGCTGTTTGATATATTTTTCAACTTAGTTTATTTTCAACTTTCTTCAACTAGCAAATGGTGTGATCTTCACTTTGGACAGTTTTCAGACATCGCCGCACCCCTCTCGTGATGCAGATGGTCATGGTCAGATTTAGTTTTGAACCAACAACCCACTGTGTTTCATGAAGAGGTTTGGCAGCCTGAGGAGGAGCAAGAAAAAGAAGGAGCAGGATGGGCTAGGAAGCAGGAATCAGTCCGAGGCGTCATGTCTGTCCGGTAATGTGCCATGTCTTCACCTGCTCCGTTTTAGTCCAGATTCAGATCCTTTATGTTAACAGTCAATCTATACTTTCATGAGTCACATGCTGGTACACCTTTTTAAACAATACATTTTAAAGTTTTCTTTTAGTGTCAACATGTTCCCAGCCTATATATATATATATATAGGCTGGGAACATGTTCACACTATATATATATATATATATATATATATATATATATATATATATATATATATATATATATATACATACACACACATAGTAGGTGGTGAAGGCAGTTTGTGGTGAGCTGAGGCTCTGAATATAGTTTAGGTGCCGATTACATGGTCCTGGTTTCTTGTTTCACAAATGCATGCACTACAAATTGACAGCACACAGACCAAAGTGGTAAAGCTATGTGTGAAGGGTTGAGATTACCTTAAATATCACGCTGCTAAATACTGCACCAACTGCACGATGCATTATGTATTGTGTCTGCTAATATGTGTTATTTCATTTAAATGTTAATCAATCAATCAATCAATGTTTATTTATATAGCCCAATATCTCACATGTTACATTTGTCTCAGTGGTCTTCACAGTGTGTACAGAATATCAGTATGACAATACGACACCCTCTGTCCTTAGAGCCTCATATCGACCAAGGAAAAACTTCCGGAGAAAACCCACAGTTTAAAGGGGAACATGGGAGAAACCTCAGGGAGAGCAACAGAGGAGGGATCCCTCTCCCAGGACGGACAGACGTGCAATAGATGCCGTGTGTAAATTGAAAAGATAATATATTTGCAACATAGGTAGTCCAAATATTTGGTTAAAACAGTAAAATAAATACGATTTGTTTGTATTCCTGTCAACGAGGTAAAGTGATTCATAGCCACTCTATCTGATGCAGTGTCAGTTTGTATCCTAAGGGAGTCTCTTCAGAATAGCTGCTCCATTTTAAAAACGTTATTGACAGGAGTTATTTTGCCTGAAGTTGGGACAGTCAGAACATGCTAAGATGATGTTTTTTCTTATGTGTGGATGAACATTGACAGAAAAATGGATATCAAAGAAAAAGCACTGACCACCATGCGGCTTTGGTATAATGTGTTAGCTCATAATGCTTGATGTGTCACAGGGACGCACTGTGAGGCGTTGAAGTGGCTCTTTATCACAGACTTTACAGCTCCTGATTTAGAGCCGGTCTGACCTCGTGGAGTAGATGAGGAGCTGTCCTAATGATGAACGCCCAAATGTAGCGGTAGAGGACATAGTTCATCTTAAAGTCAGAATATACAGCCTGGTGATACCTCCAGCCTATAGCATAAGTCCTTTGATCCAGAGCGTCCACACATTGGAAAGTCAACTGTGTAGCTGCTGACATCTACATGAGACAATTGCAGTAGTCTGTGTGCTTCTATGCAACATTTTGCATGTCCGTTTGAATTGTGACTGCACATTTAAATGTTTTGCCATGATGCAGTGAGTGAGCTTGCCTTTTTTGGGTTCCTGATCATTCCCTTGTTGCCTGTATGATGGTGTTTCTAGAAATTGATTTGACCCCCTTGTTGCTAATTTGGGTCACTTGACTATATCATTTATTGCTTCACAATCAACACTCCAGTTCTGACCAGTGCACCAATTCAAAATGTAATTAACAGTTGGGAAACATTGTATTACGCAGCTGGCGAGAGAAAGCTGTATTGTTGAATCTGTAGCAGCTTTGCTTCTGCTCTGACTTCAACCAATGACCATCACGTTGCTCCCCGTCGGCGCACATGACTGAAGCCACCCTGTCGACTCCTCAGGGGGCCCCCACTGAGAGGATCTGGTTTTATGGGTGTTATGTTAACACAGCTCGCAGTCAATTGAAATATAAAAAGCAAGCGTGACTCGCCACCTGGGTTAATCCGCTACCTTCAGAGCAGCCTGTACACCTCTGAATCCCCGCACACATCTCGTGCAAAACCACTAAATATTCTGCTGTTAATGTAGGACTTACAGTTTTAATGCTCACAATTTAAAATGTGCATGTTAGCGGGGCATTAATTGTTTGGTCTATACAATGGAATAGAATTTGAGAGAAATGGTCATCCCAGTTTCATAACGTTATGTCTTTTAAATGTTAATAATATCCAGTTAAATGTGATCATAACCTTTAAAAAGGAAAATCTCTGAAATGCTGATAACCTTTAGTATTTCAAGGTAATGCAGAATAAATATGAAATACAAATGATTATTTTGATAGTAAAGTACTTCTACAGTATAACCTTGCATTTCAATGCTGCTTTTGTCTACCAAACATAGACAGAACTGTGTCTATTGCTGAAGTGAATCTTATCAGTATGTAGTATGCTCGTAGGTGACTTCACTCTAAATTATTATAGAGTACGACGTAAGTGTTTTTAATGATAGTAAAATAAGATGGACTGGACTACTTACAAGGCATCCATTTCCTACTTCCCGTGTGGTGTCTGTAGCAGCCAGAGAGAGGGCTCCAGCCTGCTGTTATCTCCTCCTGGGGAATGTGCCACAACAGCGGGGCTAAAATAAGAAAGTTACACTGCGGAAGCAGGGCATGCCAGAGAGGGCTGGTGTACGCCAACTAAATGTCAAAAGATAGTGTGGAGTGCGCTTTAAGGGACCAAGGAAACAACTTAGTATAATATAAAACATTTCTTCAAATGTTTTTAAATCTCACAATATTGGTACATCTGTACCTGTTGAATTAGTATGTATAATAAATATAAGGGATACTCAGCTTGCCACACTTTAAATGATGAAGTACTTTATTTCTCAGTCATATGTTAAAATGACTTGAATTGATCTATTTGTTTCATATGACTGAGTCAAATGGGGTTATCTTCTGAAACAGATTCTTGTATTTTCTAGTTGGCCTCATGTGACATTCGCTGTCACACCCATGTTGTATTTCAAGACATGATAAGGCACCTGGAAGTCCCCAGGTGGAGGCCTAGTCATGTGAAACATTTGGTCCTCATTACACATATTGTCAATCCTCAGAAATATGCCGGCGTGGTAGAGCAAGGAGAGTGTGAGTGTCGCATGTCAGCCTGCGTAAGATTGTGACGCCTGATGTAAAAGAGCATGTGAGGGCTGTCATGGGACTGACACCTTCAACCTGACACCCCGCTGGAGGAGCTGTGTCACACACAGCTGACGGCTGCGTCACACACAGCTGACGGCTGCTCTGAGTTTAATGCAGCTGCTTATGTTGCAATATGCCTAGTAATTGTGGAGGGACTCCAGGAACAGGAGTAACAATCAATAAATCAATCAAAGTTTATTTATAAAGCCCAATATCACACGTTACCATTTGTACACAATATGAATATGAATACCCTTAGACCCTCTCATCGGACAGGGAAAAGCTTCCAAAGAGAACCCAGAGTTAATGGGGGAAATGGATGAGACCTTGGAGAGAGCAACGGAGGAGGGATCCCTCTCCCAGGACGGACATGCAATAGATGTTGTGTATAAATTAAAAAGATAATACATCCAAATGCTTGAAAAATGCATACAGTATATAAGAAGAAGAAGATGAAGATGGATCCAGGTGGATGTCAACAATCCTCTGGGTGCCATTAAAGAGGGAGTAAGGTGAGCATCAAGCAGGACCACAGCAACAAGGTTCATTATTATGATTTTTATTTTATAGCACATTTTAAGACACAGAGGCAAATCAAAGTGATTCACATAGGCATTCAACACATCATAATTAAAACCAAAAAAAATCATAATAAAAAGACAATTCGTAAAAGCGATAAAATACTGGTTGCAACTAAAAGTGCAATGATAAGGCACGGCTAACGGATCTCAGGATAGGCTGCATTAAAATAAAGGGTTTGAACCCTGATTTAAAAGAACCCAGTGCCTGTCTCCTGATAAACACTTTACCCTTTTTGAACAACAACAAAACAGCAAACATTACATATGTTCACATATTACACAGTTCATTCATTCCTTCAGCGTGGAACTGTAGATGCAGGGCAAGAGCATCTTGAACCAGTTGCTTCTTCTCTCCTTTCTGGCAACCTGGCTCTCCAAACCTTCCAGTCGAGCGTTCATGGAGCTCTGTGTCTCCTTCCACTCGTCCTCCTTCTCCTAGAGACTCTGCTGGAGGCGTCCTTTCTCCTGAAGGAGCGTGGACTTGTCCTCCTGCCACTGAGGCCTCCAGATTCGGCCTCATCCTTTCTTCAACCTGAAGCAGGGTTAACGTCCAGCTCTGCCACTCCTGCTCTCTCCCCTTGAGAAGCTGTGCCTCGTCCTCCTCGTACTTGATGCGGTTGTTCTCCAGCTGCTGTTCCACCTCCTTCAGATCAGCTGCTATAGTTTGTCGTTTGCTTGGAGCTGAGCAGCATATGAGGCCTCTGTTTTTTCTGTCTTCTGCAGCAGGGAGGTTCTCTCCTGCTGCCAGAGGAAGCACTCCCTCTCCACCTGATCCTGTCATTACCCCAAGTGAAGGAGTTGGGGTATCTCGGGGCCTTGTTCTCGAGTGAGGGGACAATGGACTTGTGGTTGAGGTGGTTCGTGAAGAGACATTGGACCGGTTGGAGGTTTTATATCACAAAAACATGTCTTATACTGACATTCGGTTCCAAAGTAGCCTACTACACAGCAAAATCAGCAGTGCTAATTTAACTCTTATAGAGTCAAATCCAACACTTTTAAAGTGTCTATATAGGTCCACACTGTTTTGAGTTAAAACTACACTTTTGAAAGTGTTAAAAGGTTTACACTAGGACAGAGTTCCAGCAACTCTCTCTATAGTTAAAATGTAACTCTGGTCAACACCGGTCAGTGTTAAATGTACGCAACACTAGCTTGCAGTGTCAAAAGTTAACACCACAAGTGTACATTTTTAACACTAAATAGAGTTAAAGTCATATTAACACTATTAAGGATATAAAATGTAACTCAATATTTAACTATTTAGAGTTGATTCATAAGCACTGTAGGGTGTCAATTTATAATTTCACCTACACACAATGCAACATTATTAATAAAAACGATATAAAAGAAAGACACAAGCCAAGTTTCAAAGTTTGCAGTTAACATGTAACTGTATTTGTGTGAAAACAACACATACAACATAGTCTTACATTAACATTCCACAGTACGTCCATGCAGTCCTTAACAGCACAGGTTACACAATATGACAATGTGGCACTATGTATGTTTTTCCATCCATCTCATTAGAAAACGGTTTGTCATAGGGTCTATAATAACGTAAATCATCAATAGAAATAACAGAAAATGAATCAATCGTCTCCTCAATACAGTATGAACTATAGTGTTCATCAAAATACAGTGTGTCCACTTTGCAAATCAAAATGAAAGCTCGATCTTCATTTAGAATGATATTATTGATTTTTCCAAAAACAGGAGTTTCTTTATCAGTTCTTATGGAAACAAACATTCCAATTTGATAATCAGTTCCATAGTTCTTTACCCAGTTAGTAGTTGACACGTCGCAGTATGCATTCACCTTAAATGCAGCACTTAAAGCCTCACCACCCTCCAAACTGTCGATCATTTCCTTCCTGACTGGACCAAACTCGAACCTCTGAAAATTAAAATTCTCCCAGTGATAAGCCAAATGTCTTTGGTGTTGTTTTACTAAGCTTTTTGTAATGTTTTTGAAATTCTTCACTGATCTTTTAAAAAAATTATGTTTGGCCTCAAATCTCATGCACCATACATGGAGGAGTGGACCTATTTTTCGAATACACCTTGGATAATGTATCATAAAATGATGCTTTGGAATAAGTCTTCTGTCAGGAAACAGAGATTTGAACAGCTTGTGGTGATCAATGATTAAATGCTTCAAATAATATGTCATACCATTTGTAATAATTGGTGAAAAAACAATATTCACAATCTGAATCAAGAGGAGGAGCAGATTCCAACAATTGTTGTTTCTTTCAACAACATCACCAAGAATAAGGGGAGCATTTCGCAAGAGACACCATGACTGAATTGCATTCAATCCAAGATTTTTGCTCTCATCCATTTTTAAACCACTTGGCCTGTTCCGTCTCTCAGTATATCCGTAGTTGAAACTTTGGATCCTCATTGACAGTGTTTCCAGAGATAGACACTTCTTATTGACAAGGTACTGAAATACAAGTTTCAGTTCGTACTGCACTACACCTTCAAGCAAATCGTGCATGATGTCCACCGCGTAGTTATCAGAGGTGTGGAAAAATGTTAGTGTATTGAGCAAGCATGTCTTCTTGACACCAAATGTTGACCCTAAAATAGGATTTTCCTGTAGAGCTGCACAATGTTCTGCATGGATTTCTTTAGTACGAAAAACCATACCAGGGTCATCTTCAGTGAGGACGGACTGTAAATCTCGTTTGGTAGTTAAACAAAATCTACAACAATATGTTGCGCTGAAACACTCAACAAAACCAAACAGCCCGTGTAAACCCAGATTATCACCTGTTACTTGAATAACAGATCCTAGCAATGGTGAGTCAGAGAAAGGCACCTCTATCCCTTGCATTTCGAGTATTTTAAGATCATCAGTGAGAGGCTTTAGTATTGCATCAAATCCATATTTTTTCAGGTCTTGTGCATGAAAAAGTGCCACGACATGAATATTCATCAGCACAGAATTACATTTTGGGGGTAGGTTCCTCAATATGAAGTAAATACAACCAAGTTTGTGTATACCCTTCTTTGAACCTAAGGGATTTGCTGTCTCAAAATCATCGTCATAGAGTTGAACCTGTAGAGCGTGTTTTTGCTTGGAAAACAAATCATTGCTTTTGAAATATGAACCATCACTTATGTCTTTATAAGTACCTTCTTCTTGTTGTTTTGCCTGCAGGAATAATTCACATAGTTCACTGTTCTTAAATATGGACTTAAGGGTTCCCAACAAGGGTACATACACAAATGTATCTGTTACAGGTATCTGATTGTAAACTCCTGTTGTTCGATCTCTGCGTAAATCAAATCTGACCCCAAGAACATACTCAACAGGTTCAACAATCTCCCACTTTTCTTCAAAGAACCTTTGTCGTTTGGATCCTGTATTAAAGGATGTGAAAGGATTCTCTAGCTGATCAAAACTATTTTCCAACTTTTTACCCAAATCAGTGCCTTGGACCTCTGAACTGCAGTTGAGAACTGCATCTCTTGCTTGTCTATGAATATCATTTACAAGCCCTTCCATGGACCCCACCATTGCTTGGACAGTGCTCTCAGCAACACCAGATGCTTGTAACTGGGCTACAACAGAACCACACATGTTTAACACGTGCTGTTTATCAAAAGTAACCTGGGAGGTTACGGAAGTGTCAGTACAAACTGCCTGAGAACTTGAAGATTCATCAGTTTCTCGTTGAGTGTCCACATTGTCCATAGTACTAGTTGAACCAGTGTCCCTGTGCAGACTGAAGAGGTGCTTTTTGAACCCTGAATAAGTACAAAAGGATAAAGAACATCCCGGCTGGCCACATTTCAAACGTAATGACTTTCCAGGATATAAACCATGGTGGAATTTCAAATGCTGACAAAGCAATGCAGAACTTTTGTGGTGTCCCTTACAGATAAAACAAATCAGCATATTTGCATCCAGTAGGGGTGTAACGGTACACGTACCCGTACCGAAATTATTCGGTACGGGCCCTTCGGTTCGGTACACGTGTGTACCGAACGAATATAACGTTAAACGTAAAAAATTGAGAACGTGAACAACTTCTTGGAAGTAATCTCAGGTGCTGCGTCGCAGCATTCAGAGTAATTTCCTCACAATGGGCTCATCGCGTCATAGAGCGAGCAAGTCATTTCATTGGATGAGAGGGCATGCTATGAGAGCTGGTCAGAGGGATGCGTTCAAATTTAGTCAGTAATTTGAGGAACTGTCGAAAATTAATGGCGAACGCAGATAAAGTTGAGCTCGAAAATCCTCCAGCATCATTGAAGTCTCCGGTTTGGGAACATTTTGGTTTCGCAGTTACGTACAAGGATGACGGACAAAGACAGGTGGACCGAACCAAAGCTGTTTGTCGGCATTGTTCAACTAAAATTGGTTACGCGGCTGGCAATACATCAAACTTGCACACTCTTGAAAAGGCATCACCCGAACGTGAATATCACCGGTACCAAAAGAAAAAAGACTGAAGTGCAAACCCAACTCCCGCTAGCATTTGAGCCTCCACCACTCGCAAAAACTTCAGACCGAGCCAAAGCTATTACAAACGCCAAATATCCTTATGTTGCCATGTTAGCAAAGCGCTACCTGGCTGTATCTGCTACCTCTGTCCCCAGGGTTGGGTTGTAACGGAATACATGTAACGGCGTTACGTAATCAGAATACAAAAATCAAGTAACTGTATTCAGCTCGCGTTACATTTGAAAAACGAGTAATCTGATTACAGTTACTTTCGTAAACCTGAAGTGAATACATTTTGGATTACTTATTGGAATTATTGGTGGAAAGATTTCCTCTCAACATTTAATATTCAAGTAACTTTACAGCCGAATCATCACAGCCCACAAAACCACCGCAGATGGACCAAAAAAGCGTTTGAAAAAAAATCGCGGGTCCGCTCGCTCAGTGAAACAATAACAACGAAACATGGAGGAACAAAAGTCTGCGTTTAAATCGCGTGTTTGTATATATAGGTGTATGTGGTTAAAACACATCAGCCTGCGGTCGCTCTTTAGTCTTACTAATGATTATTTCTGAAGGTATACACAGTGAAGGCGGTGCGCGAAAGGCGGTGCGCGGCTCGCTCGTCTTCTCAGAGGCGGAGTTAACCCTCCCGCTGCCTCCTGGTGCTGCAGAGATTTCATGAAGTGAAGGAGGTTTTCCTTCTAAAAAACAGCTGTGGGCAGCAAATACTGTGAGTGTCACGGACATGAATTCATAGATCAAGGCAGACTGGTGCACACACTCTCCTGTTTTGCCAATCCGGTGCTTAAACTATAGCTCTACACCCCTGGCCGAAATGTCCTTAAAATGAAGTCCGAGTTCGACATTTTAATTAATGTCCTGCCAACACTGGCAGGACAGAAGGCGACACGCCCGTTCTAAGCCTTGTCCCTCACTCCTCACATCCCAAGCTGCATCCCCAACAAGTGTATTATGTTGTTACATCGTTTCAGATGTGATGTTTCAGTTGTGCTCTTGATAAGCCATTAAAACAGTAAAAACACGTTCAGTTTCCTTTTGCTTTTTGTGTCTCCTGTTCACCAAAACATACCACCTGTGATGGAAAAAGAAAGTAATCCAAAAGTAATCTAAAAGTAATCTGATTACGTTACTTTTTTAAGACACGTAACTGTAACTGTATTCGGATTACTTTCAGAGCCATGTAATCAGTAATCAGTAACTGATTACATTTACAAAGTAACCCTCCCAACCCTGTCTGTCCCTAGCGAGAGGGTTTTCTCCACAGCAGGATACATTGCTAGTGCCAGCAGATCTGCCCTTTCGGCAAGCAATGTGGACAAGTTCATCTTTCTTTAAAAAAACATGAAAATACAATGACAAGCAAGTCCTAATGTCAAACTGGCTGCTATAGGTACTAGTACAGTACAGTTCAAATACAGATAATTTCAGTTCATCGAAATGCTGCACCTTAATGTTCATTTGATTATATTTTGTATTTATTTGAGTGAATACATTATTCACAGTTTAATAATAATATAAAAAAAATATATATATATATGTTTTGTTTTGTGAAAAAAAATTCTGCTGTACCGAAAACGTACCGAACCGAACCGTGACCAAAAAACCGAGGTACGTACCGAACCGAAATGTTTGTGAACCGTTACACCCCTAGCATCCAGTGATGTAAATAACTTCAGATATCAGTGTGCAGAAGCCTTGCTCTGAGTTCTTTGACTCTGGGACTTTCCTTGGCACTTCCAATATCAATGTTAAATACCGTGGTTTGTATGAAAGTGTAGAAGCTGGTGAGGGATTCATGGTAGTTGACACTGAAGATGAAGTGAGCTTTGAAGAGTTCATCGAAGGCTGCCATGGATGTCTGCCCCTTGCAAGGGATGGCCTTGTGGTCAACGATGACGTAGAACCGTTGAATGTTGTTCTTCTGTTCACCAACACACAGCAGGAAGGGCTGCCCTGATTCCAAACTCGAAAGGAAGGTCTCAACACTGGCTCCAATCTTCAAAAACGTAGAGAGACAGAGAAGTTTTAATGGCATACTAAGCTACTTAAAACAAAATTGTCCCAACTGAAGGAGTGCCAGTGATATAACAACTGCATACAAAAACAAAAATAATGCCTACCTTGAGATATCTCACAACATGGCTGACGGCTTGATACAAGCAAATTTTAGCACTCTTCTTATGGCCTTTTGAGGTTGGGGGGAGTAGATTAACCAAGAGTAGAATGCTTGACAGGTCACTGTCCCATCCTAGGGGCAAAAAATATGCAAATATAACAGTCAGTCGCTTAAAGCTGAAAATAGTCTTAAATCAAGGTTATGCAACCGATAACATTGAAAGGTCTCAAGATTTTCAGTAAACAAAATCTGCAAGAGAAAATACTTGCCTGACTCATTTGAGTTTTGTTGTGCAGACAAGAGGTCATCAACATGAACATTAGAGTGTAGGTTGAGTCAGTTGCTCACAAGTCAAGAGAAAATCCCTCTTGCTCTTTGGACCATCTTGATAGGTAGTGCTGGGGTAGCACCTCCGGGACTGAACCGCAGTGTTGCGCTGAACCGTCTTTATCCTCCATGCCAAGTAGCCAGATCCACCATCTGCATCATAGTAGTGTTCCTGTAACATCCAAAAATAAATCAAAACTGAGAACACAGAAGTGATAGCATTACAGGAAGGTTGTTCAAAAAGTTAAGAATGAACACACTTCCTTTTCACAAATTCGAATACAGGTCATTCATTCATAGACTTACGTATCCATTCTTTGAGTATGGATCTCTTAGACATGGAAATAGAGTGATGATGCCAAGAGCACACTTTTCTCGCACATGTGTTGGCGGGATCCTATGGAAGCCCATTTCCGCCACTTGAAAAAAATAAAATCCCCATGAAAAGTCATAATTATGAGATAAAAAAGTCGAAATTATGAGATAGAAAGTCATAATAATGAGATAAAAAGTCATAATTATGAGATAAAAAGTCATAATTATGAGATAAAAAGTCACAATAATGAGATAAAAAGTCGAAATAATGAGATAGAAAGTCATAATGAGATAAAAAGTCATAATAATGAGATAAAAAGTCATAATAATGAGATAAGAAAGTCGAAATAATGAGATAAGAAGTGCGCATGCGCTGCAGTGGCGCTGTCTTTAAAGGTCCCTTCATCACCTTGCTGCTCTCCACCATGCAAACAGCATCTAGTCCTAAATAAGGTAACTATTACAGGTGACTTTTGTAAATGTTAGATGTTACATATAGCCTATATTGCAGCTAAACTACAACAATGCAGTTCATAGCTTTGACATTACCTGTTATGAACTATAATATATATGCCTATAGTTTTGTGGTAACGTTCACGCCACTAATGACAATAGTGTAGGCATACTGCTGCTGTGAGTTGCTCTAACTCTAACCCGTGAACGTTACCACACAACTATAGGCATATATATTATATTCATAACAGGTAATGTCAAAGCTATGAACTGCATTGTTGTAGTGTAGCTGCAATATAGGCTATATGTAACATCTAACATTTACAAAAGTCACCTGTAATAGTTACCTTATTTAGGACTAGATGCTAGGGATGTGCATCTCCATCACTGAGGCCGATGCGATGCGCATCTCGATACGTTGCCACGATACGATACATTAACGATACATTTGAAACACCAGGTGATACGATACGATACGATTCACCCCTGTTGCGATACAGTTCGATACGATTTGATTCAATATTATGCGATACGATGCGATTCAACACAATGCAAAAAATAATGATACTTCAATTTGGTACGACAGAGGATTTTTGTTTTATTCCTTATATGCAGCAAATCATACATTAACAAAAAAGTGCTTTACATATTTGGTACTGCACATCCCATCATGCCGTTTATTTTTTTACCTTTAAAAGCTCTCCAGAGTAGGCTACAGTACAATTGTATAACACCTCACAGTTAAACAATGTAAGGATGCATTGCTCATGATTAACAATGTGCAAATAACAGCTACCATAGTGCAATGCCCATACAGCTGCCAGCCTGATGTGCTTAACACTCATAGGCTAACTCACCAGTGAGCAGAAAGCAGTGGGTTCTATAGGAACAATAAAGAATACAAATAACCTTTCACAAACAGGTATTTCATAACTGCTTACAGTAAGGAAGACATTTAAATTATTATTGACCGTCACAGGCTGCTGTAAACTAAACACCACTCTCTCTGACCGAACACCTCACTGAGTGATTTAACTCATATGTCTAACTTTCAGGTTTCTCTTTTCAGCCGCAGACCCCATGTCGCCTCTTTATGTGCGTCGCTAAGTTCCTCGTACTACGTGTGTACTTTAAAGTGGCTCGGCATCGTTTACAATTTGCGAGCGATTTTTCAAGTTGACTGTAGTATATAGTGCCGCGCACATATACCATCAGGACGTTACTGATGGGGTGCGGCTGCGGAGTGATACTGTGTGTATGCAAGCCCGCATCTAGGACGGATCTATGTATCATGGCTGTAGACCTGTTGAGTAATAAAGATACCTCATACAAAGGTCTACGGATACCTTATTACTCTCCATGACCTGCGGTCAACTATATAGCATAAAGGACTATTACACCGTCTTTCTTGAACAATCCGAAGTGTTGCCAAACGTTTGATTTGTAGGTATTTTTCGGTGCGCTGTGTTTCTCTTTCTCCTCAACTTCCGTGTGTGTTGATAACTGAGACTCTCGGCCTCGGGCGAAGCAAATATCCAAATCAAAGATCGTCTCTACTGAGCGTTGACAGGATGAGGGGATTTTATATGAATGAATCGGTTTTTTACCGATGCAAAGACGCTACGCAATCGATGCATCGCGAGTTCAACCCGGTTCAACCCAAACTGTAGCCGATGTGCACTCTTTCAACCGGTGCACTCGCATCTTGAACGTTTATGCCGATGCGAATCGGTGAATCTTAACATCTCTACTAGATGCCGTTTGCATGGTGGAGAGCAGCAAGGTGATGAAGGGACCTTTTGAAGACAGCGCCACTGCAGCGCATGCGCACTTCTTATCTCATAATTATGACTTTTTATCTCATTATTTCGACTTTCTTATCTCATTATTATGACTTTTTATCTCATAATTATGACTTTTTATCTCATTATTTCGACTTTTTTATCTCATTATGACTTTTTATCTCATTATTATGACTTTTTATCTCATAATTTCGACTTTCTTATCTCATTATTTCGACTTTTTTATCTCATAATTTCGACTTTTTTATCTCATAATTATGACTTTTCATGGGGATTTTATTTTTTTCAAGTGGCGGAAATGGGCTTGCATCTGATGAATCAGACACCGCAGAGGATGAAGCATTGGTCACGGAGAATGAGGTGTCTGAAAGGTCCGACTCCAGCAAAGTGTGCGATACATTTTGAAGCACAACTGCAAGATAGATAAAAGAATGACATACTCAATGAAAGAAGAAAAAAAACATACTTTCAGCCCTCCAAACGTTGTTACAGGGTAATCTCAGCAAAAACTCAGTAGGGATGGGTCCCTGATTTTCCATTGCGAGTCTGAATCTTACCTGAAGACTGTCCTGTGGACACTTTGACTGTAAGGTTCCCTGCTTGTAAAAGCTCTTCAAAGACATCTGCATCCACCTCTGTCCCTGATTCATCAGTCAAGTGCAGCTCACTCTGTAGTGGTAAACCTAACTTTTCTATGACTGAGAGAGAATATTGAAATGTACCACCTGACAATATTGGTACGTTTAACTAAAACAAGATTCATTTGTTAGACTCAAACAATCAGTGATATGTATTCAAGTTATCCATACCTTTCTGAAGAAATGTACTGTAGCTTTCATAGCCTTCTTCAGTCTCAGCCACTTTCACATATTTCTGGCTTTCACCATATCTTACTTTCACCAACATGGTGTCCTATAAGAATACAAATGTATTAGCAAACATATTACAGAAATATCTAACAGACCTGTTGCTACAAAAATATAATTATGCATTTAAGTGTCGTTGAAATAATTTAGCAAAATGCTAACAGTGGAGCTCAACACCAGTGGCTAACGATAGCAGTATTATGGCGCATTTCCACTGCAGCGGGTAGCCCCGTTTAAGCGTCCTGGACCGTCCTCAAGCGGCCAGGCCAGTTTTTGGTGGCATTTCCATATAGCCTAGTACCGGCTAGCGGGTACTTTTTCTCTCTTTTTCCGGCCCCATAAAATCGTGGTTCTATCAGACCAGGCCAGGGCTGTGACGTCAACACTCGACTGCTGATTGGTCAGAGAGAATCGTCACAAGATCGCGCGCGAGATCATCCCTCGCGTCACATATATATCAAGAAGCAAGCTTGCAGCATTTTGTAAACGGAGGAGCTACAAAAATGGCAACGTCGAAGAAAAGCACACCGTGGTCGACCGAGGAGGTGACGACGTTCCTACATCTCATTGGGGATGATAAAATCCAGCGGGAGCTCGACGGAACAACGCGAAATGTGAAAGTGTTCCAGGATGTCTCTGCACAGATGTCCGAGCGCGGATTTTCGAGGACTTTCCTGCGATGTAGGGAAAACGGAACGGCTTTACTGGAGTCCCTGCAAGGTACGCTCACTTCTAACAAAGAAGTCTATTTTATCCTTACATTAATGTTCGACAACCCATGCTTTTATGGAGCCCCAAAGAGCTACATAGCTAGCTAAGGCAGATAGCCTTAGCTAGAGCTATTGTTTGCTAACACCATATGTGCCATTGTTTACGTTCAGTTTTTATTTTCTATAGTTGCTGTTGCTATTTAGTATTGTGCTGCAGTAGTTTGTGGAATTAACAAGTCATTTTGCTGTTCTAGATGATTACATTGGGACTCGTGAGGAGGAACATTCCCGAACAACGGGTGATGGCAGTGTTCCGTCCACATCGTCAGTGAATCCAGAACGGACCCCAGCCGAAGAATCGACACCGACTCAACCACCAACACCGAGTGCCATCACGACACCGCAGCGTGTGGTTCTAGGTAAGAAATAGAAATGGCAAAACGACTGGAATTGTTTTTTTAAACCGTGGATCATCCATCGTCAGTAATTAAAATAAGCTATATCACTGTGTGGAAATGCTCTGTTACAAGTAAAGTCTTAGCTAGTAAGCAGCTAGTACAGTTGTGTGTGACATCCTATCATATACATATATTTATATTCATTATCAACAGGCTGGACATAATGTAATTCACTTTCACAATCATTGTAAACATCTAGGGCCAGAACTTTCTTTAGTTCACCTTACTGTTGTTCTGTTTATACATGTTATTCTTATATCCTTGTGTGACCTGTACCTGTACTGTGTGTTTTCCTTATTGCTAATTATTATCTTATTGTCACCCAGGCAAGAGGAAACGAGGAGGAGAGGATCGGGCCCAGCAGGAACGGCACCATGACTGGGCAGCGTCTCCTCCATGATACTTCAAAAAACCTTAATAGTTATTGTACATATTATATATTTTTTATCTAGTTAATTTTTAAATGCAACATTTGTACTTCCTTGTTTATTTATTTTCTTTAAAATGTTCATTTTATATTTACAATTCCATGTATATTTATGCTGGCTGCAATACAGTTTTACATTTTTTATTTGTATTGTTTAATGGCATGCCTTTGATACAACATTTGTATTTTTATACTGCCATCAATAAAGTACTTCTTTGACTTATCTTATCTCTTGTTGATAATGAATGGCACCCAACATAAAAAAATCATAAACATACATGAATTTATAAAGCAATAACAAACACCATCAGTTAGGAAAAAGCCCCTTACTTTTAAGAGATTTAAAGCAAGAAATTGAGTTTGCTAGCTTGAGGTCCTACTCTAAAACATTATTACATGTTTATTTTGTAATGGTATTAAGAATACATGATAAATACATAATACATGTAGAAATTGCTCAATTGTAATACCCTCGTTCTACTACACTCAAACAACACATTCCTTATATATTTTAAAGACCAAAATAAACCTATAACCCATTCAAGCAAGCTTTTAACATGTCTAGAAGAAAGATTGAGGTTATATTTAATATATTATTTTATGTTGTGGATACTTTAGTCTCCATCCATGTTTACAATTGTCCACACTATTTTACACTTGCATTTATGAATATAGTTTTGCTGTGTTTTACACTTTAGTATTTATGTTTATAATCAGCTTTGATATTTGCTTAATTGATTAGAAAGATTTTCTTTCCATGATCTGATATTTCCTCAAATGTTATTATGGGGCAGTACTTACTGGTGCTTGAATTTCAAATATTCAATTCAGATAATATTTGTTTAAAACATTTGACAAACACATGTATATGAAAAAAAAAAAGGATTTATTTATGTTCAATACAATGAATACAATGCAATGCTTGCTGTGATCACTTTCCTTCTTGCTGTGATAACAAGCCACACACCAAGAAACAAGTAAACGATCGCTTCCACATCCTCCATTGTTGTGTGTGTTTTGTGAGTTGTGTCGCATTGAAGATGACGCCACTGCAGTTTTACCCAGCGTCGCTCCGCCCAAAAAGCTGATCGCCCCGCCTACACTGCGTTGCTACCCCAGGTCCTAAAGTGTAATGGAAATGCGCCACGGCCTCGGACGGCCAGCGAGGCAGCCCGAGGCCTGAGCGAGGACGCTTAGGGACGCTTAAACGGGGCTACCCCGTTGCAGTGGAAATGCGCCATTACTGACATGTGGAGCTGAACATGCTAACACGTGGAGCTAAAAACCTGTGGCTAACGATAGCAGCTAATATGACTGACAAGTTGAGCTATTAGCTGCTATCGTTAGCCTTGGGTGTTTAGCTTCACATGTTAGCAATATATATTAAAGTAGCATATATTAGCCTCACATCTAATTCATATTGCAGGAGCTACTATTGTTGGTCACAGGTGTTTACCTCCACGTGTTAGTTAGTAATATTAGCTACTATGGCGTTTAGCTCCACCTGTTAATATGAGTTGCTATCGTTAGCCGCAGGTGTTTAGCTTTACTTATAGCAGCTAAACTTACTAACACTTTAAGCTTACAACCCGCGGCTAACAATAGCAGCTAATATACTAACACATGGAGCTAAACGCCCCAATAACAGACTTTGTAATGATATTAAAAAGATGTTAGGTTAAACACCCCTGGCTAATGATAGCAGCACATATTACTAGCATGTGGAGCGAAGACAGCAGTCAATGTAAAATAATTAGTATTTATGTAGCTGAAGGTAAGCGCTGTTCAGTTAAATAAATAAATACCTGTACTAGGCTACTGGTTCGAAACATTTACTTACACTTTGGTCAGTTTATCCTCCAAATAGAATGTGGTGGTATGCTCCTCCGATTTGGTCTCCCGCCTCGACTGCGCGCACACACATTCACAGTCACGGCCACACCCAACAGAGCAACAGCCAGTGATCCACAGAAAGAGAGATTGTAACACTGGCTATGTAATTAAATCAACACTCTAGAGTTGTTTGGAGAATTCAACAATTGACTCCCTGTTTCAACACCAACTCGTTTTGAATAATAACTATCTTGGAGTTGAATGACACTTAAAATGAGTTGAAACAACTCTATATTTAAATTTCCAACACTGAAAATATAACACTTTTGATTTTGCTGTGTACATTTACATTTAAATAATGCCATTCATATTCAGTTTTCTCCATAATTATACAACGTGAATAGTAAAATATTTTAGAAATTATGTGATTTAAATTCAGCTTCCAGTGACACATATTTCAGACCATACTGTATATCCCATGTTCTACTCCGTAAACCTCTTTATTTTATTTTACTGTTTGAATCAAAGCATTAACCTCCAACAGCTGACTCTCAAAAACAATATACAGTAATTGAGTGTGCTGTTTATGGCCTCTCAAATGTCAAAGCCTCTTTAAATCCAGCTTGCGAATCCTATGATGGGTTGTGTACGTTTTTATCTTTTTAAAATTAAATATAATTACTAGTAATTGGCACATTTTGATTTTATTGGTGTTTCTTAGTTGTTGTTTTTTAAATGATTAAGCATTCATAGTAATGGTCTGTTATCCAAAGCAGCAGACTGTTATTCAGAAATAACAGACCGTAGAATGCTTTTTGACCAATCAGAATTGGTTATTCAACAAAGCCATGGGACATAAATATATACTGTACATTCCAGACTGCAATAATGTGACCACATAATCTATATAATCTGATAGTGGTGTATAACAAACTATTTATAAAAGAGAAGCAATAGTGACAATACAAACGTTTGAAGACACACATTAAAGCTAAAACATGCTGATAATTGTTATTTAAGTTGACATCATTTAGTTTGGTGCAGTCTTTCTAATGGTGGTTTACCTAATGCAGCCCTGTCTGTCAGCAACTGAGCTGACACTTTCAAATCAAATCAGGTTTTATTTATATAGCACATTTTAAAACATTTTTTTGGTTGAGCCAAAGTGCTGTACATGCAAATAATAAATAACACATTACTACAATCGCAAACGGAAGACAATAAATTACAATAGCAAATATAAAAATCAAACACAGGGAAATGTCAGGAGTCGTGCTCCGCTCTGACTAGAAGGCCAGGGAGAAGAAGTGAGTTTTTAGTGTTGATTTAAAAACCCCTAGGGTCTGGGCCGACCTCACATGGAGGGGCAGAGCGTTCCAGAGCCTGGTGCCATCTGCTGCGAAGGCTCGGTGCCCTCGGGTTTTGAGCCTGGTCTTGGGCACTACCAGCAGCAGCTGGTCAGCCGACCTTAATGCTCTGGCTGGGGTGTAGCGATGGAGGAGTTCGGCTATATAGGCAGGAGCCAGCCCATTTGGTGCTTTAAAAACAAATAAAGGAGTTTAAAATCAATTCGGAACCTAATTGGAAGCCAGTGCAATGAAGCCAGAATTGGGGCGATGTGGTGACGCTTTTTGTGGCCAGTGAGAAGACGTGCAGCTGCGTTCTGCACTAGCTGCAGGCGTCTAATTGATGCCTGGTCCATACCCACGTATAGAGCGTGTGGTTGGATTATTGCAACTTTATCTCTGTCATCAGTACCGCTGACTCTCTCAGCTCCTGATGGATCAGATATGCATTCCTACTGTGTTATAGCATGTGACAGCGTTGATGGTAGGCTACAGCAGTCACGATTGTAACACGTTAGCCTTGCCAAATAAGTCTTTCAGGGATGTCAATCGGCATGGTGATTAAGTTTCACTTGAAACAAAGTATGGACTGACATTGAGAGGAACAAGCGTTAAATTGTGGTATCTATTGTTGACCTTTTTATCTCTCTGCAGCCTCTGGACTCTCCACACCACCCACCACACCCACCCACGCGCCCAGCCAGCCTGTGTTCACCCAGGAGGCCGTGCCGAGCGGACCTGAACGCCCCGATGCGAGATCGCTATCCCGCTCCATCTCCACCCCTCCAGACACAGGACAGCGTCTCAGCCTTCCCTCTGCTAAACCCCCAATCCCCTCCTCGAGCCTTGTGCCATCAAACTCTACCTCGCAACCAGTGAGTCAACAATATACTCATTTTAAAGTAAACATGTTTCATTATTTGTTTGTCTCGGGACAGGTTGGCTTGTGAACAATAAAGGAATGTGCTAAAACTCAAATACATTTAGATGTGCAGCCATGTTAGAACGTTCACATGAATTTAGTGTGAAAAGTTGTGAATGGAACAGAGTAATTTCACATCATAATTACAAAAGGAGTTCAAAAGTCCCCTATCCTGTTAAGAGAGTGGCGAAGTCACGCCCATCTACTTCCGGTCCATGGGACCGTATTTCGGAAAAATAATGTATTGAAGTCAATGGAGAGAAAAAACGTATCTTTCGATCCTGTTTGAATTGTGCCATGAATTACACATATGTTTGTCAATCTTACAAAATAATGTCCATGTCAAAAAAGTCAGTTTGTCGTAAAACTGTTGAAATATAAGACTATGAAAAATACGCAACTAGAAAGACTACAAATCCCAGAGTTGCGTAAGTGATGTCACAATTGTTTTCCTCCACTAAAAGAGGTAGCTAAGATCAGCGCCATATAGATATAATCTATCTATATCTGGCTAAAATAAGATAACTTTAACCACGGTTGCCAACTCTCACGCATCTGGCGTGTGACACACGCTTTCACTCTCAATCTCAATATCTCTCAAGCTGCCCAAACTATTCTCACGCCAAAAACAAGATGAACCGGCGATCGTTTTTGGTTGGTTATTTACAACGTTGAGTTGACAGCTGCTCAAGCTGTGGATCCGCTCCCTCCCCGCCCCCACCACTGTTAACAACATTAACAGACAGCAGAGCAGTGGGAGCCGGATGGTCAATCCCCGACCCGTATTGCGCATGCGCAGATCTAAGATCCAGTAGAAATGATAACAAGTAAAAGTCTGCTGCTTATTGTTCTACTTGGCCAAAAATAGAGTCAAAGAGTATATGAGAGTGCGTTAATTAATATATTTGACAGTTTGGAGTAAGTCTGTAGATTTGTGTGTGTGTGTTTCATGTAGGCTATTGGCCTCTCACAATAATTAATTTTGTTGGATACATTTTCCAGGAAATTATTGCGATAAACGATAATATTGTCGGCACCGTTGTATGACCATTTTAGACCACTGACCTAATGATAATATATAATAATAATTCAAGTACATCCTTTCAAACTGCTAGTCACATCCTCATGTAAATGTATCGAGGTCAGAAAAGTTATCGAGTTCATTTTTATCTATCGTACGATAAGTCAATTAATTGCTTATCGCGACAGGCCTATGCACACAATAAAACAGTGGAAACAAACATGTATTTGACTTTCATTAGTGAATGAAACTTTGTGCCCTTTATAGTCTGTGTCCAATATTGTGTATTCCATTCGTACATCCTATATGCTAAGGTCCCGCTATTGACACGATAGCAGTCATTTAGTGTGCATACAGTAGGCTATGTGTAATTAAACCCATGATATCAAAATCTCACTCCAGCCAGGTACCCACATTTGGCAACCCTGCTTTAACAAGATGCCTGTGTGCTTAGTACCAGGTTGTTATCATACCAGCAATGGGTCTTGCTCGTTCTTTCGCTTCCCGTCTGATGAAAGGACCAGGAGTGGCTGGATCAAGTTAGCTACCTAGCTAGTAGCTAGCCCGTTAGTTAGCATTACAGCCTTGTCATTTTTATTAGCCTTAATATGAAGTAACATTAAGTAACCCACAATGTTAAACAGTAAGAGTAGTAGTCATATTTCGTGAACCCTTTGAAGAGTACTGTCACCGGTGTGATCATTCTATAATACACAATTTAAGCCCGGGGGAGAAATGCTAACGCTAACATCGGCGATCGCCGCTATTTTCTACTTCATGCTATCTGCACAAATGGTTGATATTAAACATTAAAAAGATCAGGCAGTTCAGAGAGAATCAAAGGAAGGCAGGCAGCTTTGCATGACATTCTTCTGGACGTGTTTCATTGTGGTGATCGTGAGGGTAGTCAATCGTTTTGTTGTTGACAAGAGAGTAGTGACGGCCATCTTGGTGACGTGTGTTGTTCTGCGAGACCAGAGATGTAGTTCATTGAGCGTTTCACACAAACAAATGTGTTACTTCACAGTTTTACGACACATTTTTTTTTTTTTACTTGCAAAATTATCTTTTTAAATTGACAAACATCATATGTGTAATTCGTGGCACAATTCAAACGGGATCGAAAGATAATCTTTCTCTCTCCATTGACTTCAATACATAATTTTTTCGAAATAAGGTCCCATGGAGGTCCACCGGAAGGGGAGGGACTTCGCCATGCTTTAGAAGAATGTGGCATGATTTAGCTTTCATGGGGCTCAGAAATAGCATATCATATGCATGTGATTTCCTAAAATAGGTGAAATATGTATGCTTTAAAGGTGGGGTAGGTACGTTTGAGAAACCGGCTCGAGATACACTTTTTGTTATATTCCATGGAATGCTCTTAACATCCCGATAGCAATGAATATCTTAAGTGCTTTGACAAAAAATACATAAACAAATATCATCTGTGGAAGCCGTAGTACTGTAAAAAGCACGACCAATCATTTTAGCCGGCCCGCCCTGAAATAACTGGATGGCCTACCTGCCTGTCAGCCTTCCGTCTGTGCACACATTTATCTCGTCTTGTGCCCTGATTGGTCATGTGCGCGTTCGTGTGTGTTGGAGGAGGGGCTCTGTAAGCAAGTGGCATATTTTTTCCGGCTGTGTATTTTTAAATTCTAGCGCACTCGAGCTGGTTTCTCCAAAATTACCTACCCCACCTTTAAGTCAAAAACAAGACTGAATATGTGACAACTTTTGAATGTAAATGCTGTCTCTTTCCATCACAGTCATATTTTCTAAAAGTACTGAAAAATACAACATGAAGACGTTGATCTAATAACTGTTATTCCTTTGTGTTTCTATAACTGAGAAATAGAGTACAGGGTTTTGGTGCAAGGGTTTTCACTGTGGGTTTTATTTAGGATTAGAGTCAGTGTTACCAGTTACTTCTGTGCCAGTTTAATGAATAATTATCTGAGGGTCCTCTTTGACCAGTCTGCTGTGAATGATTGTGATTCTTACAGAGAGGGTAAATCAATATTTCATCACCAACATTGTATACTGATACTAACACCAGAGGACTCATGATTTAGCTTGAAGACCGATGAGTCAGTGCCTGTCAGCCACTCTGTGCCCCCCCCTTCATCCCCCAGTCCATCATTCAAATGTAATCTTCTGATGCTATAGTCTATTTTTTGCTAGATCCAATTTCAAAAGCAATTAATTTAATGGATGAGTGTATGCCTGCTTTCTTCCAGCTTGCTGTAATACAGAGTAAGCTGCGTTCCCGCTCTGATGCAGCAGGACAAGATTTATGAAAGTGCAGGAGCAGGTTTTTGGCAGGAGAAGTGCTGTGTCACCATTGCAGGGCGACACTAGGGACTGCTTAGCATCTAGAACAGGCTTTCTCACAGTGCTGCAGTGGCTTGTTGTGAATATACTCACAAATTAAGAACCAAGGGAAAATCACGTATCCACAAGCACAGTTTTGATATGCAAATCTCTCAGCATGAGGCAGCATTTGTTATGCTATAGGAACTCGCCTATGTGCAAGATGCAAATAGCACAATTTGCATGTCATATTTATCACGTTGTTTTCTCTGCCGAGGCTCCAAAGAGTTGTTTTTGCAGAGTTAAGCCATGTTGCTCGTTTTGTCCGAAGAAATTAAATCTGAGGATGTCACCAGGCATCCCCAGCTTCTTGCTGCTAAGCAACGTAAGGGATTTCCTAATATGGTGAAGCACCCAGTAGTTGCTCTGCGTGGAGGTGTGTGTTCACAGAGGTGGAACTTCCTGCTTTTTCTTCACGCTGTGTTTGAAAGACTTTTCTGGCGGTACGTGATGTTTGGTAGATTGTAGCTTTAACAAATATGTCAGCTCATTTATAGTGTCGGTATTAATGCTCGCTCTACTGTGTAGTGCATGTTTGAGCAGCGTGTAGACCAGTCTATGGTGTAAACATTAGTTCCCCCTACTGCAGCAAATGTGTCAGGACTGTTCCACTTTGAGTTTAAAGGGGTGTGTAGTCTAATAATAATGTGCAACTGAAGTTTCTGCCTGACAGCACAATGTCCATGTCACGTTACCTGTGGATATTACGCGGACTTCATCAAGATTAACGTAGTCGGTGAAACGCCAGTGACGCACGACGTTATTTTATTATTATTTTCTTTGGTGTGGTTGTTTTGGTGTTGCGCACGGCGCACCGCACTCGATAAGACCATAATAGTCTGCTGTGGCCGCTGGGGAAAAGTCGCTTCCCCCTGCTGATCACTCGCTATCCACAGCAAAGTTTGTTGGTCCGCTGCCGTGTGTTGTTGTGAGGATTTGCTGCGATCTTCACTGCACTCTTCTGTCTGTTTTACCTCTCAGGTGTACGGTGTATTCGAAGGCATGCTGGAGAAACTTGAACTAGACGATGATGGTAAGTGTCTCACTGCTCTATCTGCTGGTTCACTGCTCTATTTTGTTGCCTCCAACGGCATGTAAAGGTGACTTAACATCAGGATTTCATAGGTATTCCACCGGTTTCTAAGCACAAAGTCTTATAAATCACAGCCGTCTGCTCATTTTGTAAGAATAATACACCTATCTAAATGAAAATGTTTTCAATGAAAATACTATGATGCAATATTAATAAATCAAGACAGATACCTGTGGAATGTTTTTAAAAGACATGTTATATCTAAATGGTATCATATTAAATACGAGTTATTGTTTTGCAGCATGTGAGGCTAAAACTAACAAAAAATAACTATTTCAAATATTTGTAATACCCAGACCACATAGATGTTTCTGTTCAATGCTCATTTGTTTGACCAATTACTTTGTATTCAAACTTAATTCCACATGCGGGAAACAAACCCAGTCATTTTTCTAAGTGCATCATCAGTGAAGTACGGCCCTACTTTGTTGTCTGTGTTTTTCCACAGTTTCTGAGCTTGTTGGTGCTTAAAGTAGATCTTAATTATCCGTACGATGGAGCAGCAAAGTGGCTGTAAGTGGTCCGGACCCATAATGGTTGTTTAGGTTCTCAGAGTGTGTTGTTTCCAGGCTGTCATTATGTATTCCCTGTGAGATTTCTCCTTCCTCTCTTAAAGTATTTTCCTGCTTTTTGTTCTCACAGCTGCTGAACCTGAGAGTGATATTTACATGCGCTTCATGAAATCCCACAAGTGCTATGACATCGTCCCCACAAGCTCCAAGCTGGTTGTGTTCGACACAGCACTCCAAGTCAGTACTGTCTCAATATAACGTTTATTGTGCCTCCAGACAATCCTTTATATGGTCTTTGGAACCAAAATGTGTATTCAGCCTAAGTTAATGTTCAGTAAAAAAAAAGCCAGAGTATTTGCCTCGGAGCTCTTCTATGAAATGGTTGATGAAATTGTCATAAAGCTGTTAAACAGTAAACCTGAGGAGGAATGGCCTCTTTGATGTCTAGATCTTCAACCACTAAATCCACTGAAACTCGGTGTTAGCTATCATTATCTGAAAGAAACATAAATACTAAAACCAACCCATAGCCACCAAGAGTTTAGAGGATACTTAACAAAACACAACCCAAGTCTCTCTTCTTCTACTCATGAGAAGGTGACTTAAACAAAAAATAAATCATAAGAGGATTATGATGGCTGTAACTAACAATAGTTTTTCATCTACTTTCGCCATTAAATTAATTGGAATCTATGGTATGTTAAAAATGTGTAAAGAATTCCTGCCACTAGGTTAGTCCAAGATGACGTCTTGAAACGTTTTAGTCTGACAAACAGTCCAAACCCATTTGATTTTAAGTGCGATAAAACACCACATATAAACAACAAATATTCGTATTTATGAGGCTTGAACAAGTGAATATTTGCTAGCCCACTTGATTGATGAACTCTCAGGATTAAGTGTTTCAGGAACATCAGAGACAATCACAAATTGTTGTTAAGTATTAATCTAAATTGGTTTTTCATTTCAACTTTTGCTTGAAAGGTGAAGAAGGCATTCTTCGCTTTGGTAGCCAACGGTGTGCGAGCTGCTCCACTATGGGACACAGAGAAGCAAAGCTTTGTGGGTAAGAACCAAAAAACAGAAGAAGTCATGAAATGTTGTATTTAAGAGTTTGCAGTATGAATGTTTTATTCATGGTTTTCATATTTCAAAGAATGCTCGATATTTTGAAACTGTTTTACAAATATCAAGTTTTTAAAAGTTGTTACCTTGAGGTTTTTGGCCCAAACAAGAGGACAAAATGCTTCTACCAATTCAACACAGTTTATACAAATTGGACTAAAAAGAGGTATAGAAGCCTTTAATCTTCTGTTCATATAGATTTAACTCTACCCTCGTTTAAACACTTATTTACTATGTCTTTGTCCACCTGCTTGAAAGATAAGTGATAAAAGCTACTTAAATGTGTGCTGTTCCTGCAAAATAATAAGGAAACGGATAAACACTTCAACGTGCAGCATACATAGTCTACGTTTTAGTTTAATAAAAACAAAAAGTTCACAGTTTCCTTTTCTTCTTTAACTGTTGCATCCCTGCTGAATGAACACAGAGGAACGTTTTTGTATTAATTCTTCTGGTCACATCTTGTGGAGTGCAATGCTATATTGAGCAGGAGTCAGTAAAGCTGTCACAAACCATTAAACATAGCAATGACTTATTTGTATTGACCAGTACTCTGAGTTATTTTACAACAACACCACAAATCTCAGCAGTCTTTAAAACATGAACCTTCTTTTAGCATTAGAGTCTCAAAAGCCACACCAGCAGTGGATCTACTTTGTTGTGCTGGTTGTTTGTTATTTGCCTGCATAAAGTTTATTGCAAGTCAGCCTGTGATGAATAATGAATGCCAGGTCAGCATGAGGATAAAACGAGGGGGGGGGGCTCAGTTATGTGTTGTTTGGACCACGCCCTTGTAGTGTCTCTCTTCCACTGCCTCCAGGCATGGTATGTTGTTTATAGATGTGTGTGTTTTCCTTGCAGGAATGTTGACAATCACCGATTTCATCATCATACTACACAGATACTATAAGTCGCCGATGGTAGGTAACCTAGACAGATAAACATGCGTGAGTCTTTCCCGGTTTCTTTTCTTCTTAAATGAACGGCTAATTTTACATTTCAGGTGCAAATATATGAATTAGAGGAACATAAGCTTGAGACGTGGAGAGGTAGTTATGATTATTCTGGCATGCATAATGTAAGACTGTATTTCTGTTTTATGAGCAAAACATGATACAATCCTTTCCTATTTTATTTCTGGCTACAGAGGTTTACCTTCAGGCAACATTCAAACCTCTGGTCAACATATCACCTGATGCAAGGTATGTTGTCTGACCATGAATAATGAATCTTTCTCTGTTTTGAATATTTGTGTACTGTATGTATGTCGGCAAATTTCATTGTGTCTACTTTTAACTGCTAATGTGCTTTTTTGTGTTGCAGCCTATTCGATGCAGTGTACACCCTCATCAAAAACAAAATTCACCGCCTGCCCGTCATCGACCCTGTCACGGGAAATGCACTTTATATTCTCACACATAAGAGGATCCTCAAATTCCTCCAGCTTTTTGTGAGTCTAACACAGTCTGTGAATAAGTGTTCAGCTGGCATAGCATTTTAATCTATATAATCCATCATCATGATTGCTTATGCTGGGAACTTTGTCATGTCATCCCCTCGTTCATTTGTCTGCTGCCCTCTAGTGGCAAAATGGGCTTTTATCATATCATCAGAAAAACGTCCCGCACAAACCTCTGCACTGATTTATGTAAAGAGTCAACCTTTCTGATGACATGTTTTTATTTGTAGTTGGATCTCAGGGAGAATTAATTCTGTGCATAAAAAAGGAGACATAGAAAGTGGTTGGCCTACTTAACATGAATACAATGTGCCCAGAGTGATGATGTCGCTTAACATGTCCCCGATTCATTGTGTGTGTATCTGTGTTCTTCAGATGTGTGAAATTCCAAAGCCAGCTTTCATGAAGCAGACTCTCGGGGAGCTGGGCATTGGTTCGTACCGTGACATTGCTTTCATCCGCCCCAACACGCCCATCATCAAAGCGCTCAACATTTTTGTGGAGAGACGAGTGTCGGCCCTGCCTGTGGTGGATGAGACGGGTAAGCCAGCGGCAACACATCAGTTTTGCCAAAGTAGCTTCTCCGTAAAGGCTGTTTCAATTGAAAATAATGTATATCCTCCCTGCGATTCGGATCCGCTCCTTCATTTTGGCCCATGCTACATCCTTCCAAGATGAAAATTGTGTCAGTAGTTTGTCCATAATTTTGTTGACAAACCAAACTGAGAGCTCTTTGTTAAAAAATAATTATATTATTTATACTAAACTGACCAGAGTTCTTTATATCCTCTTCCAGGCAAAGTTGTGGATATTTACTCCAAGTTTGACGTCATTGTAAGTTATAATTTCTACTATTTCAGCTTTTGGAGTGACAAAATACCAAATATTAGATTGTTAAACTGCTTCTTTTTTTTTCTCAATTTCTACAATGATGTTTGTGTAGAACTTGGCTGCTGAGAAGACGTACAACAACCTGGACATCACTGTGACGCAGGCTCTGAAGCATCGCTCCCAGTACTTTGAGGGAGTCATGAAGTGCCATAAAATGGAAACAATGGAGACCATTGTGGACAGAATAGTCAAAGCTGAAGTGAGATTTTAAAAACACAAACACGTATATTTAGTTACCCAGGAATAACTTTAGGACTGATTCGAATTGCGTCTGTCATTTTGTGTTTTTTCCTCCAGGTGCATCGGTTGGTGGTGGTGGATGAGCACTCCAGCATCGAGGGCATCGTCTCGCTGTCAGACATCCTCCAGGCCTTAGTGCTCAGCCCTGCAGGTATAGATGCTCAGCATAGCTAGCCCAACCCCCCCCTCAGCCCCGGACCCCGTGCTCTCTCCCCCACCCCGCCCTCTAACCCTGTCCCAGGTAGGAAAGCACCCGTTTGAGCCCGGGCTGGTTTTGGCCTGTAGATGGCTGTAAGGAGGCATGGTGCTGACATCCTGCTGGAGGCTGCTGTGTGGAGCAACACAACGCTTCACTGTTGCTCGTTCAGAAACAAATCCCATGTCTGCTGTCACCAGTGCATTGAAATATGTCTGATTGGGAAGTTGCTTTTTATTGTACTGCAGCTTCATACTGGGAATAGAGATTGGCAAATAGATGAATTGCATATATTTTTGATAAGGTCGTAGTTGAACAGATCGAACAAACCTTGTGTTGTCTTCACATGAAGTGTAATGGGGTAAAGGATGTTTTAATATCCTCCAGGTTAGTTAGTTGTAGCTTGCATCTAAGACCCTAATTATGAGAAAAGCTAGAAATGAGGTACGATTGGTTAGGAATGTAAATAAAATGATATTGCACTCCACAGCCCTTTAAGGCTGTAAGGCTATAAGCCAGGGGTGTCAAACTCAAGGCCCGGGGGCCGAATCCGGCCCGCGACTTCATTTAATGTGGCCCGCATGCAAAGAATATAATACGTTTATTATATGGTTACATGCCACGGTTACATGCCACTTTACGTGCCCATAAAGTAGCCTACATGTCCCACAATGCATCTTGTTTTGTGACATGCTCACTGAAGAGACTTACAATTATTTGCCCTAGACTTCTGCTTTCAGACGTAGTTAATTATGAAGTTATTACCCTATCCGATAATAATTCAATGCACAGGAAATGATGTATTATAATACATTATTTTATATATATTATATATTTATATAGTCCTAAAGTCACAACCGGCCCTTTGAGTGCAACCATAATTGTGATGTGGCCCGCGAATACATTTAGTTTGACACCCCTGCTATAAGCCAAGCTCAACAACATGAACTTAGGTCAAAACTGAACCAAACATGGTGTTAAATGAGTTAAGAAGTATTGAATCAAGGCTAGCGTTAAATCTGTTCTCATTTCAAACTATTCCTTAATGGATTTTAACTTATATATTGGTGTCTAACTTCAGCAAGGAGCACAATTACAGCATGAATAGGTCTAACACTGCTGAGTTGAATTGGCTAGAATCAGGTTTGTTGGCCATTTCCCCTTCAAGCGTTGATGTGTTACCAGATGAGGCTGTTGTTGCTTTATATTAACCCTGTGGTTCCCAGAAATTGATTTGTGAAATCACAAATGTTGGGTTTGAATGTTAACTAAGGGCATCAGCTATGCCATGCACATGCTATTATACATTCTCCTCATTTATGTGTGGCTTTGAGTAGATGGGATTGCATTAGTAAGTTCTACTTTGATGTGAAAATGTGTTTGAAAGCAACTAACAGATGTCTGCATATTTATAGTGGTAGAGGAAGCGTGGCACACAAGCGTTATCCCTCCTTTTTAAAGACGATGTGAATTGATTTTCCAACCAGGCTTTATTGAAATATATAGATCATTTATTTTGTGTAACTAAGCAGTCAGTTGTAATTTTTCATTAGGTATAAACAAAGTCTAATTATGCCGTCCCTTAAGGGATAAGTGGGCAGAATTAGGCTTAGACTCCTACTTTTATTGAATTATTGCTACTGGTTGTATCCACATAGAAGTGGGGAGTCATCCACATTTGCTCGAAATAATGATTTATTTTGGGAGAACACATACAAGTTTGCCTTAGTTAAGATTGATCCTGTTTTTAAGGCCTAAATGGTTTTATTTTTTCCTTGTGAGAGATTCTGCAGTAGAGTGGCATGTCTGACTGAAATCAAGCCGACATTGAGGTTGAGAGTAATTCAGTTTTATGCTACAGTGTGTATGCACCCTGTTGTGTCCTTACTCTCTACTCTTCCTCTCTGCAGATGCCTGTAAGGAGGAGACCCTGACTGAGTGAGAGGGACGAAGCATCAGCTGGAGTGGAGACGTTTGAATGTTGAGGAATGGACCGAGAGGCTGAGCGGTGTAAAGGTCCCAGAGCCGCCTGCTACGATGCACAATAGAGGCTCGGAAACCAAAGAGCTAGACAGCTGAATGAAGAGGAGTTCCTGCACGGAGGATTGATTTTCTGAGTGTTTTTTCTTTTTCTTGATTGTTTGAACACTGATCAGATGCGCACACACAGTATACTGTATTTATACACCGAGATACACACACAATAGGCGCATTCACACTGCGGTACTTTTCCCACAAAGGTTCATGCGAACTTAGTTAAAAAAGGGTAAAAAGGTTCGCATGAACTCATTTTAGTACCGGCTCTTTTTGGTGTGAACGCGATCATGAACTAAGTTCGCATGAACCTTTGTGGGAAAAGTACCGCAGTGTGAACGCGCCTATAGAGATGCATTATGGTCACCTGCCAAGAAAAAGGTGGCAAAGTCGAGACGGGTTCTTATGAAATAGGGCTTCAGTGTTTTGTGTTATTTAGCTACAATCATGCTGCTGTTATCAGTTGGTTTTTAGTCACATTTTGATACTATAGGTATAGGTCAACACCTCTTGGACAACTTCTCAGTTTTGTTGTGTAAAAAAGTGGACATTCATGCAATTTATTGTTTAGTAGCAAAACTACACTTACAAAATGGCCATGTGTCGTTCAAATCAATGATTGCCAGTGCTAATATGGAGAGATGAATGCCAAATCTTTATTTGTGCCTTTGGTTGCCCTGCCCACACACAACTTAAAACTGAAAGTATGTATGTCACTTTGCTTATGTTAAATAAGTGCAATTAATATTTTTTTTAAGGATATAAATATGTCATATTTAAGTAGTTGGAAACTTCTCATAGAAAAAAGATTGTCCTTGGTTTCATTTCTGTGATTGTTGAACCATGTCAGAAGGGTCAATAATCTCTTTAAATGGATCTCATTCTAAAAAATAATCCTGATATTAACATCTTGACAAAAAAACACAATGGTCTGAGGTAAACACACCATTACATTCATATCATTATAATTGCTGAGAGCTATGAGTGAGTTTCACTTGTTTTACTTCAGTAGTTATTTTAAGTCATGGCAACTGATGGATGCATTTTTGGAATGTTTTTATAAAAATGAGAAATATCTTTTTAAGATGTTAAAAAACCTTTTTTTTACATTTACTTTCAGTTATGTTGACGCTTCAGAGAATCTGATACTCGCAGACGTGCAAAACAACTGGGTGGTTTCAGCTGTAGCTCGACAGGACTCATCTCCATCTTTGACTGTACATAGTTTTCGGGAAACGTGTTGCATAAAGCTTTATTTTTATGAATGTATCGACATGTTTAAAGAGACTGCAGTTTTAATGTTATTTTTGTAAATATATTGTGGCAATATGTCTGGTTCAAAGAGACTTTGTATGAGATCCACATGTACTGTAAATGTGCAAGCATGAGAAACTACACTTCAGCAGTATGAATGTCCTTTGTTTTACTTTTCTATTTTTCTGACCGCAGAAAAATAAATGGACACTGAATGTACTTCAAAGCTGTCTTTCCAAGTCGTTATTTGATTTTGGTTTTAACTGGTTCAAGGATGTGTTTCCATGGTCAATCTGCCTTCGTCATACACGGGATGGCTTTTAACAATATTTTGATAACATTTGACTATGGTGAAAACGCTGTCTGTGATGGATCCATTGGTTAATTCAAACTAAATCTAGTTAGTTTAAGTTCAGTCACTTTGAATGGTTTGGTGGCAGCAACTTGATGTTTTAACCATTTATCACTATCACTACTTTTAAATATCTATCTTGACTATTGGGCTTGTTTTTTTTTTTATTATACACTAAATCACAACACATTTAAAAGAGAGACTTGTGATCAAACAAGATATTGGGAGATGCCACTTTTCTGACCTTTTTATAGACCAAAGATTAATCGGCAGAGAAGCATAAAAAGCAGGAATATGAGGTTGTTTTAAAAATATGTACTCAAACAATGTATTAACTGGGCGAATGTGTGGCTTATAAAACATATTACACAAATATGTTGGTTCTCTGAAGGCCAAATACACAATGACTAAGCCAAAACAATTTGAAGTAACCGTGTTGCATTTTATTTTTATATCAGCCAAAAACCTGAAAAAGTAACTTGACAAACAAAAACGGTATTATAGTATGTGTACTACGCCTACGTAGGCTACTATAACCGTGTACACATTAAGTAGTACATTACTTTTTAAAGCTTTGAACTGATGGACTCCTTAGGTTTGCTGATCACCGTCATGATTAGTAGTTGCACCACAGGCTTCCCATGCCTTTCCTGCAGTTTCCCATATTCTGTGAGATTCAGATGCTAGTCTCACAGATTTTCTTCATTACACGTTTCTATGAAGACTCACTAACCACAGACGGATGAGCAGTCATCCCCAAAGCAGTTGAGCCTGGAGCCTTTTCTCTTCACGGCATGATGCCCTGAGGATATTTCAGAGCAGGGATGTACAACCATGTGCCAGAGAATAATCTTTTTTTAGCTCAACTCTGCAGCAGCTGATGGTTCATCATCCTCTAAATTTAAAATCGGTTTTGTGTATGAGATACAAATCTGCAGAGACTACACCCTGCTGTAGTGTTTGTGCAGCAGCCACAAGGTGACACTGCAGTACAGTTCATACAGTGCGAGGCTACATAGTAAGTCACTCCTTCTCATTGAATATTTACATTCCAAAAAGAGATGAATTATTCCAGAGTGGTGCTTTTAAAAAAAATATCGTTTGAAGGAAATTGCTAGATTTCAGCAGGACGTTTTTAATGTGGTGAAAGGTTGCCTCTCAATGAGGCAGGAGTACTGTGAGTGGATCTGATGGACTTCCAAATGAAGGGTAAAACTGGACCAGACTAACTCCAGACAATCTTCTTTGATCTCCCAATCTCCCCTGTGATACCCAGAGCTAGGGAAGGCTCCTCGACACCTTGTAGCCCTAAAGCAGAAGAGGCAGGAGGGCTTCACTATCCTCCCCCCTCCCCTCTCCACACTGCCCATCTTCTCCTTTACACACACATACATTCACCATCCTCACCGACACTGGACTCTCTTTTGAAAGTCTGGGGCTTAATTTAAAATTCCTCTTCAGAGCGTGTCATGCATTTTATATGCATGCAAGTGGGAGAGAGAGGAGGGATTGCGAGGGGGCTCCAGCCCAAATGAACTTCCCTACACTGTTGGTCTCTCGGGGATAAATCCACACACACCACCACCACCTTCTTTCACTCCTCTTCCCTCATTTTCTCGCACCCACACACCCCCAACTCTTTCAACATTAGTTTTACTGCATCATGCTTTTAAGAAATTCCACGGAGCAGCAAGAGTGCCTGAGCCTTTGAAGACAAGTGTGATCAGAACAGAGGCAGGGGGTGTTAAAAAGAAATCTGGCCTCGGGGCATTTGGGGTTTTTGCACTCGTGTTTAGCAGCACATGGAGCAGAAGAGGGAGGCTGACAAGTGCAGTGTTTGGGGACAGCTTTGATGTCTGGTTGGGTGCGGCTGCTGCGCCTACACAGTCCTTCTCAAGGAGACTGTCACGTTGACACAACCAGACTTACAAATACAGTTCACACATGTGGATAGATAACAGATCATCTAAAGAGCACTGTTGGTACACCGCTCCATCTAAACGTCTCGTATTGTCTTGCTGAGACGAGAATCGATAAAAAGCAGACACAACATGAACTTGGACTGCAGCTGCTTGAGAAATCTGGTTTATTAGGAACAATATGATCCCGCTAGCTTATCGTGGATATAGCAGTAAACAACAGAAACACAATTCACTTTTTTTAAGTGCTACAGGTTTGCGAGTATAGACATAAAACAGTACAGCAACCATTGCGCCTACATTCATATATGTACAGAGAATATAAAAATGACAGTATATTGCTGTTACTACTCCTGCTCATAAATCACCTTCTTCTCTGTTACACACACACATCACTGGGAATATCACACACTGTGAGCTGCTGTAATGACGATGGGGTTGTTTATAGCGACATCCGAGACATGGTTTAAGTCTGGCAGGTCAACATTTTACAGATAAGCACTGAGTTATCATCTGAGCACAAAGCTGACAAGGGTTAAGCTGATATAGTACAGTAACAGTAGACAAACCCTCCACAGAGAGATCATAAAACCTCACTGAACGTGTATCCTCCATAAGCTACTTTTTTTTAAATTACAGATTAATACACATTAACTTTGGTTTTCAGCTCTCTAGAACTATACTGTAAATCTGTGGCAGTTTAAGCTGTAAGTAGAAGTTAAATTGACAGTATAGCAGCCTTAAGCCGATATTAATACAACATTGAAATTCACTTAAAAATGAAAAGAAAAACATCTTTCTCGTTATTATAGCAGCCAGGAAAAAATGTAGTTACAGTGTGATTCCATAGAATAGAAAAAAGTGAAAACAATTAGTACTGTTAGAAAATCTGTGATCGGGTACCTCTCAATAAATAGAAAAATGCAACTTCTTTGCTGTTGTTTATTATCTTCTACCCTATGCTGCTATAGATATGGTTGCACATATTTATTGTGTGAAGACAGTATCTTTCATCCATGCATAGAGGACTTTTTTTATGACGGAGAAAATAAAAACACTTCCAAAACCAACTTGCTATGTACAATACAATATTTTGGAGCCTGTGAGCGTTTCCAAATGTTATATCAGACTGTAACACAAGACAAACATCAATAAGAACCAATCAATGACTGAATGCATTTTGCAGAGCAGGGAGAAGGGACAGCTCAGGTTCCAGCACTCGGGACACTGGCTTCAGTCCCAAACTGAAACCCTGCTGCCGTGGTATTCCACTCAGTCATCTGCGGCCAGACGAAGTTCTCTCAGTCCACGTCAACAAGCATCGTTGTCAGTGGATTGTAGCAGTACCGACATGTGTGCTGGGCCTCAGCAGCTGGGGGACACGTGTCCACAGGGTCAGCTTTGAAAAAACCTGGGCGAGCTCAAACTATCTGACCACAAATGGGCAGAGTTAACAGTAAGAAACTGGTAGAAAATATAAAATAACTCAGTGTTTAAAAGATGCTGGGTGTAAATCTGTTAACAGTGATGGTACCTTTAAACGGGAGTCATTTTAGCAGAGGATTCGCATCGCCTTGTTGCAGATGCCTACTCCCATCCTAGAATCAGATTTACCTTACTGTTTTTTGCTGTGCTCAACATTTTTTCCAGTATATTCATTACCATATGAATTTTATGCAACGACAGGCTTCTTCGGCATGTTTTTCACTCCATTTTTCTCTTTTTCACACCGTTTTGGGGGTTTGGCGTGCTTACAAAATTCAAAACAGCACAAAAATCGAAGCACTTTCAATCTCTAGCAAATCATTCAGCAGAGCTCAGTCTTCCACTGGCCTGTCCTCTACATATTAAAGGCCAGGGAGAGTATAATGGTGCAGTGTGTTCAGAGTTCACTGGAGCTGTCTGAGGAGAGAAAGCAGTAGATGCAAGCCGTTTCCATTATACATTCTGAGCAGCTGTTCTGCGGAGGAAGTCCTTTGAAGGACGGCTGCAGGGGGGGGTAACTGGAGTCCACAGTTCAAACGGGGTTCTTCACCCTAACAAGCAGGGGCAGGGTTTCGCCCCTGTACTCTCTGGTGTGGGGCATCATTGTCCCGACACCCCCATCTTCATCAAGGTCTCCAAATAGAGGTCCCGCATGAGCTCTGACACATGCAACGTCTACACTAACACTCAACATTCATGCTATAACTAGTACAGAAGCAGGCAGAAAAAGAAAAAAAAAGATGCATGCCACTGATGCCACCTCCTTTCTCCTCAGCTTTATTCAGCTTAGTGCGATATCATCTAAGCTGCCTCCTGTAAAGACGTCCTTTCCTCTGTATTGGCCGTGCATCTGGTTCCTTCAGTTGTTTTGATTTGAGTCTGTTTTGACATGGAGGGGCGAGGAAGAGGGAGTTTTCAGAGAGAGGCCTTTGAAGAGAGCCAGATTCGGAAGAGTCTGATGGTTGTCTCTCAGGGGTCAGGGGCATCTATATAAAGTAAAAAGAAGAGGCACGAGGAGAAGGAGGAGCAGGAGGAATAAAGTCAAAAGCTGGCAGAAACAGGGTTCACTTCTGTGTAAGGTACGCTCCGATGGTGAGGCTGGCGGCCCCGATCGCTGCCAGGCCGAACACCGTCTTCATGGAGGGCCAGGAGCAGCTGAAGAGGGACTCCCTCTGTCTGTCATACAGCTCCACAAAGGCTTCCTGGGAGGGAGACAGGAAGAGGAAGACAGACGGTTAATTGGGCTGTCAAAGAATGTCTGTTTACCTAGGCCTATGTGTAAACATACTTGCGTCAGCTGGTTATTTGATGGGCGGAGTCTAATAGAAACACAATAAAGATAAAGCTGGCATCCCATGTGTTGCTTCTAAAGGCGTTAATCTTTAGAAACAGGTCACATATTTGAAACTTCATTTGTAAAAAAAGCTCAGTGATTTGTTAAAACAGCTGGGCATTGTATTATTTAACAAACATTAATCCGGCGTAAGTATATTGTTGCGGATTAATACAGGGCTTTAGTAAATATTTACAGCATAAGGACTGTGTGTGGGTGTTGGTGTGGGACTGACTCAAAATAAAATACAATGCCCCCCCCCACTCATTAAAACAAAGGACAAATGTCACTATGTCCAACGGTGTGGCTAATTGGTGTGTTTTTATTAGTTTTGGGACAAAATGGAGCTTTCAGGTATAGCGGAAAGAGCTTTTTCAGGTGTTGACGCATAGCCAATACATTTTTGGTTATGGTCCTTTTGTGAAGGTAAAACAATAAGAAATAAGAAAATTATTGAAAGAATATAGCTACATTTATTTCGGACAACATATCTCTGGTTACATAATTCACAACACACCTTGGGACTGCTTCTGTGGTAAAGGTTGCTTCTGTCTATATTAAATGTGTAATTTTTCAAAAGTCTAGGTAGCGTTGCAAATACAACTACAGTTATCTGAATCACTGGACACCTAGAGGTATGTTTTTTTGATTTCAGATGTTAATCCCTTGGCCACCACCAAATAGGGGTGAAAAGAGAGCGTTATTGGACAAGCGCTTGCAGCACTCCCGCATAAATATTAATGTTACTCAGGGCGCTCTGCTTTCTGCTGAGGACTTAAAAGAGGTCTGTTACAAATTGGGAATGTGTGAGTGTATGCAAGGTTCATGGAGCAAATACCACAGCCGTGTGTCTTCTACGAGGAAATACAGACATCTGCTCCTGAGCAGTGACAGCGGGAACAGCTGGACAGGAAGTCATGGTGCTAAGCTCCACACACACACACACACACACACACACACACACACACACACACACACACACACACACACACACACACACACACACACACACACACACACACACACACACACACACACACACACACACACACACACACACACACACACACACACACACACACACACACACACACACACACACACACACACACACACCACACACACACACACACACACACACACACACACACACACACACACACACACACACACACACACACACACACACACACACACACACACACACACTGTGGTAATGTTCTATTTGATCTCCTTTGATGCCTATGTTTTTATCTGGGAACAATAGTAAGTGGTTAGGTTTAATTCACAATAACATTACTGTCAGTTCCCATGGGTTTATATTATGATTCTATTTTAATCTGTCTTGATCCAACTCAATTTACCTGCAGTAATTATGTTATGTGTAATTCTAACTGGAACACATGTTTTATTCGACCTTGATCTATAAGCAGAACTGGGTCATTATAATCTTTTCTTTCACATAATTGTGACATTTTGATATTCAGTTTCCTTTTATCAAACAAAAGCCCACTCCAAAACAAAAAGACACATCCATTCTGAAGTGCAGTGGGGAGACAAAAGTATTTCCTGTTTCCGTCTCCGCTCTTCCCGTCCTGTCGCATTCCTGAGGCTGGGGGCCCCTTTGGTGACACAAGGGAGGAAGAGGATCAGCACTTTCTTCCCACTTAAGGTCCTCTGGTGTCAAAACACACCGCACTCTTAAATCAGCCAGCAATATCTTTAACCACATGGCATTTCCTTTGTTGCAGCTGAGAGTTTTTCATTATCCAGGGCTACAAAACAGACCAAGAGTCTACAGTAATGTTGGCGAGCTCTGTTACACTGAAGTCAGCTGTGCTTTGAGCTTAATGCTAACATCAACCTGCTAACATACTCACACAGTGGCAACGCTAAATATGAATTCTAGACAGGTATGAGGTTAGCATGCAAACACAAGAAGCAATACACACACAGCTGTGAGGTTTTTAACAGTCACCGAAGGTATTACAATTCATTCTGAGGGGAAAAAGAATGTCTGAACTAAATGTCATTGTAATGCATCCAGTATTTGCTGAGATATTTTACTCAAAAGCACAAATGATAGCGTGATAGCGCAAGTGGACATGTCAGGGATCAACAGAATACTTAGGATGTATTGTTAGGGGACCATGAATATCTGTAAAAGTGTCATGTTTTTGAGATACTTGTCATTGCTATCCCCTGAGCATTGCCACTAGCATAGTGGCTACACCCCAAAACTGTGTTACCACCGTTACAATAAGAAACAATATGATATGATATATTCAATTATCCCTGTGACATTTCATATACAAATGTATTTCAATAAGCAGTCTAATTCCTTGATGTATAGGCTTCATATTATCCCTAATGTAAGTGACAATCTTGTTAATTAGCTTTCTGTATGTATTGTGAGGAGATGACAAGGTAAATGTAAGCAGCAGTCAGGTGGAACTGTTGACGGCGTGTCTAACTAACTGAAGGCTCTGATTGTTCATTGCTGCTGCACTATCAATCTGTAAATAGAGCACAACATATCGGATGGCTTTATTTTGGAGCCATGTGAACAAGCCCTGTCTTTCAGTGATGATACCCTCCCTTCCTCCCTCCTCCTCTCCAGGATCCAGGTATTACTTAGAGAACAAGCTCTTCATTCAGACCTCCAGCTGAGGGGAATGTGTTAGCTGGCAAAACACTGCCTCCCTTTTTTTGTATTTTGTTCCACCTACTGCAAACAAATAACAGTTTGTTGAGCCAAAACACAAACCAGCCAACGGCGCAGCAGCAAGTGCATGTGATTGACCGCTAGCGAGCCCATACAAAATGGCAAACTCATGATTGGTGTCCTCAATGTGTCCCAGACTGTAGGCATAAAGTAGCTTCTATTTAAGTCTGAAACAAAAGTGGGCCAATTACAGTAAGAGGTTCATAAGAGCGGTGATGGATGTTTGAAAGAATCCCACAAGGACACAGTAGGTAATAACTCCAGACTGACCCAGGGGAGAGTCAAGTACAGATAGGGGAGGGAGGGAGGGAGGGAGGGAGGGAGAGTGTCAGGTGGATATCATGAGACTGAGGCATGCTCCTGGAACATTTTCAACCACACGTTAGGAAGCAGTGCTCCACGGCCATGTGAAAAACAAACCTCTGTCCTTTCAGTTTTTTACCTTTCCTCTCCTTCTTTCTCTTTCTGTATAGACTGTCATTATGGACACAAATGAGCCTTTGAAGAAAATTATAATAAGCAGCTGGCAAAGCAGGACACAGAAAGTTTGCAGGGACAGGAAAGGACAAAACATCTGCACTGATCACGTCAACGAATGACTCGATAATCCTAAAAAAAAACTAAACTCGCTGCCCTGAAGCAATCCATCTGCCACCAACAGCAGGTGTGCTGGGAAATAAAGTCCAGGCTGCAGTTCTCCAAAGTATTCACTTTTTGGATCAATGGCTATATAAAGGTCACAGCCGCCAAGAATCCAAAGGGAAAATGCCTAGCCAGGTTTACACACTCCCTGCCTTCGTTTTTACAGCACACAATGAATCCCTCTGAGAAACGCTAACAGAGTAAAGAAGGCAGACTTGAGAGGATTCCATATTCAGCCATGGGGTGGCAACTGGCTGCCTGAGTGTCATGGTTACACTGGCTGGAAGCTTCACACATGATTTGCTTTTCCCACCAGCGGGGAGAGCCTGTCCTCGACCTCTGATTTGTTTTTCACATGATAGACCTTTGGGTTTTTGCTCAGTGTCTTCTCATGAACACAAAGAGATGTTACACTGTTGTCTCCCCCCGGATGGCCTCCTGCTATCTTAAGGCTAACAGGAGATGCCAAACATTTGCCAGTTCCTTTGGGTCTCCCTCTGCTTTTGGCAATGATTGCTTGACTTGTGTGGAAAATAATGAGTCATCTTGTTCACTTGGCTGCGTTAAGAACCACAAGCAGCAAAATAGAAAAAATGATAAGGCCGTAATCTTTGTTTTGGAACGTTTCTTTGTTTCTGTCGGTAATTGCGGGCAGACTGAGACTCAGAGAAAGGGATGTGGGTTAAAGTTCAACTTGTAATTAAAGTGCCTTTGTGGGACCGCTATTTACCCCTGAACCGAGCCTCTCCCCACGCTCTGTTTATTTCCAAAGCATTCACATAGTAACATACTTATGATATTGCATACGCTGATCTTGCTGCTGCCGCCGTCTTTGATTTTCTAATGAGCTTCTTGCAGTTTTCAGCGCCGCTAATTAAAGTCAAACAAAACTCCCTTTTCAGGATCCAAGGGAGAGTAATTGGAGATCGAACAAAACTGAAAGGAAGGCATTAATGTCCTTTGTAATCCATCTGTTTTGATCCAAATATCCACTAATATCTCTCTCTCTCTTTTATGTCTGAATATCATCGCTTGTATTAATTTATCCATACACGGATGCAAGAAAAGAACCACCCGTCTCCAGACACAATAGGTGACAGGACAGCAACCTCTCGTCTGGCAGCAAGATCAGATTCGATCTGAAGGGTCATCCATCGACTGGCCCGGCAAAAATGTGATGACAGAGGAGTTTGTTGCAATACTCATTACCCAGAGAATCCCCCTGTGTCAGCACGGCCAAACAGCTTCGTGCTGAGGACGCTGAGCCCTTCACTTCACTGTGACAATACTGCAATACTTGGAAACAACAACCTTGCAGCCAAGTGATGAGGACAAACTGAGTGGAAAGCTTTACAAATCTGGAAAGCACGCCAAACACTAGACACACTTTTACTGGATCAGGCTATTAAAATGTCTGAGAAGCGTCCTTGATATCACATCTTAAATCACAAGTGTTTATTGTTTCCAGCATTTAAAATGTCAAGAATTCCTGCTTTCTATGAATATTTTCTGGTTTGGGACCGTTGGTTGGATGGTAACACGTCATATTAGGAAGCCCACTTGGGCTCTGAGATCTTGTAATGAGCAGTTTGTAGCATTTTCTTACATTGTATAGACCAATTACTCAAGAAAATAATCAGCAGAATAATCCATAAAGAAAATAATTATAAAATGCAGCCCCACCCAGTGTGTAATAATTCATTTCATGATGTATCTTTATGTTAGCCCAGAGAGCCATAAAACTGCTCGGGAGACATTATCCACCTCTGAAACCGTCGTTAGAGAGACGCATAATTCTTCAACTCAAACATTTGATCTTTTACATAAAAGAACAAGCATTACTGAAAGTCATTTTCAACTTATACAATAACATGAGATACAAGTGGATATTTCCTATATAAAATAGTCAGAAAGTCACAATAGCTTTAGATAACTTGACTTTTTTACATCCTTCAGACCTTTGAATATAATAAATTCCTGCTCAACCAATGAATAAACAGCTTTAACATCGCTAGACAACATATTAACTACTGATTTATATAAGCCTTTCTGATGAAAACGAGAACAAAATGTAAATTCCGACCTTGAAAGAAGAGAAACGGGAAACCTTATATTAGCTTTTGTTTTGCGTGTCACCCAGGTTTCACACAGTGTACCTTCATTGGAATGAACTGAAAGGGGAGAAACCGTTTTTGATGTTAGATTATACCCTTAAGGCTCATAAATATTCAAATTACGTCAGCAGCAGCATTTGTGTGTTTACAAAACAGCACGCTCTCCGTGGGAGTGAGCCTGCTCCACTGGAACATGAAACGTGATCGCCAGTAAATCACCCACACTCCTCATGACACTCTGCTTTTTATTGTCTCCATTATTCACTGTCTAAGCCAGCCAGATAAATGAGGACTGTAACTTTACACATGAGACTTTGGCTTCTTTGGAGATGAATAACGCTCCGGTGAACTTGGTTTTCATCCCATTGAGGAGGTGGGAGAAGGAGGAGGGGAATCACTGGCCGTCCAATTTGTGCAGCAGTGTCTTGTTTTTTGGACGGCACACCAACATTTCTGATATATTAACTTAATCCTGATTTATATGACCCTTGCAGGCCCTTTTTTGTGGTTTGCTCTATTGATTTTTATTATCTGCTTTGATCCAACATGAAATTAGGAACTGGGTGACCTTGCCAGCTCAGAGATGCAGAGCGTTTTTGCTCTCCTCCTAGTTTATCTGCACCTTTTCAACTTACTGAAGCTCAGAGGAGAGACTTCTTCATGCAGAGCAAAGAGACATCAAAGCAAAAAGAGACAATCCTTTTTGCTCACAATAAATCAGACAATCTGTGCAGCTCAGTCAGTATACTTTCGTTCACAGTGCTGTGATCTTGACCTTGAAACGTTTTTCAACATGAACAATTGATCTAAAATCCTTCACAGTTGCCAGAACTTGGCACAATGGCTTCCTCAAATAGATACAATAAAGCTAAAAGGGGATGTCTGCCTCGCTGAGGACGTCTGCTTCGAGCCCATCCGGCCCCCCAGAGGAGGAGCCAGTGACAATAGTTGCAAGACTTCTGTGCTGCTATAAATATCAGGCTTCTGGTAAAGCTGCCCAATCTAATAAAACAACTCACATCTCTGGCCATTTAAAAGGCCACTGATGACGCGCGTCAGCAAAAGAGAGAGTGGAAAGGGCCGCTGACTCATCATCCACACTTGAGGAGGCTGGTGTGTTTGGAGAACATTAAACCAGGCTTGAGTGGCTTTCCAGTGAAGACAGGATGTCTGCCACTTGGATGTCTAATAGCTCTGTGTTTTCTCCAAGGAAGCCTTGCATTGTACATCTTCTGTTCCAGTGATGTGTTTGTGGCCAAAAATCCATGTATGCATGTGAAAGCAACACAATTGTGGTGCCTGAGGTAATTGCATGAAACTTTCGACCTCCATGGGTTGTTTTGTTCAGATTTTTCACTCAAGAATGCAAGAGTGCTTATATAAGAGCCCCTTGGTAAATACAAGTTTCTGTGGCATTTAAAACATGCAGAAGCACTCAGTGGACAGAAAAAGCAATGCTATTCTTGACATTCATTGCAGTTTGTGTTAATAATTAAACACAGAAGTTGAACGTTCACATGTCAATCTGCTCTACCAGCTTTAAATCAGCTTTAGATTGCTGTGTACAGGAACCTGAGTGGGTCTTATTTTGGGAAAAACAGGGAGGCGTGTGAGCACCCCATGGCCCAACCTCTCTGCCTGATTGGTCCAGATAAAAACCCCTGATAGAGAGCGTGGGAATCAGCAGATTCCCAGGTGGCCTGTTGCTCTTGACAAACAGAGCCAAGGGAGAGGCTCATTTCCTTCGACAAGGGCGGCACGCTGCTTTAAGCCTTAAAAGTCATACCCACTGACCCCTTAAGACCTTGAGACCACACAACTACCGCCTCAAATGCAGTGGGGCTGAAAATAGACCGTCAGACCTCAGCCTGAAACGACTACTGTATATGGTGTAATGAATGGGATCTGTGGGAACACAGCCATTCGATAGTTGATTGTTCTTGTCTTGCCCATGAAATTCAGTCATCTGGTTTCCTTGAAATGTTACATTCAGCTTTCCGTTGTTGTGGTTTTGTCGAGGTTGCATTTTAGACCCCTGATGTAACAGAATGACTCAATCCTGATGTTCAGAAAGCTGCTTTTTAGGCAGCAAGCGACTGACTACGTCTTTGTAAAAGAGCTTGACAGTTCAGCGGATGTTAAGTCACTTCCTGTGCCAGATGCTGCGGCAATGACATCACCGTCTGGGTTTAAGACTATAGCTTCTCTGTGGTAGAGCCAAGTATGGCTAAATCACAGACTGTGTGCGGGTAACTGGGGAAAGAGTAGAGGCAAGCCAAACATGTACTAATACCATGGAGAAAGGGAGGGGTGCAGCAGTTGAGAGCTACAGTTAGTTAGACACTGTTACTAAGTGATTTGTATTTGTTTTGAACCATTAACTGACTCGTAAATCTTAGCTCCAAGTTGAAGAAAAAGCTAACTGTAACAAATGGGCACATTTAATGTTCACAAAAAAGAGGGAATATTTTTTCCTTTGATGAACTCTCAAGTTGCCTCTTGTAATTTAGCAAACATTGCCAAACATATCAAGCGTAATGTCGTCTAATAGAGAATTAAACATGTTGGCGAAGGAGAAGGTATTAGAACATCAAAGCTATACGCCCAGTGCCTCTCGTTTCTCCCCTTTCATACAGGAGACGTCTTGTAAGGCTCGCTAAATGAAAGCTTTTCAGTTTCTGCAACAAGATATTGGAGCGGTTTACGTGATTGGAGTACACGGGGCCAGGTTTCAGGTTCAGGTAGTGTTCTCCGTGTACCCATGTAAATGAGAGAGACCACAGTCTGGGACGGGGCCCGCTGTGATGGAGCAGAGCGCATCGAGGATCTCCGATGTCCGATAATGTCAAAGAAAACAATCGCCTGTTTGAGGTGCAGCTCCCTCAGGAACAGCTCTGAGGTGAGGAGGAGAGCCACAATGAAAATGTTCGACAAAGTGAAGACATCAACAGCCAGTAATGGAAAGTAAAAATTAGCATTTAATCAAGTACTGTATATACGCACAAATTAAAAGTACTTTACTCCACTACATTCATCTGACAGATTTAGTTTTTCCTAAAAAAAAATCGAACAGGTAATTGTTTCTTCTTTCCTTTAGTGTCATCTGCTGACCCCTCGGAGAACTCAGGATGTTGATCACATGGATATGAATATGTATTCCTTATTGTCTACTTCTATCATATTTGCATTAGGTAATTAAAAAAGAAGGTATCCTGGAAGACAAATCCCGACATTGGGAAGGAAAGCAGCTTCCAACAGGCTGAAATTGTGGAATGTGTAACAAAACCTCTTATCCTGCAAGCAAATGTGGGAGAGCAACAATGATTCCTGCACTATTCAACATCCGGCTGAGAAATCAAAGCACATAATCACAGCCTATGTTATTTGTAACTGTCAGTTGTGTTAAAAGCAAATTGGAATGAACCCAAACGCCCTCCTGGCCAAGAAAACATTATCCTCCCCCTTCCCCTTCTCAGGCTGATAATACTGGGGAAAAGTTCAATGACCTCTCTCAGGCAACCAGCTGATTTCCATCCAGGGGGAGAGGAATGAGTGGAATGCATTGATGTGTGGAAACAAACAACGGCACTGTGTGTTCGAGAGGCCTGATATGAGAAGGAATCTCAAGGAACCTTGAGATAACCAAGTGGACTGCGAGGCAAATGAATTCACTGCACACTTGCATTATGTAACAAAATAACTTTATAATCCTGTTCAGCGATAGATGAATGCAATTAAAATCCTATTCAAGCAGCTAAGAGCCGGGGTGGACACTGCTTATACTCCTGGTCTTTTATCCTTTCTTTGGTGTGAGTTAAATGTGAGTCTCATATACCTTGGAGACAGCCATGCTGAGCGGCATGCTTTCAAAGCGGCCTTTTGTTTGAACGTTCTGGAGCAGGTTGGCTCACTGGGAGCCGTGTGACCTTCCCTGTCTTGTATGCAGAGACCAAAGAGAAACAAGCTCAGCCTACCTGATGAATGATAATAAGTTGCCTCTATTGTAACATTGAAATTCTGGTGAGAAAATGTACGGAAAGCTAATAAGGCACACATAAGTGTCATAATAGAGGCATTTACTACGGAAAACGTCGTTAGTGGTACACAGTGACTGCCTGAGTAGACTATGCAGTACATATTAGAATATACTGCTTCAACCGGAGACTAAAATGCCTCAAAGTGAGAACACATACTGGAACAATGCATATATAAGGACAATTGAGCTGAGGCTGTTATAAATGTTTTCAAGCACATTCCCCTAGTTTCTAAGTCAGCAGATGATCAGCTGAGAATCAGATGATTGTCGAGTCAGATGACTTCAGATATCTATGGAGTGAGCTAATCTACTCCTACTTCCCCAACTCTCTTTTAACAGCATGCACTCCCACTAAATCAAAGCTGTTTGCTCTACTAGCTCCATTTTCATTTGGCCTTTCAACCCTGGTTGCCTAACCACCCGTGCCTTTTCTTCTTCTTTTTAACAGCAATTACCTCAGCAGTCTCAACCTGGCAGTGGGAGGACTGTACTGCCTATTGTCTACTTTATAAGCCTCATAACTTGCTTGCCCTTCCATCTTTCCATCCCTCCTCCTCCTCCTCCTCCTCCTCCTCCTCCTCCTCCTCCTCCTCCTCCTCCTCCTCCTCTTAACTCTTAAACCCTGTTAGCCTCACCTCCTGATCAAAGACACCTTGTGATGTCCAGTCATCCAGGAACATGTTTTAACCCCATGTCCTCCCTGCAGTGCAGGAATATAGACTCACATTAATTCAAATCTGGAACCTTGAAGGTCAAGGCGTCTGAGTGCTTGTCGTGAGGTTAGGCGCTATCAGAAAATGAGTTTTTAAGGAATATTTTTAGGTAAAGTAAAAATGAAAGGTCTTCTTTACATATATATATATATATATATATATAGTAAAGTTGATTAAACAATAGGATATACAAACCTTTTGGGCCCTTCTTTTTAACAGCTTTTTTACCACCAATGCCACAAATGAAGGATAAATGAAGCACTTTAAAGGTCAATTTACAGAGTTGATTAAGCCTTTTGTGGTTACATTTGCCGACATGAGGCTCGTCTAGACATGTGACAGTTAAATCTCCTCCATGAAGCAAAATGGCGCCTGACATAACTGAATCCAGGCATCGTAAAATATTTGCTCTGACATAAGTCACAAGATGACTGCATCCTTAGAACATCCACAGGGATAAAGCATATCTGTATTGTCAAAAAATACCCAAAAAGCGAAACAAACTACCCGAGAAGAAAAGGAATCAATGTCGGTTCTCCTGTTTTCAACTCTCCCTGTTTTCTTTGAAGTATCTGTCATGATTTGAAGTTGTAATGACAGCCCAACAACCAATTAAAGGCATCATTCCTTCAGAGTAGACCCTGCGAAATTGATGTAATATAACGCCGTGGCGATGGTGGGTAAGCCCCTGCCAGCAAAATATCCCTGTGAGAAGTATCATGCAGGTGTAGCTTTCTGAAAACAGCAGGGTTTATCTGTGACGGCAACAAAATGTCTGTTCACAGCATCAGTTGGTTGAAGGTTTGGAAGGGCATCAAGAGTTTCATCAACGCTGTTTGCTGCCCTGAAACACTATATTAGCAGCACCGCAAAGCTTTAATCTTCCAAATGTCAGGGCACCGCACTTCAAGACCCAATCAGTCGCCATCAAAGGTGAGCTTCACCAGGAGATGCAGCTCTCGGTTACACACACACCTGCTGAACGCCATCAGTGTTCTCGCCAAGGCCTTTCCATAGAGACACTTTCTCTACAGCATGCATTTGAATAAATCACCTTACAGATGATCTGACAGTCATCGTCACTGGCTTACTGTGTTAATTGAGTCTTTGCTCAGAGATACCGACACAAACCATCGGAAATGCTCAATCAATACCACCTAGTCAAAGTGACACCTGCAATGGCTGACCTCACTCAGCGTCCACTGAAACAGATCATATTTCCTGAGGGCTGTTTGCTCTCCTGCCAACAATCACATCGAGTAGGGGGTGCACAGGATGATTTACCCCAGACCACCGTGGACAGGAGAGAGACATCTTTTAACCATTATCTGGCTGTTGTCATTTTGTAGGAGGGCAGGTACTCAGAAAAGAGCCAATAATTATTTGCTGTTTGTTAATGGCGAGTGCTGTGGCTAGTTGCATCAGGAAAACCCAGCGGAGATGGTGGTGCGTGTGTGTGTGTGCGCGCGCGTGTCGAGGCTGAATGGCAAGGCTAACAGGAAGCTAGGCACCCCGGGGCCATCTGCTCCCTGCCATGGCTCACATGTCACTGTGACAACACAGCATTATTGATTCACACCACCACATCCGCTTCTGTGTGTACATGCTGATGTGCCACAGTATAAGTGTGTGTGCATATGCCTGTGAGTGTGGACACAGCCATTTTGCAGAGAGCAAATAATTGATTCGCACCAGTTCATCTGCTTCTGTGTTTGTCTTGCTTGTGGCTAAATATATGGACATCAAAGGGTCAATTTACTCAAATCACAAAACATAAATCTTCCCATTTAACCCTGCTAGATTCAGCCTGAGCAGGTGTGTTTTTTTGTAACTAGTTCTCAGTGAAAAGAAGATATTTTTTATCTGGATCTCTAATGACTATTTGGGTTATACTTCCATGCAACATGCTCCTTCTTAAAGACATGTAGTCATTTAGGAGACACTCCCAGCTGCATTCCAAATACTGTGGCTATTGTCGCTCTACACATTAATTGAGAGGACCAAATCTCTATTAAAAACTCTTTTGGCGGTTTGTCCCAAAAATATCTACAGCAGCTAGACAATGGGAGGAACCGTTTAACCTTGCCCTATATTGATATTGCAAGGGTGTGCCCAGTGGCAAAGTCAACTAGCGTCTCTAGGCTCCTCATCATCCAGCTCCCATCACGACAGGAAAGGTGGAAAAGTCTTTTATCTGCCATCTCAAACGGTTCATTAGAAGACGAGTTTGTGATGTGGATGCGATGATAGCACAGAAGCACACAGGCCAGGGATTCCTGAGTAACCTGACAATTAAAGGACCGCACGGGAGCAGTGATGCTAACACTTCTATATTTAGAGGCCTCTCACGTGTCCATGCATTTTTCAGGAATCTGGAAACGCTACCTGACACTGAAAGCCAGCTCTTAAGGAACTAGTGTGTTGTTTGTGAAGGGATTGGACACGTGTGTGTGTGTGTGTGTGTGTGTGTGTGTGTGTGTGTGTGTGTGTGTGTTTGTGTTTATGAGTTGGTCCATTGTAGCTGGGTAAGACACAGAAATAGCTAGAAAGAGGATGAGAAAAAAGAGTGAAAAACAAGAGGTAATCTCTCGACTTGAGTGCAGACAGGCTTTGGGGTTCTACTTGAGGGACATCCATTTAGTGTCCGAGTTTATTTCCTCCATATATAATTCATCAGTGTGTGTTCTGACTGGGATAGTGTTTTTAAACAGCTCAGGCACGTGTCCCTCATGAAGCAGGGAAACAGCAGGTTGAGGTGATTACGGATTTGAACAAAACAATAAAAGGAAACACAATCACATGGCTGAATTCACCAACACCAATCTGCAGGCTCACATGGCCCTAGAGGCAAATGAAGCGAAAAAGAGACAACATAAACGCACCATAAGCAAACCACACACGTCTGCACACAAACCGCCTTCAGTGGTTTCTGAACGGAGCAGCTGACATTATCGTTATACGGCGAAATCGCACACAACCTTCATCGGACACTCAGGAAAGAAAAACCCAGGTCGTCTCTATTATTTATTCACAGTCGCTGCTCCCCGGCAGACATTCCTCCGCCTCTCCTGAGGATGCCCAGAAATAAGCACACCGGACAGGGTGGAGGGTCTCTGGAGAGAAGAGGGGTTGTGGAAATAGCCACAGCACTCACAAAGGACCGGAATGATATTCCAGGAACAATCAAATATTTCTGTGCAAACCATGTTGTTAAAATGATTTCCATTCACAACAAAGGTGCACCGTCATGAAATGCTTGGCATGTTTGGAATGGTAAAGACGCTATAAACATAACCTAAAAGCAAGGAGTGTATGTCAAGCTGAAAAAAATATAAAACTCGATGTCCGACCTTACGTTCCCGTCAACAGTATCATACAAATCCTTTGTTTGGGTGAACTTAAGTTTAGCTCCCCGGGCGCCGTTCAAAATGGCAGCACACTGCTTCTAACACTAGGATGGGTCAAATGCAGAGAAACAATTTCCCCACGAGGGATTAATAAAAGTCCATTTTAGCAGAGACAGTGAGTCTTCATGATAATAGCCTTCACTATAAGTAGGACAGACAGCATGTCTGACGATCAACTTGATTTTATTCTCAGAAGAAAGAGGAATTGCAGATGATATTTTGAATAAACATCTGAATTATTCATAGCAACGTATCCAGCTGCAACAAAACCTTACTCTATGTAGTGAAATAGTTTAAGCTGATGAGCAAAGCAGGAATAAACTAGTTTCTTGGTGATAATGGCTATGAAAAATATTAATAAATATATAATAATTAAACCTGCTTTTAAAAGTATTCCACACAGAGGACTCAATATGTGGAGCATAGGTCTTCGTGCTTCAAGGATCTACTCAGATAGCAGAGAGGCTTGAGATGACTTCAGGACTGTTCCTGAAAGAAAGTATTTATGTCAGATGACTTCAGGACTGTTCCTGAAAGAAAGTATTTATGTCAGATGACTTCAGAGAGTTAACAGCCCAGAGCTGCCCGCGTCAGTAGGAACTGTTACTGAGATTGCAGTTGCCTGGCTGATGGGTGTAAACACAGTGGCAGATGGCGACCATGGAGGCCTGCGCAGCAAAAGGGGTTCAGTACGGGGGAAACATTGGCTTGCTTCTTGCCACACTGAGCTCTTTTGTGGTGCAAGAGCACAACAGTCCACATAAAGAGATTACAAACTCCAAAACTCCGTTAGGTAGAGACCTGTTTGCTTCCTCAGCAGTGAAACTAAGTTGTTATTCTTTGTGTTTTGAAATGATGAGTGGGAGGGGAAACCCCTATATGGTATTTGCATGAGTAATTGTGTATTTATCCCACTGATTGCTACAAACAAGAAAGCGGAGTTTGTCCCACACACTCGTTTTGTGAGGCCAGCCTGATAAACAACTACAAATGAACAGATGGAAAAAGGAAACAACGGGCTGTGACTGGCTCAGAACGGATGGATCAATCATGACTTGTTTGTTGGCGCAGAAAGTATTGACTTGTGTTTAACGGATTGCAGTTGCATCTGGGAGACACAAATTGGATGTAATTGAGATATCACCAGGATTTATTTCAGTTTTTCTGCCAGCGGTTGCATGTATCTCCTTTGTGAGAGAGTTTGTCTTACTGTGTTCCGCCTCTACTCTGCCGATATCACCTATATGGAGATTAATGACTTCCTCTTTGTCCCAGATCCGCTCAGCCTCAACAAGAGGAGTGGGGCGCAGCCAAATGCGTGCAACACTGTAGTAACATGCAGGTCCCACCCGTCGACTAACAGATTGTGCTCAGGGAATCCCCCACAGGATGGACCCAACCCAAGCCAACTTACATTGTCACACACACACACACACACACACACACACACACACACACACACACACACACACACACACACACACACACACACACACACACACACACACACACACACACACACACACACACACACACACACACACACACACACACACACACACACACACACACACACACACACACACACACACACACACACACACACACACACACACACACACACACACAAATAGGCCACCTGGATCGCAGCATTCCTCAGACACCTGATCCTGGTGTCTGAGACTTTCAAAAGCAAAACTAAATCTGGTGATTTCACTCCTTTGTCTTGTCTACCATGAAAAGAAGATATGTCCACAGCCATGCTAGCTACACAGGGCTACATGCTAATGTCAGCTTGCTCCCAAAGACAATGCTGACATGCTGATGTAACGTATGTATCTGTTCCATCTCTGTGTAAGGTGTTAACATGCAAACATTTTCTAATAAGCAGTAAGCAAAACATAAATGATGGGAATGCCATTAGATTTGCAGGTATTAGGCCATTCACGTTTGACCTTAAATATGCTTTAGGGGAAGTAGGCCATAAAGGTCATTTCACTGGAATCCATCCAATGGTTGCTGAGAATGGCTGTTAGCCTTCCAAAGTTGTGAAACCACTGTTGTTCTCTTGAAGCAGAGTTTCGCTGTGTGCCGCCCCCTCAACCCGCCAGTCAAATGTCTGAGGTCAAAGCATGTTATTTCAGAAGTCGGCCACTTTGTTCAATCACTTGGTATTTACTAAGAAGACCTGTAGATAAACACAGGTGCACCACTTTGTGGGTCAGGCAGCAGCCAAAACGCAATCGTCCACTGATGAGTGCAATTTTCTGCCTCCACAAAGGATGAATTCATCGGCTGCAGGTGGACACAACTGAGCGTTGAGGACAATGCAAGGACAGTGTTTTACATCCGGGTGTGTGGGAAGTAATCAGTGCAGAAAGGGAGTTATTTCACCCTCAGCTGTTTTTTTTGTTGCAAATGCAGTAACAGCTTTGTTATGTCTAAAATGCAGTTGTTTAACTTAAGGTATATTTGACTCACCACTTGTTATGCCTAGACTCTGCAACATTTAGTGGGTACTAAACTACTTTGGGCACAAATTGTCTAAAAAACAACAGGAAACAGAAGGTGGCTGATAGAAAGCTCTTTCCACATGTCAAAATGTCAGTCATAGGTTGATTAGCCTCCACCTTTGTTTCACGGGTGGAGGTAAGCACGAGGCTCACCTCTGAATAAAATCACACAATGGAAAGTGACTATAAACACAACTTGTCTGAACTCACATATCACTATGTTTATTTTATGTCCACATCATCAAAGCTGCAGGAACCCAAACAAGAACAATAATAGTCTGTACCCTCTCAGAGACAAAAGCATCATCCCCTGGCAGCTGGGGGGCGAAGTGAATGCAATGTTTTTGACCCAACAGCAACCTCTGAAATGTGCGACCCAAAGTGGATGGAAAGTATATTAACATTTGGTTTCTTCATAAAAAGCTTTCACACTAAAACCAATAACACCCAAACAATGGCAGCCTTGTCAGGGCCGTAGCACCATTGAGGACACCGAGGTCATGTCCTCGCTTTTTCTTGGAATTAATTTTAGCAATAAGGGATGTTTATGTCCTGCAATTAAAAAGGTAACGTGTGAATGGGAGTTTCACCTATATTTAGATTCAATATATTTGCACTTTACTACTCTAAAGGAAAAAGGGAATCACTATTTCCAGATAAATGTCATTCCTGGCAATGCAAAGAAGCTGTTTAAATCAAGTTACAGAGAAGACTAAATATCATGAAAGATTTAAATAAGTAAAACATGTTTGTTATGTTTTGCTGCTGCTCAGAGTTTTTTTAAAGGACACATTACCTCACTATCTGTAAAATCCTGGCTACTGCCCTAAAACCTCATTGGGCTTTGTGTGTAAAAAGAATCCCAGCAATCTGGGGTGTGGATGCATAACTAACCCAAAACAATGCACTTTATTTTCTTCAGTATTTAATAGTACCTACCAACAACATGGGAACATCACCCATTGGCACACTGCATGACACAGTGACTTTTCTATATTTCAAACACAAGAAGTTGATAAGAAAAAAAGGAGAATCCACATTTCACAAAACCAGTCTAGAGCACAGAGAAAGCTCTGTGTCTGCTGTGTCAGTTATTAAATGTCAGGTAACTGAAAAAAAAACACACACGCACACACAGACCTCAGGAAATCCCCAACCTGACAAGCATTCAAATTAGTATATAAATCAACATCAGTGTCTCTTAGACTCTTATCAGTCTGGAGATCAAAACATTAGAGCCAATAAAACCACAAGCTCCAATACTACCGTTTTTTGATATAGTTTAGTTTGAGAAATCATTTAGATATAGTTTCCTCAATGCTGAAAGGGAGAAATCCTTTAAAATTACCCAAAGTGGAAACATGCGCTTTCAAATAATCCTTTGGATTAATAAACTGTACACTCTGTCTTTCCAGTAGAAGCAGAGCAGCAGCAGAGATACAGCCATCTCCGCCCAGCTGGAAAACACAGACTATGATGACCTACATTATTGTAAAGTGGGCACAGGCTCCAGAGACCTCGAGCTGGAATCTCAGCAGCCCAGCCTGCACCGGCTTCAAGGCCCGGGTCTAGAAAAGCAGACAAAAGAGTCCCAACCTACATGCACAGAGGACTGCATGTTAAACACAGGGGCTGCAGATTAGCGCTGTGTTCCTGCAGGGCCCTCCCTCTGTTGCCTGCCTTTGATATGTGGCACAACCTGCACCTCCAGGGGCAAGGCAGACTCGAGGGGAATGTTAAATGGTCCTTCCCTTTGAGATGAAATGTTCAATATGAATCATTGATGATGCCTCCCCCCCACACAAATTCCCAATTCTTATACCTTCTGGCTAAATTATCAACCGGCACAAATGTTATGCTCTCATTAGGGGCACCTCTACTAATTAAGGCTAATACATCGTAAATTAGTTTAATCATTTGTCGATGAGCACCGAGAGGGGTGTGCCCTTAGCTGGCTATGGGAAAGAGGAATTGTTGTGGATATTATGTTGCACATAATTTTTTTTTTAATGTCTGTTATGTTATCATGTGTACGGGCAGGGGTTTAGATGTCTCTCCTCATTTGTACCTAAGGTTTATGCATCATTAGATGTGCAGAAAATGGCTCCGATAGCTGAGCCCTGCCCAGAACCCTAAGCACATTAATCCAATACTTTTCAGTTTGGTGACGAGCATCTGACCTCATCAAGCAACCATGACCTAACACATCTCATCACAGCAGCACTGGACCACTTTGCAGCATAGAGCTTTATATATATATATATTTTTTTTTTTATATATATATATATATATATATATATGATTAAAGTAGGTACATGTTGTAACAGTCACTAAAGTGATCCATACTTCGATGCATTACATACAGTTTATATAAGCTTTTTTCCCTCCCTCAAACAAAGTGGGCTGTCCCTTTTGCTCCATGACAGCTGCAAAGCTGTCACTGCCTCTCCTACAGGGGCGGGTCTAACGATAGAGCGTAGGGAGGTGTGACAGAGCACGCGGTCTGATTGGTCAAAGAAGCTTGACAGCCATCATGAACATCCAATCAAAGCAGCTCATAAGTGAGGCCGAACATGTCCAACGTTGGCGCTGTGGTGCGTAATGGGCACATCTAGAGGAATAGATATGTATTAATCAACTATAGCTGTGGTTTTGATGTTGAGTTATATTAGGTAATGTCAGAATATACGATGTCATGTCAATTAAACATGTATAAGGTGAATGTATTGACTGTAACGTGACGTCTTTAGACGGGGTAAAAGAGGACTTTTGCGCCGCCGTGTCACACATCTGCAAAACGCTCAACGACACGGAATCAGACCTACCCATCCCCCGTTATCTTGTATCCAGCTGCTCAGAGGTCCGTTTAAATACTCTGTCATCCACTCCGCGATGTTGTCCACCTGCGATGTCATCTCCTGCTTGGAGGCGCACTCCACACACACCGTGCCCCCGAACTCGAAGAAAGCGATAATCCGGCCCCAGTTCACCCCGTCCCGGAACAGTTCGTCTATCACCTCGGAGAATCTCCTCTGCGCGGTGGTGGAGGTGAGATAGAGCTGCCGAGACATCTCCGTGAAGTCCGGCTGGTACAGTCTCTCAAGTTCGTCCCCAGCCTCCCGCAGGACTCTGTGGATCTCGACGGCCGGGTCGGGCTGGGGGATCCGTCTGCACAGCTGGGGGGTGCTCTCGCTGTCAGGCCCGGTGCTGGCTTCACGGCACCGGCGGACCAAAGTCGGTGCAGGGACAACTATCGACCCATTATTATCAGCCTCTTCATCCCGGACATCATCGAAGCCAAACGCGAAGCCCCGTTTTGAGAGTTTATGGCAGATATACTTCTCCACAATGTTACGATTACACTCGTTCGCCATTCCGTCTTAATTTGGCACTTTCTACGGGCAGAGGTTGTCCTAAAATAAATACATTGTAATCGAATATTTGCACTGTACAATGCACAGCACAAGCTCACCCAAAACTATAGGTTGTGTTAAAAAAGAAGCAATGCAACGAGTAATCCCCACACAGGGAGAAAATGCTTCGCGAGTTGAAGGAAATCACTTAATCAAAACTGCGCAGGAAAAAACGTTTGAAAAGTTAAAACATAGTGAGTACGTGTCAGAAGCAGTATTCATTTCCCGAATCCTTAGGAGAGACGTTGGCGACCTTCTCTTTGCATTGAAATCCAATATGCGGAAGAGGTTGGAGTGGTGCTGCTGATCTATTCCTGTGCACCAGACGCTGATGTGTTGCGAATAAAAACATGAATGAGAGCCAAAGTTGTTCGCGCCGGAAGGGGCTTCAAACACCGCGAACTATTTTAGCAGCGTTTACGCACAACCAGGCGCAGGACTGTGAGCCAGACAAGGTCGGACTGACTCCTCTTACACGATTGCTCCACATATCGTCCGCAGAAGCTCCCTGCTCACCGCCAGTGATGCTAGTGAGGTATTCCTGACGTCAGCTACGCACGTAATTCCTTTGGCTGCGCTCGGAGACTCCTAGTGCAAGTGAACTGCACTAAAAATCATGAATAGCCATTATTCTGGTGATTGCATGTGCAAAGCATAATTTAAACGACTTAAATCCATTCAAATCTAAACGGACACTGCTTTCATTTAGATCCAAACCAATTTTTTTTCAAGTAAAGCTCTAAGAGGATCCTAGTTAATTCATGAGGAGCAGTCAGACATGCCTTGCTGCTTTGATGTGGTCCAGCCACCCCCTTGTGGATGGAGATCTAACCTTGCACTACACAATTGATGTACCTGTATACAATTTCCCTGTGTTCTTTTGATTCCCTACCTAGTCTCCTCTATCTGTCCAGCATGTCTTCTCATTCTCAATCCTGTGTTCTGTAAATCTGAGAGATGCTGCTCTGGAAAGTTTCCTCATGGAAGATTCAAATCTAATTTCCTCAAACAGAATACTTACATTCCCACAGGCCACGTACCCTTCTGAAAAACCCAAATCAGCGATATGGTATTGAGAAAGCCAAAGACATGCAGCTATGAAAAGTAAATAGTTAATGGTTGTGAACTTGTGACAAAGAATGAAATCAAAAGCAATTTAAGAAACTGAAAGATTAAGACTAGGAAATAGATTTTTCACAGGTATTTATTTAGTTTGTCATGTAAGAAAATAAGACAAAGAAACGTTCCACTTCTCACATTTTCTTTCATGGCACACAAGGTGAAGGTGTTAGTTAAGTTTTTTGGCAGAAGAAAAAATCAAGAGGGAAAAAAAAGGAAATAAATGTGCATTATGATTTTTACGTTTTATACTCATATTGGGTATCTGATGATGACACCATTAAATAAGGGCTAACTAGCTTGACGGTTACATAACATAACATCTTGACTCTATGTTCCAACATATTGTAAGCATAGGCATCATTTGCATAGCTCAAAACAAAACTGCTTTTATATGGGCTACATGTTCTATTAAAGGTGGGGTAGGTAAGTTTCAGAAACCGGCTCGAGATACACTTTGTGTTATATTCCATGGAATGCTCTTAACATCCCGATAGCAATGAATATCTGAAGTGCTTTGACAAAAAATCCCTAAAAAAATGTCATCTGTAGAAGCCGTAATACTGTAAAAAGTACAACCAATCCGTTTAAGCGGGCCGGCTAAACGGATTGGATGGCCTACCTGCCTGTCAGCCTGCCATCGGGGCACACACTTATCTCGTGCCCTCATTGGTCATGTGCGCGTTCGTGTGCGTTGGAGGAGGGGCTCTATAAGGAAGTGGCAGATTTTCTCCGGTTGTGTATTTTCAAATTCTAGCGATCTCGAGCCGGTTTCTCAAACGTACCTACCCCACCTTTAACTGTCTTGCTACCTTAATGTAAAAGACAACCTTTGAAAGCAATAAATGTACAATTGCGAAAAGCTCGAGTGCTGGAGAGCATGCCGTTAACCAATTTCCAATGAGAACATCATCAAACATGAGTCATCCATTCTCACTTTCATAACTTGGATTTCTGCCAGGATTCTTTTTTTGTCATACAAAGACTGGAAATGGACAAAATACACAAGAACAGTTGGCATTTTACAGTGAAAGTACTAAAGATAACGTAATAAATGAACTGGTAAACCACATGTGGGTTGAGCCACATAGTTCTGTGGACAGGTGCATTCTTGTCGCATTAGCTTTTCAGTAGCATATCTTAAGGCTGGGAATGGGTCCCCACACTGCGCCACAGCTTTAACAATCTAACTCACATCAACGAAGCAGCAACATCAAAAAAATCTCAAACAAATGCATTGCATCTACAGAAATTGTCTCAACACATTTTGGCATTCAAATATTGGTGTATTTAAAAACATGTTCTGATTTGTATGTTTTGTTATAAAGTACATTCTCCCCGTTTGTTATGGACAGAAGGAAGACTTGCAAGAGTCAACACTGTACTTTTCTCCCTCTATATGCAAAACATATGGAACCACATGTGCGAATACAAGGTTTTCAAGGAGGGAATGAATATTGTCATTTAGGGAGCTGCAGAGCCCCAACTGTGCGTGACAGAGTGACAGCAGGTCAAAATCAGAAAGACAAGGATAACACTTCCCTGCTAGTCCCTCTGCTATTTCGGCCTTTTTGCAAAACAAATCTCTAGCGCCCTCACTAGACCTACAGGGACATGACTCGACCTGCAAGTCTTGCCCGGCCATGACTGACACCGCACGGACAAATGATGCATCCCACTTGGATCTTGACTGGCTGAATATGTGCACTGACACATTTCATGTAATAATGACATGCTTCCTTTCACATAATTCATGAGAACATGTGTATTAAACTCTGGTCATATTCACAGGTGGAGAGTGACATTACTAGTGCTGGCCCTGTTGCCTTTTAACGTGTTTATGTAATGGCTTCAACCAGTAGTACCTGCTTTCCTTTCTCAATGATTAAGATAGGATGCCAAGGAAAATAATTTGGTGCGTTTATTCCAGAGACGATACAATTGAATGGCTTTTTTCCCCCCGGGGGTTTGGCTCAGTCACAGCTAACCCAAAACACACACATAATCATGCACCCAAATATATATTATCCCAAAAAACTACATCTGAAATGTTGAAATATTATTTGTTTCTAGAAATTATGTTTTTGTATTAGTAAAATTTCAAAACACATCACGCATTCTCTCTTTCTCGCGCTCTCTGATATCGCTGCAGAGTGCTCTTGTCTCTCAATCTGAACTTGGTTAAGACAAAACACAGAGGGTCTCAACCTGGTTTTAAACACAGAGGTGAAGTGCTTTGCCTGCAAAGACTTTTGGTATGAAAAGGTAGAGAATAAGGGCCTATTTAGACCAAACTGAGATATTCTAACATGTGGACCTTCCTTTGTAATACATGACATGTGAAGATAAAAGCTGGGAGTTACCATCCTGGTTTTCACAATAACCCCTGGTGGGAGGGATTTGTTTTAATTTTTTGGCACAACCGGTCTGACAGACGGGGTGTTGATTTTCCTCTTTGTGCGAAAAAAACAAACAAAAAACAGCACTGTGCAAGTGGAGGCCTGACATCTAGTGAATGGTTCAAAAAGCCTACTTTAGAACAGGGCTGTGGGATGTTTAGTCTGCCCCCATTCCCTTAAAGTAAGGCTGCTCCCTGACAAAGAAGCAGGTGGACTATTAAACTGAAAAGTCACTGGAATGCTCAGAGAGGATAGAATAATGAGAATGACTGAAGTCTATGGAGGAGTTGTGTAACTGGACAAGCAAATAGTAAACATCTGCCACTCTAAATCATATCTGCTGATATCAGAAGTACACTCAAAGCCTGACCTTTCCTCCACCTACGGTTGTGCACTTGTACAGCTGGAGGAGGGGAGGGGATGGGGGGGTGGAGGAGGAGGGGCATTGAGCTGCGAATAAGGTAAGGCTGCTGTCACTCCCTCTTGTCAGCTGCTTTCGACTGCTCCCTCTGAATCATGCAGCGGCGAACAATACTATCAAAACTCCCCAGGTAGAAGAGGGCGATGGTCCGAAATAACCCCATGGTAACAATCTGTGAACAGAAGATAAATGGACTTTAGAATTTGAAACTTGCACAATATTAACAGCACCACTCCAGTCAACGTGACAACATGATGTCCATGGCTTTACCTGCTGGAGACCTTCTGTGATGGAGGTGACAGGTGACATCCCACAGGTGAGGGCAGATAACATGTAGCCGTCGGGTCCCACAGAGCAGTTGAAGTTCCCCTGCTGCAAGAGCAAAGAAGATAAGGGACAGGCAGATAAATCAACAACAGAGTATCCATGCACTGGACAAGACACATGGTGGGTTAGTGGCAAGTGAAATGTATTTCTTACCACTGCATCCCGAACAATGATTTTGGCCACTTGGTCTGGTTGACACACTCCAGAGGTTTCAGAGATTAATGTGGTCTCTAGAGGCTAGCAGAGTAAAAAAGGAAAGGAATATGCTTTAAATAGAGCAGAATGGGAAATGAATTATGTAAACGTTTTTTTTTTTTTTAAAGAAATATTTACCTTGGACTTATTTTCCTCAGCCAATCCTGGAGTGTCAGTGTCAGGGGGGTAGGCCACAGTCACATAGATGTTGTAAGGCTTTATCTGGAGTAGAAGAAAAGCAACACTCACTGAACAATATGTCTTACCATTTGACATTGATGATAAACTACAACAATCAACCTTTCACACAAAAAGGCAATACTGTTAAGTACAAGTGCCCCCTTTTGATAGATTGGGTCTCACATCAGCACAAGCAACTCAGCAGCAAAGTGGTCAGAAAATATAATTAGCCAATTATTTGAACTATTGTAAAGGTGCTTTGAGTTGCAGCATGTTGCCTTGGTGTACAGAGGACACCTGTGCAAATCTGTATTTGTTCAAGTGTACAAAAACTCACCTCCATCTGCAGAGACTCAGCTAAGCCACGCAGGGCAAACTTGGATGGGGAGTAGGCAGTGTATCCAAACAGGCCGATCTGGCCGGCTTGGGAGGACACGAACAAGATGCGGCCCATTCTCCGCTCCTTCATCGTGGTTATGACAGCCCGCGTTGGGTACACGCTGCCAAGGTAATTCACTTCCATCAATTTCTGTTGGAAGAGGCCACAATTCACTCGTATTATAACACGGTTGGTCCTGTAGATATAGATTAAGTCGATTTTTGTAAAAAAACACATTACATCCCATTGGTGTGGTAGGGAATTGTTTTTTGTATGTATATTAACAGAGCAAAACTGGTAGTATGGCTCTTTGTAACTATTAGTATTGTTAGTAAGTGTGTTAAATAGAGACTGCACTGACCTCACCACCTTCAAAAAAACCGTACAAAAACTCGCCTCTTCAAACTGGCTTTTAATGTGTGATTGCTGTTTTATTGCTCGATTTTAATGTGATTTAATTGTTGTTCTTTTTTTGTTTTTAATACCTCTGTAAAGCGACTTTGAGCACCTGTAAAAGCACTTACAAAATAAATGTATTATTATTATTATAATTCTCATAATAACTTGGAAAGTTATGGCCCTATTCACAAACTATATTCTTTTTTTAGCACTTCTTAAATCAGTAGCTTATTGTCTTAACATAAACATCATGGCCGTGTCTTGGTCTCAGTCCGAGGTACCTACTTTGAAACGGTCCACTTCCATGTCCTCAAACTTTCCGGAAATGGCTAAACCAGCGCAGTTCACCAACATATCGACAGGGCCGAGCTTCTCTTGAGCCTGCACGAAAGGAAAAATACACTTCAGCACTGAATTATTAAAAGGAACCCAAGATGTTCCTCTGTTGCTAAGAGAGTAACACGTTACCTGTTTTATCACACTTTCCACCTGGCTGTAATCACTCGAAACATCCACTGATATGCAGAGCACCACCTGAGTAAGGAAATTAAACATTATCATTATGCAATGTAATGCAAAATGGCATGGACTATTATGCACTTTATAAACATGTATACTGTACAGTCATAGAAGATGCTTTAAAACAATATCTAACAGTTACAACTATCATTGAATAAATGGCGCATACCTGTTTGTCATTGATGGCAAATTTCTCCAGCTCCTTCTTTGCTTGAAGCAATTTCGCCTAAGTAAAAAAGTGAATATTGTACATGTTAAATCTTCAGAAACATAAATGCTCACTGAACTGTTGAGCACAGAATAAAGTGCATGCAAGTGGAGAACATCCTTCATCTAAGTGAGTCAGTTAACCTTTAGAATATATTTGACTGCGTTTGGCATCACATTTGTTGGCTTTAACAACAAATAGGTTGCTAAGAGGCAAGACACAAAGGAATGATTTGTGGAATTTGGTTTTTGCTGACCTCATTCCGTGCCACCAAAGTGATGAAAGCTCCTTGTCTGTAGCACTCGATTGCAATGCATTTTCCAATCCCACTTGAGCCTCCTGTCACCTAAACATGAAAAGGGTTAGAACATTATTAACCAAAAGGTCAAAGTCAAACTGCACTCTGTTGACAGATCATTATATACAAAAAACATGCAGTTGGCCAGTACTTGATATTCTAAACCTTCGTAACGGTAGAATATATATATGACCTTTAGTGGCGTAAAGTACATTTACTGAAGTACTGTACTCAAATATAAATTGGAGATACTTGTACTTTACTTGAGTATCTACATTGTACTTCTTCCCCACTACAATTCAGAGGTAAATAGTGTACTTTTAATAAACTACATTTATTTAATATATTTAGTTACTTTGCAGATTTGGATTAAGTATGTGAAATATAATCAACCCTTAAATAAGACTTTAGTTACACCTGGAGTGACATTTACAAGCTACCCTGCACAATAAAAAGTAATTCAAACTAGCTGCACCTTTAACAGCTGTGATAAACACATTAATGCATCAATAGTTGTGATCAAAACATATGATTTATTATTCTGAAATCGTCCAATCTGCATAATGAGTACTTTTGGTACTTAAGAATGAATGCAGGACTTTTACTTCTCTACCTCTGATAGCCGGAGTAAATGCATTAGTTTTAAACTGTTTATGTATTGTTAGGGTAAACTTGCAAATAGAGTTGAGTGAGTTCGGAAGTTAGCGTTAGCATAACTGTAATGTCAACGTTGCCTAAATCATTATGTGGGCGTGTCACTTTTCATAACAGTTCACTGCCATTGTAAATTCGCAACTCAGAATATATTTTTCTCATTCAAAGCCTTACGGCTGGTTATAAGCTATAGCTTACAAACAAGAACTAGCTATAAAGCTACACTTAGAGAAAACGTTAGCTATCGTTAACAGACTAACTAACGTCAGCAGTTAACATGCACACTTACCACGACGTGGGCCCCGTTCAGTTTCAGAGGCTTTGGGCTAATAAGAGGCGATATCATGTATAACAGCAACACAAAGGCAACAATAAAGGCAGCCACTACAATAAGCATGATGAATGGCAGAAGGAGCCACCAGGAATTGATGAAAAGCCAATCCGTGAACGTTGAGCCCAACGCTTCTTCAGAGGACATGGGTGAAACCTGACTATCGTTAGCTTGTTTGCTAACTAGCAGGCCAGCTTCTGGGGTCCAATAACGGGAGCTATGAGGCAGGCGATGGCCCTCAAAGGGGGAGGCGAAACAAGTGGGAGGAGGAGTTGGGAGATTTGGCAATGAGTCAAAGAAGTGTAAAGACCACCTTAAAGTTACGCAGTGGACCTTCGCTCCCCGGTACAAAGCGCAGTCTGTATAAACCAAAACAAATCGAACCGTGCACTGCAAACAGACGCTTTACGAGGGTGCTTGGTAAATGTAGTTCTTGAGCTAACAGGGTTTCAGCTGAATCCAAACGCTTCTTGAGGTGCCTTAACATCAACTCCCACAATGCAATACGCCGCTTCCTCATTTGTCGTACACCCTCCCTTCAGATGTGGGAGAAATACTCAGCTCTAGTACTTGAGTAAAAGTAGAAGTACAAGAGTGTAGGAAAACGCTTTTACAAGTGAAAGTCCTGCATTCAAAAGGTTACACAAATACAAGTACAAAAGCATTAGCATCAAAATATACTTAAAGTAGTATAATGCAAATGTGTCAATTTCAGAATAAGATATATCACATGCTTTCATTATAATTAGTGATGCATTAAAGTGTGATCAAAGCTGGTAACGGTGCAGCTAGTTTTAAATACTTTGCAGGGTAGCAGGGTAGCTTGTGAATGTTACTCCAGGTGTAACTAAAGTCTTATTTAAGGGTTGATTATATTACACGTTATTTATCCAAATCTGTAAAATAACTGCAGATATTAAATACATGTGGTGGAGTAAAAGCACACGATTTACCTCTGAATTGTAGTGGAGTAGATATACAAAGTAGCATAACATGTAAATACTCAAGTACAAGTATCTCAACACATCTCAATTGCAATACTTGATTAATGTACTTAGTTACTTCCCACCTCTGCCTCTGGTGTGAACATACATTTATGTTCACACCAAACCCAACCAGCCGCAGGTATGATCGCTGATAAGGTAAGGTTGTTTTTTGAAATTGCGAAAAAGGTGATAATCATTCTATATCCCTTTTGTTAATGCTTGACAAAAATGAGTCCTGAATTTGATACAAAAGGAAACTGTTTTTTTTATGTAGCTATAACTTTTTATTTACATTAATGAAACAAAAACAGAAACTCTTATGCATTGTCACCTCTTCACAAAGAAAAGGGTCAAGTGTTGGCTATATGTATAGACATTTACAATAACGTAAGAGATATTCCCCATCAAAACTTAAAGGAGATAGTTTGCACACCTTAGGAGCAAATAACACATTTGTATACAATCTCTTAAAGAGCTTACATGAAATGTGAAAGTTTCATACATTTCTTAGTTGTATTGACAAAGCACTGGATATTTAAGAAGTATGACCAATTAAGAAATAAACGAAATAAAAATAAATCTTGCAGTTTCTCTAGAAGGCACATGGTGCACACTGCCACTCATGGCTACATAAAGTTCATGCTTGGAGATACATTCCCATATTGTTAGGTATACAAGAAGAAGATCTCTCCACCTGAGCCTTCAGTGTCCAACTAAGTTTTGTTTGACCAAAATGTATAATGACTTTTTCTTAACATAAGGCTTAGTATTTTGCAGTTTATATTGGATAACCAGCAATGCCTATTGATAATAATGAAACATATGTACAGTATGTTGTGAGAAACCTAACTCATGAGCTGAGAGCAAAGCAATTAAAAGCATTTGAGTCCTTGAATATTGTAAAATAATGCTGGTCTGGCACCATTGGTACCCACCCTTGTAGCGTGTTTAATTGTAATGAAAAATAAGTAAACAAACATCAATGTCCTTTTTTTTTGTAGGAAACTTGATGCACTTTAATTTCAAAAGGGTCTACTATAGCTCTCATCCTGAGTATCTGTCTCAACACTCTTAAACGTTCACCACCTTGAGACAACAATGACATATTTTACCACAACATATCCTATGAACTCATGCCCGCTTCACTCCCCCAGCCCAAGATTTAAACATTCCACAAAATACAGTATACACTATAAAATGCGTGTTTTTTTTCTTAATATAAAATAGAGAATACATAAGGGTTATTTATTAGTGAGATGTATTCCGACTGGAAAAAGGATGCAAGAGCTAGTCCCAAACTTAAAATAAATTATCTTCATTTCAAAAACCTTGTTTGCAATCATGTGTGTGTATGTCTGCTTTGAGTTTCCCAAGTAGCTTTGTTGTATCGATTTTCTGCCTATGGGAAGTCTTTTGGTTGATATGAAATAAAACTCAATCCTTCCACTCTTTTAGTGGTTATCAAATTGGCAGAACAGCGCAGTGATCTTGTCCATTTACGATAAACCACGAAGCCTGGTGAATGGTTATGATGAGACACATAGAGAGGGAAAAAAGGGACAGGTACAAAAAGAAGAGACAATGACAACTCCTTTGCTTTGGTATGGCTTGGCTTAATTATTCCTCCTAGCCTTCCTGTCCAAAGTCCTCTGTGAATTTTTTCAGTTTGCCCAGATCTTGATCATTGACTGTTGGCTTTGTGCTGGCCAGAGACCTCAACATGTCAGACTGAAAAGGGGAGAAAATATAACAAGATATTAAAGCGGAGGCTCATATGTGCAATTATATTACCATTTGGTATTTTTGTTTATTCTTACCATGCATACTATAGGTTCCAATAGCTTCTCCCCAGGTACCTCCATCCATGTCATTTCAATCGCGCTGGGATCGCCAGGTGAGCAAGGGGTCAAGAGGTCATCTACTAACATGTTGGGGTCATCTCTTGACGGACCTCGTGCCTTAATTATACAAGTGACAATTAGTTAACTATAACATGTTGCACTATAGTATAAAAGAGTGACAAATATTTTAAAAGACATACCCGTTTGAAGTGGGTTGCTGACTGGACCTTACGAACAGGCTGCATGAGAGCATCTCTGACAATGACACTGATATCAGCTCCTGAGTATCCATTCGTCTTCTTGCCCAGAGTGACAAAGTCGGTTTCGTTGAGACAGTTGGGGGTCGAGCCCAGGTGGAGCTTGAACATGAAGGAGCGGGCGTGCTCCTCAGGCAGCGGGATGTAGATCCTCTTCTCAAATCTGAGAGTATTATTGGTGTACAGTCAGTCAATGAGAGTGACAACATGGTTACGAACATCTTTCACCGAGTAGTTACAATTACCTTCTTCTGATGGCTGAGTCGAGGGTCCACGGGATGTTTGTTGCTCCAAGTACCAGCACTCCGTCGTTGTCAGTCCCCACACCTGCAAAACAAAAAAAGTCAGACTAAGTACACATCTAAATTCTTCATTTTAACAACACACTTTGGTACTTTCACTGACATTGCTCCCTACAGCTTTCTATAAGTGCAAGTTACAAAATGAGATTATTGCACCATTGCCTATTAATGGTCAATGCAGTGGGATTTACATAGTTTACCAACTCTGCTCAAGTACCTTTTATTGCAAACTGAGTATTGAAGAAATTGTAACACATTTAATAATGACAATTGAAACTAAGATCAATATTGATAAGCAGACGGCAACATTTGAATCACATTTGAACAGGGATGAAGTTTAAACATTTCGGAGCGAAAATAGGAAGAAAGTGGCTATAACCCCCTTTGTTCACCTAAATGAATGGTTGCCAGTGGCTTTTCATCTATAGACTATGCTGCACCTCCGGCCACACCGCAATCACTGACGTCACAGCAGGGGGTTTCCCTCGCCTGTCAGAAAGCATATCTACTGTGACATCGTTTTATGGGTGTGACCGTATCATTATTTTTACCTCATGTGATTCACTGATCATTTGAATTGATCACACTTTAGTTAAAAATAAGTGAATAATACGTTAATAGGGAAGTAAAGAGGTAGTAAGCCACATCTTAAGATTAAGAAAAAAAAAAAAAAATACATTTCAATTTGTTGCCATTGGGCTTGTGTATTAAGGGACCAAACAACCCAGATATTATTATTTGTCGTCACCCAGACATTGCAGCTTTAATTTTCTCCTGAGCACAGCTGGAGTTTTTATGTTGATACATTTGTCTTTCCCATGCCATGTAACTAAAATGATTCCAGGGAAAATGTAGGATGCATATAGAAACAATTTTTTTTTGCTTCATTTAGTAAATAAACCATCGTTTATCAGACTTACCCTGCATCTGAACCAGGAACTCTGTCTTAATACGGCGAGCAGCCTCACTCTCGTTTTCACTTCTTGAGCCACACAGGGAGTCAATCTCATCAATGAAGATAATAGAAGGCTTGTGTTCCCTTGCAAGGGTGAACAGATTCTTGACCAACCTGGGAAGCAAAAGGGAAATTCACTAAACGAAAAAACAACTTTCTGCTGGCCGCAATATATGTTATGCTTAACTTTTCTCTACTTTGCTTTGGTGGATTACTCTTAATAGAACTTACTTTTCACTCTCTCCCAGCCATTTGGAGACAAGATCAGAAGAGGAGATGGAGAAGAAGGTTGAGTTGTTGGCCTCCGTGGCAACAGCTTTAGCCAGATAGGACTTTCCTGTACCTGGAGGTCCAAAGAGAAGGATCCCCCTCCATGGTGTTCTCTTTCCTGTCAGTCAACAAAGAGGTAATTTAGGCAATAGTGTCAACAGAAATCCTCAAATGCACTCTGACTGTTTCTTGCAACAAAGATGTTGGCTTCTGTCATTCAAGGGCAAAGTTACGAGGAAGCCTTTCTAATGATTAAGATTTATTACCTGTGAAAAGGTGGGGGAATTTGATCGGAAGAATAACAGCTTCTTTCAGTGCCTCCTTGGCTCCCTCTAGTCCAGCAACATCATTCCATTTGATGTTTGGTTTCTCCATAACAATTGCACCTGGAAAGAAGAACACAGTACATTTCTAAAAGTCTTAATAAGGTCAGATTTAGGAAAGACTGCATGTAAAAGAAAATCACAAAAAATAAACAAATATTAACATTAATTCTGATATTTTAATTAAGTATGCAGCAGGCCCAATGACCCTCAAAAAGAACATTACTAACCTGAGAGCTGATTTTGGAACTTCTTTTTCTCTGGATCGTCCCCTTCATCGCTTTCATTCCTGGAGACACAAAGATATAATTAAAAATAACTCTACAATTGTGCCTATATATCTAGTAAAAAATAATGTACTATATCTCTACTTCTATCTCTCTCTCTCTCTCTCTCTCTCTCTCTCTATATATATATATATATATATATATATATATATATATCCATCTATCTCAAAGGAACACAGATTTTTCACATCTGCCCCACCCATATACACACCCTTTGTCATCAGACTGGGACTCTTTGACAGGCTTTGCAGGGGGAGCATTTTCTTTCTTCTTTAGATACTCCTTCAACTTTTCTGCTCTGTCCAAATATTCGGCACATTTTGCCCGGATGCTCTGTTTAGCTTTGTCACTCTGGGCTTCATCTGTGAAGAATAACAACAAAAAGGTACACACAAATTATTTCCCATTCAAGCATGTGTTCATGAAAGAGACATCACAAAAGGTGTCATTTATTTAAATTATACTTGCCATCACTGCTATTATGATCGTATACAGAAATAATACACTTAATGCCAATATGCTGTTTTGTGCCTTACATTTCACCACATGGAGGAAGTACTGAACAGCAGCCTGGTAAAGTCGCAGAGCCTCCTCGTATTTCTGAGCTTTATCCTCCTGAGCAGCCTTGCTGGCAAGATCAATGGCTTTCTAAAATAAAAGAGACACAGAATAATGTAAGTTGTATAACCTGTGCAGGTTCTACAATTGACGACGAAAACAGATAGCCGTTTGAGGTTCATGAGTTTGAATTATGAAAGTGTCAGGACATAAACAACCAAAACAAACATCCAACTCTATATGCATTACATTAATGCACACAATGTGCAAATACTGCTTACTGCACATATTCTTATTTTATATTCTATAACTCATTGCATTCCATTTCGCTGTAAATTACTGCTTTATTTGATTGCTATTTAACTATATTTTATTACAGTGTCCTTAAAGATTTTTTGTTTTATATTTGATGTATGCACCATGACATCAAGTCAAATTCCTCGTATGTGTGAACCTACCTGGCAATAAACCCGTGCGAAAGTTGTGAAACGCACACTAAAAAAGTGAATATGTCAAGTCGCAGGCAACCTTTCTATATTTAGATGTATCAATCAAATTAATGTGTGAATATCAGATGTTATACTTCAAATGTCTCGTGTGATGACACTACGCACACCGAGGTAGGAGTGGACCTGGATTCATTCTTTCACTTCCTTTTTTACCGTAGCTATACAGTATGTAACTATAACACAATGGGTACATAAAACACAACTCCTAAATGATATAACGTTAACAGTTGTACTTTCTTTTTGAAGTGGATTTCTATTTAAAGGCCACATAAAAACAGTTAGCAAGCTAGCAACGTTAATCTCCTTAGCTATGTGTTTTGTTCGTCAATACAGGCTAACGCTAATGATATATGGCAATTGCAACGATTTCGTATACTGTAACAAAGTTAAATACAAGCTTTAATAACACATATATGCCATAATTTCACACGCTTTTGATCTGCGTTGTTGACAAGTTAACTGCCAAATTCATGCCCATGTTAGCTAGCCATGCTAACCAGCAGCTAATGCTATTTTACACAGTCGGAAGAATTTACACCGAACACCACTCGACAAAACAAGGCTAGAGGTTTCAGTAGTCAATAACTAGAATCCTTTTACAGTTAACTCCACATGTGAACATCTATGTTGGGTTATTTACGCGTATTTAAGCCAGCCCTGGGTGTTTGTCCTGCTCAACTTACCTGTAAATTATTGTTGGTAGCCATAATGGCTGATCACTTGTCCAATAATAGAAACCGACGTAGCTCCGTCGTGAGGAAACCCTTTTAAAACACACTGCTTTATAATGTAACCCTACACGTAGAGTGTTAAGTCGACAATTGATGTTTTTCTGACGCTTGTTTTCGTTTCTAAGATCGCTCCCGAGTCAAATCGAGTAGGAAACTTCCGCATTGAAAACTCGATACTCGCGTGCACGGAATGTGATGACGTCAAGACGTACCCACCGTAGGCTACAGTTTAGAGTACACTGCGTTTCTATTTTTAAATTATAAAATAAAGCATTGAGGGAAGATATTAGATCAATCGTCACCACGTTTTCTCCCGTGTGATCCAATGTTGTTTCTTGTTCTCTTGTTCTCTTTCGTTGTCTGTCATGTAGCCTGATATTCGGCGTCTTTTGTTTGTGGAAACCCAATCCCCGTTCTCTTTTATAGGCTAGCTACAGCCTACACTACAGGTTTATCCAAATGGACACTGCCAGACTATGAGATAACTTTTAACCTTTGTCATTCTGACTTTAATTTAATTTCTGAAAGGTAACTTTTTAGCATGCACTCAAGTACCCTACAGTAACATTGTTGAGGAGCCTACAAGTTGGAGGCTCCTGAACCTTGTGCTTAAATGGAAACCAGCAGTAGGCCAACACAAAAAGGATTACAATGAGTTACACCTTTAAGTAAAAGCTTGAATGCAGTACTTTTACTTGTAACAGAGTTTTTGTATGCTGTGGTTTCGCTACATTTACTGAAGTAAAACATCCTAATATCTCTTCCGCCACTGGATCATATAAACAGCATTTCAATTAGGCCTAAGTAAAAGTAAGCAACAGGTCCACTCATGCTGAAGCACATCCACACTATGTGAACTTCAAAACATATCACAGATTCTGGCATTATGAAAAATAATATCAATATTTGTTACCCAAATGTAAATGTATAAATACATTATAACAACCTCTTTATACACTAGATACTCCTGTAGTTCTTCCACTCGGTCCAGGTACTGTTTACATTTATCTCTGATCTTTTGGTTGCCTTCTTTACCCTGGGGTTCACCTGATGGAAAGGATAACATGTATTGAGTAGCATTCTGTAATCATGTATGCCTCAAACATTTATAAACTAGAAGTTATAATGTTGAAAGCACCTAAAACTTGCAGTAACAAAAACGTTAATAGGGTCATTTAACTTTCATTCATATGTCATTATATGAATTTTGTTTCCAGCTGTCGTGACGCACGTTTTACAATGTGCAGAAAGTACTTGACAGCATGTTGGTAGGAGCGGATTGCCTCTTCATAGTTTCCATCCTGGTCTTCCACTGAAGCCTTCTGTGCTACAGCAATAGCTTTCTATGAGAGAAAGTGCATTAATATTTCACATACAATCATATCTTAAGCTTTTATTAATATCACTCCATGATACCAGGGCCCTGAAACCAGTTTTCTAAAATGATATATATAGTAGTTTGTAGTGTTTGTGGCTTTAATGCAAATGTATACAGGGAATCAAATCTTATCCGAATATTTAGACCTTATTACTGTTGACTTGCATTAATTGTAAAGTCAGTTTAAATCTGCCTGTGGAAATCTGATGAGACCATACTGTTTTAGTGCCTAAATTGCTGCTGAAACGTGTTTTATGTATAACTTCCCTCAGTTTTGTAAATATCTACTTTTCTCAACAAAAAGCTATTTATATTATAAAACCTAAGGTTTGTAATTAGAGTACAGGGTTCAGTGTTTCCCCTAGGATGGAGTCATAGCAGCGGTGCTAAGGCATGTGGGCCCAGTATAATGTGAGCGCGGAGTGCATGGAATTTTTTAGTGTGTGAGCGTGCGAAGTGCGCCACGCCAATTTGTTTCTATGTGTCAGCACAAGAAAGGCTCTTGAGGCCTTGTACCAGGGCCGGTTCTAGCTAATTTGCTGCCCTAGATTTTATATGTAAAGAATAAATGAAACATTTCTACAAAAGCCAAATACACTACACAAAACAGAAACTTGTTGACATAGGTCATATCCGTCAAAATGGCTTCGGGAAGATTTTTTTTTTTTACATTTTAAAGTAAAATGCTTCAATCTGGTGCACTTTGAGCACACAATTACTTGAGACCTGATCTAGGGGTTACAACTCTAAAACACCCATATGAAAAAGATCGGTTTACATTTTAATAATCAAATAAGTATGTGAACATAACCAATAACAAATACATGTCACTTATTTTATTTTTGTTGTTCATTCATATCTTATTTGACCTAGTTAACATTTATTTATGCATATTTTTGTATCTCTCCAACTTTAAACGATATTTTTGGTTTACTGTCCTATAGTATACATTGGAATGATTTCAAACCTGTTTTTATTTATCCTAATAATTATAAAGGAGTGCCTTGGAAATATGTGTTTATATAATTTGTGGTCAAAACGTTTGAGACCCACTGAGATAACTTAGACTGAAATTAACTATCTAAACACTCAGAGTCCTTTACCTCACTGAGCCTCTCAGTCTGACAGGAGAGCTCTCCTCCACCCTGGTTGTAGAAACATCTACTTCTTATATCCGTTAGCGCAGCTAGCACCAGATTCTAATAACAACAGCGCCGGTACCGGTGCGCCCTCTCTCTCTCTCTCTCCCTCGCTCGCTCTCTCGCTCCCACGCTCCCACGCTCGCACTTTGGCTGTGAGCTGCAGGCGCCTGATAAGCCAACATCCCCCACTTTCATCACTTACAGCGCCTATCGTACAGGGCAAATGGAAAGTGTAACCGGGGTGAAAAGGGTGTTACATTTACTTAATTATGAATGTTGTTACATCAAGGCCGCAAATTAGGATGAGCGCCAATGGTCAAAACATTTGTTTTTCCTCCCAGAGCTGTCAGCGCAGCGCCTCCACAGATCTGGTGCCCTATACCAAAAATCCGCCCTGCCTAGTACATACAGTGGCAATTTCTCAACATTTAGCAAAAATACACCTTTATTGAACATACAGTAACACAAATACTACAAATCCACATAACAAACAATCAAAAATGAAAAAGGGTCGCCACTTATTATTATTTTTAATTGTTTGGGTACCTAGCTGGCGCCCCCTAGCAGCGCCGCGCATATTTCAGCAGCGGCGCTGCCCCGCCACTATTTGTATATAGGGGAAACACTGGGGTTACTACTATTATTTTAACCAATGAAAGACGACTACACTGCTAACAGCTGTCTTTCTAAACCAATCAGATAACACATAGAACTTTGTGTTCATTTCCTGCCTAAAACATTTTATAGACAGTTAAATGAATAATTTCACGGTCAATGATGTAGTTCAGTCAGCTCTTGCAGAACATACATATCTATTGACACAACATATTCCGCATTCAAAGTTCCAATTCTGCTATTGTACAATAACACGACTGAAGACTGAATCCACATTAGGCTTTTCGTCAAAATGAAACCTGTTGGATTGCATTCGGGGCATACACTCTGTTTGTTTTTATCCGAGATACTAGACTTCTTACAGTCCACTACCGAGAAACGAAGAGCTGCAGTCTTAATTAAGTAAAGTTATTCATCCTACCTGTAGAGTAGTGGGCTCCATGCGGAGTCCTGTCAGAATTCAAAACACAACAGATTCAGGTTTCGTTAACCCAGTCGTATGCTAGCGCACAACAAGTTCCTGTATGCATAAAACTCCCTCAGCTATGACACATGCGTCCTGTCAGAGGAATGGCAGCGATGTTGCTGGGACGCGGAAACCCTCCTGCCAGTGAGTCACGATGCTTGATTGTTGTTGTTCTAGTTACACAACAACACAAGTTGCTGAGCCACTGTATGAATGACTCAAATAGAAACGGCTGTATCAGAAGTATATAGCCTAATGATGAGCGTTCACTGTGAATTATTTCTAGAAATTGGAATGAAGTGAAAACACTTTGCGTAAAGTAAGACGGAGAGGATTCGTTTAAGTTGTAACACAATATTGTAGCTCTTATTCAAAAGACCAAGTGAAATGGAAAACCGGAGGCTCCAGTGGTGTGCGTGTGCGCAATACCTCAAACACTTCAGTAATCATTGTCATGTGATCATGATTTCTCCACTAGATGTCGCCCTAAGATCACTGTAGGAGGAACCCTGCAAATTAATGGTAGGGTACATAGCATAGGGTACATGTTTGGGGCTCCTCTGATCCTGCGTTGGTGATACTACACTTTCACAAAACTTAATAATATATAACATTATATGAATTATATAATATTAATAAAAATGATAATTAAAACAGTGTGTATGCCTTAAAAGCTTTCTTAACCATCGTCATAGTTCAAGTTTGAGTTTTATTTGATATATGTAGGTTAACACAGGTCAACTCAGCAATAAAAGCCCTGGTTGCATATAAAAGCACTAGATTTAAAATATATAATCAGATAAAATGGCAACAATAAAAAGACAAGGATAAGACAAAGTGACATAAGTTAACAATGATGACAAATAAAATATATTAATGTAATCATATATGATATTTAGTGTTTTTCTCAATATCAACAGTAGCACCAGTTTGATGATTATAAAATGTTATCTTAATTTAATAATCAAACTTACATTTTATTTTTGCATTTGCGCATGTGGCAGCGTATTTTAATTGAGCTCAAGCAAGCACAATTATAAAAAGCGATCACTTTAAAGAAGATCGTAAACTTCTAGGAAACAAAAATGTTTTCTACAAATAATTAGTATGCACATATGCATGTTTAAACTTGTATGTACAATATAGTTTTCATGTCATGTGAAAAGGAAAGAAAGGGACCACAGAGGTGCTGCTGGGAAACGCAGTGTAAACGGTGATAGAGACCTTTGGCCCCACTCACTATTAGCATCGAGCTCAGACCGTCGACAGCCTGACACCTGATAGCTCCACTGTGGCGCACACTTTGGTTAGGAATACGGGAAAGTGGGGTTGTTAGTTCGGAAACATGCGTCAAAAAGAGAGTACATCCTTAACAGCAGCAGACCAACTTAAAGCTCTGTCATTGACATTATCGGATTCCTACTAAAAGAGTTTTGCGCACTCACGCAGCCCTTGGGCGCATTTCATGGAGATCTATAGATGACAAGACCTGCACGCTGCGTGTTGCTCTCTGCATCTACTGGGATCTCTAAAACGGAACATGGCGAGAGGGATGAGAGGAGCTCATCTCCTCGCTGTATTTTTGACCTTTTCAGTAACACTTTTCAGGGACGCAGATGCACAAGGAACTTCTGGTTATAGTTTAAGCCCTCCGTATTTCAACCTAGCTGATGTGTCTAGTATCTCTGCCACAGCAACCTGCGGTCAGGATGAGAATGGGACACCGAGACATGAGTTATACTGTAAGCTTGTCGGGGGTCTGACCTACGGACTTCCTTCTCAAAATATACCGGTAAGAAAAAGTTAAATTCCTACTAAAGCTTTTGGATTGTGCTTAAAAGTTAATATTAAGAATATGCAGACACTGCTGTATTGTGGCTGAGTGAATTAAAGTTTAGTTTTAAATCATAACTATTGACAGAAAATATTCCAGACTTTTTTGTTTTGTCAATATCGCCTCTTACAAAAGTTTATTTGTATAAGTGCAAATTGTCTTATCTCAAAGTAGGTGAGTTTTCCAAAGAAAATGCCCTTTCTAAAAAGGTGTTGTCCTGCAGGAGTACTTCTGAAGTTTGTTACAGAGGTTTGGCATGGACATGCACAAACGTTGGTCCAAATTTAAGATTAGCTTGTGGTTGCAATATCCCCCATAGCAGCATTGAAAAAGTTATTTGCAAGTGCCTGCCTGTTCCATTATAAATCATTCAACTGTTTTTCTGAACATATTTGGGTGTGTATCTGAATACCAACAATCTGACACTATTTAGGGTCAGTACTGTGACTACTGCAACGCCATTGACCCTAACAAAGCCCACCCGGTGACGAACGCAATTGATGGGACAGAGCGATGGTGGCAGAGCCCTCCTCTCTCCATGGGCCAGGGCTACAACGAGGTGAACGTTACCCTGGACCTTAAGCAGGTAAGACTATCATAGCTTACTCTGCTGCTACCTGCAATGTGAATTATGACTGCTGTGTGGTGAAGGGAAAATATAGCACATAGAAAAGTGTTCTGCCTTGGCTATTGGTCTTCCACTGTGATGTGAATGATGCTATTTTGTGGGAGATGGCAGAGTACCTTCACTGGTGTGCAATTGCAATATTTTTTTACTTGTTATTTTCATTGCTGTGTTTTGCTGCTGCTTATTTGTTTTAGAAATGCTAGAAGAAAGGTGTTTCACTCATGGTGTTGCATTCACAAATATTCCAAAAGTGTTACACAATGAGCATTATCACCTCAGCCAGCAGTGATCATGTGAATAATGTCCTGCAGTTGGATGCTTGCCAGGAATCAGATTCATAATGACCCCTGTCTCTGGAATGAGATTGGCTCATAGCCCATAAAATTGCACCTCACGCTCAATTATCTAGCGTGAGGAAAAGGAGGAATTCTTTCTCTGGATTAGGGATCAGAAGGATGTATATCAGATGTGAAGAGTGCAGGTGGACCTCTTGTGTATGGAGGGTTTTGATGAGTTCTGGAGTAGACTTAAAAAAGAGAGCAACAAATTAGCTCCTCTCCACACGTGTTGCATCTTTGGCCCACAGTGCGTACTGTGTCAGACAATGCATGGGTGCAGGCTTTCTATCTCTATTTTTAGGCAGACTGAGCTGGGCAAAGATCCTACATGGCTAAATATAGTTCATTCTTACAAGAGGATGGACAGGCAGGGCCTGTAGGGATGTCTGACACTAATACGTGGTAATTCTCAGTTTATTTGGGAGCTGGGAAAGTAGCATTATTGTATTATGGTGTGCTAAAAAGAGCATGATGGTGACTACCAAGCGCTCAACACCAAGCCTTCTTTCACTACAACACCACCACCTAAACCACATAAACACACACGCACCTGTCCCACACATATTTCTTTCCATGGCATCTGATGCATCCACCAACACTGTAAACAGTGCTCACCTGCCATAGAGGCATGCTATACCGTTGTTTCACTCTCTGTGTACGCAGCAGAGAAAGGGACTCTGTGTGAGAACTCTGTGGGGAGCTTTATCAGTTGGCAGCTTTGCATCCTTGGATTTATCAAATCAAAAAACTCAGCTATCATACTCACACGTTAATTGAGAGAAAGAAACAAATATACAAATCACATAATGATAAATCCTATTATATCTGATTTGGGTTTTGCAAATAAGTTTTTTCTTTTGGCATCTGTTTTATTTCACCCTACAAATGCATGTCATGCCTTAGGTGGTTTGACTCTGAGGCTTTGATAGCTTTGTACATTTTTTCAAATCCACTGGATAAATGATGTGTTAAATGAACTATGTGGGCTAGACTGAGCTGAATGACTTTTGTGGTTTCTTTCAAGATCAACGCAGGTGGCTGTTCTGCTGTTGTCTATGTAGCTCTCTAGATATATTAGATAGCATCACAGTTGATGTCTGTGTTATAATGGTGAGGTTCAAAGAGAGAGGCCTTTTCTGACAGGGCTGTTTCTGTTTTTTTCCTGTATAGAGGACCGTTTGAAGCACCGTCCGCCAAGTTTAAAGCTGGACTATTCTAACTTAAAGTGAACTCACAAAAACCCCAGTGACTCTGGTGATCTTCTGACTCTACCTCATAAAGACCCTGTGAGGTTGACATTTTTGTGTTTTAGACTCATGTCTCAACAGCAATTGGAGGGACTGCCATGAATATTTAGGGTACACACAATCCTGTGCCCCTAAGCATGAATTGTAATGACTCTTGTGATCCCTTGACTTTTCATTAAGCGCCATCATCAGTCAATATGTTACATTTTCAGGGGATCACAATCGTACACAACTTTGTGTTTACCACTTTTACTAACTATTTACATGCTGACATGCTTGAGTTATTACTCTCTCAATTGCCTCCAGCTCATAAATCTCATCTGAACAAGCCCTGTCCCAATGAGAGGCTACCTGCTGGCTGTTATTGTGACCTCTTGGCTTTTGACCATGACAATTCCCAATCAGGAAATAACCTCAATAATCCTCAATTGGCTACTGTATGGATACAAAAGGTGTTTGGCACATATGGAGTGTCTACATCTAATCTACCTCTAATTATTGGCCCAAAAATAATGCACTTGAGGAAAGCACATACTGTATGTGGGAGCATTTCTGGATTGATTTTCACAAAAAATGCTTTTGCCATGTAAGGGTCAAAACCCAGTAAAACATTTATTGTCCATCCCATTATAGATGCATTTTATGTCTGTGCTCAAGAAATAAAGGCCTTTCCAGGAACTTCTGCTCTTGTTAAGCTATTTGCAGAACACAGTAGGCAAGCCATTGTCTTGGTAAACATTTACACCACATATCAGAGGGCCAGTCACTCATTTTTTCTGGGGAATGTATTTTAGGAGCCCTGACCACATGTGCTTATCTGCCTGAGTGAGCCCAGAGTAGACCATGTGAGACAAACATGCCAGGGCTTACTGCTGTCTGTCTCCCATCTGATTGGTCGGCATCGTTATTGAATGAACATCAGATAGTAAAGTTCTGAGTTGTTGGATACATTTTAAAGGAACTGGCATGAATATGTGAAAGTGAAGTATTATGTCTGTAGGTGAGAGGTGTTTATTGTGTCAATGGTGTGTGTGATGTTTTTGTGGCTTAAATGTATTGATTGACAGAACATCTTTGTGTTTATCTGGGATTTATATGTTATTTATATGCTATGATATTGGACATTCTTTTCACGTTGTATGGGACATGCGAGTAAGAACATTGATTTGATCTGGTTCAGGTTAGTGCAAAGGCGTTGGCACTGTTAAAAGTTCCCTGGAACATAAGCCCCTCTCTCAGGGGTCCACCTCCCACCGAAGTTGGTTTGAATGTTTTATTTGCAGCCGTCGCCCCCTTTTGTGTTAGAATCCTTCTAGGCAGTATTGTGTGACATCCTTTCTGTGCTCCCAGACTCTCACAAAGGTTTGGTTCTTATTATGCTTCTCTGAAAGTGACCTGGCCTTCGCTTTTCACTCATTAAATGGAAAGAAATGAAGAGGTGGTGTAATTTGGTGAGAAAGTACTTAAACAGAGAACACATAGGAACACACAAGTGATAGACTGAACACATTCACTTGTCTTCCTCACTCTCACTGAGTAGAATGCAACCATACATTTGCTTGCATGCATGTTTGAGCTGGTATGCATTGCTGTATATCCTTCAAATCATGCAACAGGTGGTTTGCAGATATGTAGAGGCTATAATCCAAATCAGAGTGTCATGGATTTTGAATATGTAATCCGAGACAAAGATTTGATTGAATTGCTGCTGAAAATCTATCTTTATTTGTTGTATAGGCTTGGTAATAAAGCTTTGTTTATATAGGGCAGCTGGTTCAGTCCGACCCTGGAGACAAGATTGGCTGTTAGACATGTCCCTATTGCTGTGGTGACGATGGAGGTGATGTAAATTCCCGCTTTAGCCGGGCTGCCTGAGGCGCCAGGCCAACCCAGCAGCTATTTACTATAGAGCTTCCAGCCACCTCCTGCTTTTCAGCAGTATAGCAGTCTGGCATCACGGGTGACTGTTGAACTGCAGTTCCTCCTAAATCTGGAGCTCCGATGTGGAAAAGATTGTGGGATTTAATTTGGGATTATATTCACCTTTTGTAAGCCTTTAATTCACATGTGGAAATACCAACAAGTTGTGACGTGTTTAGTGACGCAGGCATTGATGCAATGGGATGTGTTACGGAGCAGGAGTTTTTATAGACCCTTCGACAACGCTATCAGAAATACACTCATGTAAAAGTTGGAATAAAAACTGCATTAGTATAATATTTCAATATTACATACATTTCCCATACATATTTTGCTGAAACATTGCAATCATTACTCCTTTTATATTTGGAGTGAACGTCAAAGTCTTTCAATAAGGAAATTGTATTTGGTCTGAGAAAGATTCATAGTTCAATTGAAAATATATCTTTGAACAAATAATTTCAAAATACACATTTTCTCCTTCAAAACCTGAACATACATTGATATTGAATGCTTTTTGTTTGGGCCCATATTGAACTCTGCTTGGCTTTGTAATGCTCATAAATACTTTTATTAAATAGGTCAACATGTAATGTTCAACGCAGGAATAGACTTTTATTAAGCAGCTGCACCTCAGGCTTTTGCAATATGAAGACTGCTATCAAGTATAAACTTGTACCAGCTGTATGTTTTCTGTTACATGTTTCTTGTGACCGTTCCTTGCCACCATATAACTAATTCTGTCATGGAGACAGAGAAAAATACACCAGACCACCCCTCTCCCCCTTTTTCACAGCCCACCTGTTGCACAAAGACAAACAGTTGTACATTGCATTGTCACAAACTGGAGGCCAAACGCTCCACCCCACTGGGCCGCAGCACGCTCTGTCTGGCAGGGCTGATCCACTCCAACAGAAGGTGAAGCCTCCTCTCCTTTGAATTGCATTCCTCTGATCTCACATCAGACTCTCGGGAGCTCGCTCAGATTGGTATTCTATCTGTCAGGATTGTGATCTCACTACTGCAGATTTAGTCCTCTTAGCTCTGCCTTTGGGACTTGGACTTTCAATTATCTGCTTCTTGACTTCCCTTGCTGAAAATGTACTTATGATGTTGGCTTGGTAGCTTACATTTCCCGCCTGTTTAAAGGTCCCATGACATGGCCATTTCTACTGATCATAATTCCATTGTTGAGGTCTATTAGAATAGATTTACATTGTTCAATGTTCCAAAATCACATTGGTTTCTCATACAGCATCTCTGTATAGTATGTTTATTCACTCTCTGTCCTACACGCCTTGTTGGCGCTCCTGCCCCCCCCTCCCTATGAGCCCACTGAGCTCTGATTGGTCAGCTCGCCCACTCTGTTCTGATTAGTCAACCACCGTTACAGCTGGACATCAGTGTTTGTGTTACAATGGCGTTTGTTAGCAACCAGAAAATGACACCAGTAATGACAAACATATGAGAATGCTGCGTGGGGTCTGGGTGCCGTGTTGGCGGGACGTTGCGGGGCTCGCTGCTCCGCCCTTTGAGACTCGAGGAGCCGACCGATTAATGGTGTCGTTTCCTGGTTGCTGCGTGGGTTCTGCCAGCGCCATATCGAGAGATGGCATCTATTATATGGCTCTGGGTTCTGCGAGACACCGCGGAGCTCAGCCTGAGCGCGCGCACACACACACACACACACACACACACACACACACACACACACACACACACACACACACACACACACACACACACACACACACACACACACACACACACACACACACACACACACACACACACACACACACACACACACACACACACACACACACACACACACACACACACACACACACACACAGCCTGAGCTCTGAGTGTGTGTGTGTGTGTGTGTGTGTGTGTGTGTGTGTGTGTGTGTGTGTACGGAGCTCCGCGCAACACTGTGACACCGTGGCAGCGTTACGTCACTTACCAGGAAGAAACAAATTGAAAAATAAAAATCTCCAACGAGGCGTTCTGGGGCAGCATAGACGGGTCTTTTCTGTGTTAGAGTTTCACTCGCTACAGGGTGCACTTTGAGGGTTTGTGACTTTGCAGACCGTTTACATGCAGAAAAGCTACATAACACACAAGGGGACAGGTAATAACCAGAAAAGCATGACATGGGACCTTTAACATTCGATAAGATTAAATATAGGGTTTACATGTTATGTCTACACATTTCCTCTCTGCATGGCATACAATACCTGCTATTTGGGCAACAATATTTAAATATCAAACAAATGGATTATGAAATAAAGTAACAAGCACTTAAGAAATTCCTAACCAGTCCATTTAACAGTACACTTCATTTGAGTAACACAAAGAGATTATAATTGAAGAGATCCACGTGGCAGGCACAGCAGCAGGAGCAACAACAACGGTGAAAGGGTCACGCTATCAGGCCATTTTTTAATATCTCTGATCTTTCTGTGAGTATTGAAACCGCTCCACGGCTCGATGGCCTGAAGCGCAGACAAGTATCAAGTGAAGCAGTGCTGCAGTTCACGCTGAACGGGACACATTTATCACTCTTGAGCTGTCACACACACACTGAGACACACACAAACTAGGCATCAACTGTCAGCAGTCATTCAGCCAGAAATTATAACACACACACACACACACACACACACACACACACACACACACACACACACACACACACACACACACACACACACACACACACACACACACACACACACACACACACACACACACACACACACACACACACACACACACACACACACACACACCGAAACAACCAGTGGGCATGAAATGTCCAGGGTCAACAGATTTAGTAGGCTTTGTGTGTTTTTGTCAAAATGAATTCACACAAAACGACAAGTGTAGCCCGCTGTTGTAAAAATGGTCATGAGGGACTTGTTTGGCTGTATCTCCTTGTGTTAATTAGAAGGTTAGGGGAGGTCTGGAAACCTTATACCTTGTATGTGTAACACTACTATGGGGGTCAAGGTCAGGTATTTGAGATTGGGTGAGGAGGCAGAGACGGTAGGTGTCAAACAGTCCATACCTGTCACTACTCAACCCCTGACCCCTTTGACACCCACCCACAGACTCCTTCTCTAAACCTCCTGGCACGGCACTCTAGTCTAAAGCCCCAGGCTGCAGATTCAGGGAGGGGCAGAGGATGGCTCCACTCAAGTGTTATTCCAAGTGTTTTTGCCACAAGCTTGTCAATCTGTTTAATGTCTTTGTACGCCACTGGAATCCTGCGCTGCTCTGCTTGGCATGCCATTACGATATTTCATGCTCCATGCAAACAATACATAGGTGCTGGACATATTTCAAGAGTGTGTGTTTAGACTGGCAGCACACAGTTGGAAAGACAGGCCTGAAATTAAGCACAGCCGTGCCAGGGCAGGCCCTGTCTTCCAAGAGCACGCTGTATGTTTCTCAAGGAGTTTGTTTCCGGAGGATTCTTCCCACTATCACTCAGTTACTGGCATCAAGTCAGTGTTAGATGCCATGGTGAACGGTATACACACAGTCAGCCTTGATTAGCATGTTGAAAAGTTAAATGCATGGGGATGGCAAGTGGTTGGATTCCCTATTTTGGTCTTTTCTGATTTTATAAATTTAAACGCCAAACAATGTTACTATTAGTTAACCACCATGTTCTGAATGTTGTTTGTTGGTGTTGACTGAAATGTCCTGAATGTTGGCATAAAAGGCTTTTGTCTGATTTGTAGTTAAATTATAGTTTTTTTCTTTCTTACGATTTAGTTTTGTTGTTGGATTAATGTAGCAAATGTAGAAAGGGGGGGAGGTGAGGCCATGGCAAGCGCCGGAGAGCTGTGTATTGGATTCAAACTCGGGTCGCTTTCTGTAAGAACTCAGCCTTACCGGCTCTCCCTGCTGGGGTCCCATTCTGAAAAATGTGTGCTGGAACATTTTGGGGGAATGACATGCAGACTAAACCAAACGTGCCACTAACATACCCCATATATCTCCAAAGAACATGTGTGACTTTCAGCCGCAGAACTGAAACTGAAATTCTTGAATGACAAAGGACAGTGTAATTATTTTTGGGAGACAGGAGCATCTCCTGTAGTTACTGTGTTGATCTGTGCGAGTTGGAGAAGATTTTCACTGCTGTGCATTGCTGTCCATGACAGGTTTCTGAAAGCAGTGGCACGCTCTGCTGCGGGGGCATTAAGAGGGAAGGGGAATTTGGCGCAATGTTTGGAATCTGAGATGGGTCTTCATGCCAGCCCGCACGTCTCTACCCTCCCCTCTTCCCTTTTGACCCTCCCCCGCACCTCTCTCCTCCTGCATCCCTTTCCCTAGCCCTCCCTTGATGTCATCACGGCTTGTGTGAACTAAGCTTCCTCCTGTTCCTCAGCAGAACCAGCATATTGATAGCAGGCAGCTCCTCTGGAAGAGCTGTGCTTCTGTTTTTAGCTGGGTGACAGCCCACATCTTGTTTGCCAGCGCCCTAACCCAGTTTAGCACATCCTGTTACATGTGGGTGGAAGTGCTTTCTGATTAATTTCAGGACACACCCAATTTAAAGTAAGAAAAAGGAAGTTTTATTTAATTTAATGTTTTGCTCAATGACAACATTGATTAAAAGGCAGTAAAAAAGGCTTGTTACAGTAGTTGTTAGTTATTAGGGATTGTTTTCAGTTTTTAGAGAAAAGGGCCAGTCATTTGCCCAGCTGACCTCTGAACTCTCTTACAGTCCATCAACCCAAGAGCTACTTGAACTTCAGGCCGTTACGTGTTAGGGTTTGGTGGAGAAATCCATCAAGATAATTGTGGGTGCTTCTTGACATTGTCCACGGCTCTTTACTTTGCTTTGATATGATTGTAAGCATTGCTTCTAGCCTCATGCAAGGAGAGACAGCAAGCTGAGTGCTTCAAAAGCCCGCTGGGGTTTACAGCATGGAGCTGAGGGATACTAGACGAGCGTGGGCCTGCCTTCAACTCTCTCAAAGAGAGTCAGTCAAAAGAAATATTTTTATTTAAACAGCACTCTCTATTTTGGGCACTGTTTTCATTCATCACATAATTCCCCAGGGCACGCACCATAAGTTTTGCACACATGCCTACAGTACCCTGCTTTTAAGACATGTTAAATGTTTCATTAGGATCCACGCCAGCACTGAAATTGCACAGACGGATAAAATGTGTTTCAGAAACACAGAAACAGAAACATGACAGGGGTGTGGTGTTTAGGAGCAGGTGAGGCTTTTTGTTGACACTGCAGGTGTCGCATGCAAGATGGTGTCACAGGGTTTAAATTCCAAACCACGCCACGTCTATAACAAAGTGCTATGACATATCACAAAGACCTTTATATCGTACAATGTTCAATCAAGCTGAAGTCACCCGCTTTAAGGGCTTGATTAGGATGTTGATGAACTGCAAAGGAAACATACTGCTCTGACAGAAAGCTCACTGTTGGCAGAAACAATCATTGGCATCATTTTCTGCCCTGGTACGGACTGTGTACTCTGATGAAAGATGGAGATAGAGACTTCCGTACACAGACATGGATCATGTGGGCTTAGCTGATGTCTTTTCACTTACCTGGCTGCACCTGCAACACTTTTATTGACTCCATGCTGACAAATGCTGGTGAATTGTTGTATTTGTGCTTGGCTTTATGGCCACACAAATACTGCTGAAGTCGAGCCTTGAATCAGTGTAATCACTAGTAAATCCTCAATAAAAGTCACTAGGTATGTGACTATGTTGGCGATGACCGAGCCGATGTTGTGCCCCAGCTTTCACAAGAAAGGGAACAAGAGTATTTTCAGAGATGCTGGCCTTGGCCGGTGCCTTACTTGACAGAGCGAATTAAGCACAGGAAATGACAACATAATGCCAAAATCCGTTCAGAGCAGTGACTGCCTTTTTTTGTTTATCCTGCTCTTTGTCTTCTGATTTGTAGCTCTTCCATGTGGCATACATCCTCCTCAAGTTTGCTAATTCACCTCGACCTGACCTCTGGGTGCTGGAGCGCTCTGTGGACAACGGGAGAACCTTCACCCCCTGGCAGTATTTTGCACGTAAGTCCTGCAATGTTGTCGTTTTTACTCACAATCCACATTTGCATAATGTACAGTATATGCATGATATATATGCTATTTATGTTATTACTTATCTTACAACTGATTGTCAACTTATCCTCTCCTTTTCTTTCTAAGCTATTAATGTTATTTTTGATATCTCTTTAGAGCAGTGGTCTATATGACTAGTGCTTTTATTGCTGTGCTGACCCGTTCTAATGTCAAAACACATTGAATTATGCTGTGGAGCCTATGTGAACCTACATATGACTCATTAAACTGAAACTTGAACTCAAACTATTTTATCCCTAAGAAAGAAAAACATTTCTGCTCTCTTAATTGTTCTATGAATCAAATGTTTAAAAGTCAAATGAAATTTCCCCCTGGAGTTGTTGGTTAGATTATATGTTAGCTAAAGCGGCTTACATGTATAACCTGTCAGTCCCCAAACTTGTATGTACATTTAGTAAATCTGGAAAGAATGTTTTTTTTTTTTTAAAACTACAATGTTTTAATGGAAATTGATGTCAAAGTGATCCCCACTTGAAAGAAAACCTATTACACATGTTGATCATTACACTTAATTGCAGTTTTCTCTTCTCATGATTACACAGACACTTGGAAAGTGATTTATTAGATGTATAGTGCAAAAATACAACCACTCATTATCCTAATAATACACACACACACACACACACACACACACACACACACACACACACACACACACACACACACACACACACACACACACACACACACACACACACACACACACACACACACACACACACACACACACACACACACACACACACACACACACACACACACACACACACACACACACACACACACACACACACACACAGATTATCTTGTCTTTGCCAACAGTTGAATCATAAAAAGCTGATTTAGCTTCATAACAGGCCTTTTTCATACCAGACATGTTGACTCTATAAGATGAAATGCACAGATGTAACTAACAATGTAACTAACTAAGCCAACCCAGATATCTATAATGTAGAGAACCAGAGCCCCGGAACTGCTCTAGGTAATGCAAACCCTATTATTGTTATTCAAATCAAATCAAATCAAATCAAGTTTTATTTATATAGCACATTTATAAACGATTTTTAGTCGAGCCAAAGTGCTGTACATATAATAAAAATAGCCTACAGTAGAAAAACTTTACAGCAAATACAACAGCACAGATTGTTCAGAATATCAGTATGAGAAAAACGAAACCCTCTATCCTTAGACTTATTATGCCTCTGTCATTCCTGCCATGACAAGTCAAAATGTCTGCCCTGAAGTAGAGCCATTGTGTAGATGGATTAAAGCTAGCGCACCTTAATCCTGCCACACTGATCAGCCTGCTTAAGAATTTAAGACAGGAAGTGTCTGTGTTTTTGGTTGTGAAAAATTAGGAAACCCAAACTACAAACAAAACTTTATAACTTTGAATGAACTCCAAGTTTAATGTCAGGCTTAAAACCTTTTTTTATTCTGATGGTGGATCTTTGGAGAATATAGCAAGTGGGGGCATGCAGTGAATTTAATTACTAGGCATGTAATGTCATAGCATCCCCAAAGTATCTGAACTTCAATACCTGAATACATGTACGCCAAGTTGCCATATTTGAACTATGATGTATAATATCCCAGAGGCATGTGCACACAGCTTGCCAGGAGACACAGATGTGACTCATCAGATTTCATATCAGAATTGTCCATCTTTTCCCCCTCATTAGCATCCAAGTATATGTTCATGCATGGCCTCCACTTATACACAACTCTTATGAATTATTCATTCCCTTTCACCTGAATAAAACCTGATACATCAATTCAACATGAAACTTTATTGATGCTTTCTTATTTCAATTTGAAATATTTGGGCAGCTGACTCTTAACTATCAGAGTTAAGAGGTTTTAGCAAGCACCTGAACAAAACAATTGTACAATATTCTTTTACTAGATATTGTTATTGCATTTTCAAAATAGAGTTACTTTTCATAAGTCATCCATTTGATGCTATTATTGTCATTGCATAAAAATGAAAAATAATAGGATTGGGATGAAAGGTTAAAAGCTTTAGATTTCATTTCTTATTTTGGCAGATTCAAAGCGTGAGTGTATAGAAAAGTTCGGAAGGCAGCCCAATGCTCGTATAGTTCATGATGATGACCAGATCTGCACCACAGAATACTCACGGATCAACCCTTTGGAGAACGGGGAGGTAAAATATAATTTTAATTTGTTTGAAAGTTGAACCAAATTTGCTATTTTTAACAAGGTAACAAAAACAATCTTTGTGTGCATTTGTGTTCCAGGTTGTGGTTTCTCTTGTCAACGGTCGGCCGGGGTCTAAAAACTTCACCTACTCGCCAGTGCTGCGAGACTTCACAAAGGCCACCAACATCCGCCTGCGCTTCCTCCGCACCAGCACCCTGCTGGGCCACCTGATCTCCAAGGCCCAGAGAGATCCCACCGTCACACGCAGGGTGAGAAACAAACTGTACGACCTCACACAAAGGTGTCATGCTGGCAGACTCTTGTTTCCCATTTTGGCAAAGCCACATTAACAACTCTGCATCACCTTCCCTCCAGCTTGCTTTTTGCTGACACAGAATCGCTGACACAGAATCGCTAACCACAATCTTCCTGACACATTTCTCAAATTTGCCAGGGACTGTTGCCAGGTCTGTCCAGTCATCATGATCATTCCTTACAGCTCCTTCATGCTGCAAGTGCATATTAAAGCACTTCTACTTATAGCAGGAGAACACACGTTAATAAAAGGCTGTAGGGTTAGCATTACTTGTTTGAGTAGTGACTTAAGATATCGTGTACCAAAGCGACAGTAACATAGTCTAAACTAAAGTAAATCCCTTGAAGATGTAATTCCTGAATTGAAGGGTTCATTTCTGAAGCAGCTGATAAATTCTTCTTTATTTGGCGTGCTGAGAATAAATCAGTCATGTTAGCTGTGGATTCTTATCTTATCTCTTTTTTTCTAAATGCACTGATTCACCCTTATCTCTATTTTTATAATGCACTGATTCATCCAATAAAACTAGCCTTAGTGCATACGTTTGTACGAGTCGACCCGTGTGACTCACGTCTGCTCCAAAGCAAAGCCAGACATTTGTTCTGGTGTGGGTGAAGTTGCTGATAACACTGCTTTTACTTTGAAATGTAGCTGGTGATATCATTCTCCCTATTTGTTGACAGTATTACTATAGTATCAAAGACATCAGCATCGGTGGACGCTGCGTTTGCCATGGGCATTCACAGGTGTGTGGTGGGGGTCGTAACCAAGACAACCCAAACAGGTTAGTAATGCTCTTTGTCTTTGGCAATGCTGTACATATTTGGCACAATCCTTTAGTTTGAAAAGCTCTGGTTGAAACATGTTTGATCACTTATTAATTATAACCTGAACTGGCTTTCTTATAAACATACTTTGATGTACAACTTCTTGTGTATTCATTAACAGAGCTCAATAGTCTTTTTGTACAATGGGCTTCTGGGTATAAACTGTGTACTGAAATGACCTAATGCTAAAAGCATGACAAAAACAGATATCCTGGCAGATCAAGCGATTTAAGTGATGTTCCTGCGGAAGGACAATTACCTTATATGTTTGTACGTTGATATCACCATTGTAAAGGGCATCAGATTATGTTATTTACTCTGTTTACTGGCACAACATTATATAACATTGTTAAAAGGGTAAGATGTGCGATACAGTGCTGCTTTGAGCCACTGTAACCCTGTGTGTTCTGAACAGCCAAACAACAGGGCAACATAGCAGTCATAGATGCTTTATGTGCTTTATTGTTTACAAGCAACTAGAAGTACAGTCATTATTACCCCCACTTAAATTCATGGGGTTGCCTGAAACAAGACTCCAAATGAATGCTAATGTTGTTGTGTCTGCTGTATAAATAGACAGTTGCGCGAACAACTTAATAAGGTAATAAAATGTCTGTGGTAACAGGTAGGTCTACTGCCTCCAAGTGGCTAAGGAAATGAACGTTAAAAGAACATTCTTAAAAATCTGAGCATCACTAAATCCATCCTCTCCCATCAGCAGACTGCAGTGTGAGTGCCAACACAACACCTGCGGTCAGTCATGTGACCGCTGCTGCCCAGGCTTTCACCAGAAACCATGGCGCGTCGCAACCGTTGACAGCCCTAATGAGTGTCGGCGTAAGTGTCCATGTACAATGTCTCATTCAATGTGTAAACAAACCACACTCTGCTACTCCCCACCCTGCTGGCTTCTTGAATTATGACCCCCAGAGTGGACTGAAGTGTCCTCCTGTCTCTGATATTAAAGCCTTGTTGTGGATGCCCTGTTATGGTATTGTGGAGAGCCTCAGTGAAGAGTTGAGAGGACATTCCTCATATGGTATGTATAAGGAAGAGCACAGTGCACAACTAGCCCCAGGATATCAGCTAGGCAGCCAGCTAGCCAGGGCTCGCGCCAGGCAGCCTACCAGATAGTCTGTCACGCCAGCTTATTGTGGAGCCATGCAGTCAGCCAGCAGAGCCTCTGTCAGCTGGAATCTAATTGCTTTGGACTGTTGACACATTTTCCCTTGATGAAAAATGACCTTGTAGCAGCCACAAAAGAGAGAAAAAGATGAAGAAGACCCTAATCAGTGCACTCATATAGTGGAAATGCACCCTATCCTTTAATACAACTTTAAAGAGACACAAGGAAGAGGATGTGCCTTCTGGTTTAATTAGGATTTTATAGTTTCTCTGCAGCTTAACAACCAGACTTAAAACTCGTTTTTGAGGAATTGTAACTTAAAGCTAAATACAGACTTGGGAGTGAAAGGTGATAAGGCATATAGGATAATTGTGTATCTCTCTCGGGGGTTTCCTCCTCAGCCTGCCAGTGTTTCTCCCATGCCACTGACTGTTATTACGACCCAGAGGTGGAAAAGAGGAGAGCAAGTTTAGACACCTTCGGAAGGTACGACGGAGGAGGAGTGTGCATCAATTGCCAGGTAAGAAATGCATGTCAAGTCTAAACTGATTCCAGTGTGTGCCTGTGTGTTGTTGTAGGAAAGGAGGAGGGAATAATAAATGAAGAGAAATTCCATGTTGTCTGTGTGTATATTTAGTGAGTCGTCTATGGAGCATTTGATACTGCACCATTTTGTGTTTGTGATGCCTAGGCACACTTTTTACAATCCATTTGCTACTCTAATAAATTGATTTTGCGTCATTTTCTTTTGTCAAAATAAAGTCTATTGGGTGGTAAAATATTGTGTTTGATATCATCAGGAAAAGTATACCAATGAAGAGAGTAAATGAAAGCAACAATGTGCAGAGATATTCTACTTTATAGAGCAAATTCTTTTTATGTGTTTGTGTCTTCTTCAGCACAACACTGCTGGAATGAACTGTGAGCAATGCCTGGAAGGTTTCTACAGACCTTTTGGAGTACCTCCCGAGTCTCCCACTGGATGCATACGTGAGTGGCGTTTTCTGTTTATTTAATGTAACATTGAAGTGCCTGATTTTCATTTTGGTGGGGTAAATATGGATTAAAATGATCATTGTTTGTGTGAGTGCTGCAGTCTATGAAGATTCGAAATCGGATTTAAAAAAAAATAACATAAGCAATTCAGATACTACTTAATCAGTTTCTGCTGCATCTTCAATTAATACAATGAACGTGTAATAGGGAAATATGTTGCCTTCTTTTAAATATCCAGGCTTAAGCACACGTTTACCATGTAGGTGTTTGATTTGCAGTATATATGACAAAAGCCAAATCGGAGTTTTATTCACAGAGGATTCCACTTTTTGTTTGACACAGACACAAATGATCCCATTGCATAAGCACCACTGGCACCATGTCTTATTGCTAAACTGGGATCCACTCTAGTTTACATTACTTTAATGGTCCATGGCTGTTCCAGGCCGTATACATAGCTGCCAGTTCTGTTTAGACAAAGAGAGCAGTGGAATTAAACTGGTTGCCCTGAGCATTTTGAAAAGTAAACCATAAGTTCCTCAAACTCAATTAAGTCCGCTTAGCAGAGAAAGGTGTTGGTTTTGGCAAAAGCAGAGTCGATAAAGGTTCAGTAATCATTATTTGCTTCCCAAGTTCCCAATGATGGATGGTTGAAAGCTTTCTCTACCTGTTACTGATATTTGAAGTACAGTTAATGTGCCTTGGCTTACAACCAATAATTCTGTGCTGTGATTATGTGTATGGACGTTTATTAGAGCTGCAGAGTCTAGTCGACTTCTCGATGAGTAAAAAAATGGAAATATTTTGGTAAAATGTCATTATAGCATATCAAACTGAATATCTATTTATGAAGTCTAAAAAAATAAGAGTGTGGCAGATTAGTTGATAATGAAAATGATAGTTTGTGGACATCATAGTTGTGTGGACAGACCCTAAGTCTATGTAGATGCATCTCAAGGAATGCGTGAATATTTATCTGTCAATGTTAACTTGAGAAACAACAACATTTGACCACACCAGCCTGCAGGTGTGATGAGAGGACTGCAGCCGGCTGTGAAATGGGGTCAGGAAGGTGTATCTGCAAGCCACATTTGGCTGGAGAGAACTGTGATAGCTGTGCTGACGGATACTATTACTACCCTCAATGTGTTCGTAAGTATTTCTTTATCTTATCATATACTAGATATCCAATTTACCTTTACCCTCACCCATGTCCCTTTGAATCATGGACAACAGGGACAATTACATATCTGTGTTGTCAAGGTACACAGAGTGAAGTGAAACTGAACCCGTTGTTTGATGGCTGGAATCCGTTTCATGTTCACCTAGACTTTTGTCTTTCAGTCTGTTCCCCTTGAGGGAGGAGTATGACTTTTTGTTGGACTTGATGTTATGGTATACTCAAAGAAATAGGCCTTCAATGCCGTAGGGCTTCACGCAGAAAGATGTATGCACATGCTACAGTATTGACTAAATATTCCACATGCCAAACCTGTCTATACAAATAAACCCAGATATTACACGCACTGTGAGAGTTACCCCATTTTATTTAATTCTGATCTAGCTACACTCGGAAGTCTGCCAGCCATTAAGCCACACAGTTTTTCATCTTCCATCCCCTTTGAGTAGTTTTCTTTCACACCCTTAACTGACAAGTCAAGTCCTTTTGAGGCCTCTTGTTAAACAGTGTTTCTAAATTGTAATACACATCTAACTGACTGACTTTAATTTAACATTAAAAGCTTTACATGTCTTTTTTCTAATCCTAATTATACCTCTCTGACAGTTTTATCTCAGAATACACAACAAAGCAACTAATCTGTGATTTATCTCTGTTGCTTTGTTTCTTATGTCATTTAAAGACAATTCAATTAGATGTAGACTGATGAGGTCAGACTTGGCATTGTATCAACAAGAGATAGATTTATAACTTGAAGCTATTACTAAAACTGTGTCTCTTGTCTCCTAGCTGTTAGCACTGACAAACTAGTCTAAACATGCTGACACAGTCATAAGGAGGTTGTCTTTCAAGAACGTATTCCCTTCTGTTCTGCGTCCCAGTTTGTACTTTTTTACAGCCTTAATGTGTGATAAAGTAGTTCAAAGTCGATTTAGTTTATTTCTGTTAGAAGGCTATGAACCTTTTATATGTAGTGATTACAGTGTTTATGCACTTATTTGCTTTTTTGCCAAAAGCCAGATGAGAGGGTTGATACTTTTCTTTTGTCTCCATGTTGATGACGGACATGTTGCAGATCGCTTAGGATAGCATAGTATTGTAATTGTAGCTAGCCTGGCTCTGTCCAAAGAAAATGAATGAGCACATTTATCTAAAACCACACCTTTTAATAATGTTTTCTTTCAACTGCATTACGTTCTTTTGTTTACAGGTTTATGTGAGTGTACTTTTGAAATCCAATCCTATATAAAAAATATAATTTATGTTCCTTATTCCCTTTCCCACTGCTATAAATAAAGCTGACGATCACAGTTTCCCATTAGTGGAGGTCTTAATGTCATGCCTTTCCTTTGCAATCAGCATATCCTGTACACCAGGCGACCACCAAATCCCCTGCCGGACCTTTTGTGGGTGAGTTCAATCAACAAGATTTTGCAGTGTCTCTTAGCTCGATTTAGCTTGACAGAAGTCTTAAAGCAATAATTTAAAAGTCTATTACTGCCCTGCTTCTCCATAATTTGTACTGCTATCTACATATTGCCAACTTCTTGCCCTCAGGGTTATTGACTCACCGAGCTGTCAGCACGAGTTTGATTACAACTGATATATTGTGCTGTTTTAGAGGTTTTACGCCACGCTATGTTAACTGCTTTTATTGCAGTTACTTTATCTAAAAAAAACAAAAAAACATGAAACTGTATCCTCTTGAAGCACTTTTTTAACAGGGCAGTCCTTTACCTTCGAGTCATATTCACTTACAGTCTTCCCAGGTTGTTAAAAAAGGACCAGTCCATTAAGTCTGACTTTGAGTTAAATATTAAGAACATTTGACAGGGGTCAGTCAAAAAAGGCTTCATGTATATCGGCATGACTAAAGGTCACATTATGTTTGTAGGCCTTATGAAAACAAAACATGCAATATATTATGATTGGGTTTCACAGGATGGTTAAAATACTGGTATAATATACGTCTGAATGAGTAAATCTGCTGCTCAGTGACAGCCAATCTCTTGCAATTGTTTGGCAAAACAATTTTGCGGTCTTGAATTATGATGTCCGTCAGCAGGGATTAAAGTTCAAGTGGTCTCTGTCCACTTTGAATAGCAATAGTCAGTTGGGACTGTGAGAACAAACCAGTCTATTATTAGTTATGCTCCTGTTTATAATTTATGTTCCTTATTCCCTTTTCTGGTTTCCTCCAAGCTGGGAAACCCTCTGGAATTGCTATTAAATCATGGACCTTTTAACCTGGTCTTATCATTTGTTAGAGAAAGTAGGAAAACAATCACTTCCCTTTAATTTGTTTGAAGAGTATGTCTTTCACCCTGATAGCTGACTGAGAAGGAGTTTTATCAGCAGCCTTCAAAAATCTTATTTTTATATGTTGAAGCTTAGGGGCAAGAAAACTGCGGCAGTCTCTGAGGTGGCTGTCCTGTCTTTGTGCCAAGTCTTTTCACATACCAATAACAACGGAGGCTTGGCAAGACATGACGTGGGCACCAGCGTGGCCGTACCACTGTGTGCCACAAAATGAGAATAGTCAACTGATGGAAGTATTTGTCATGTATTGTTATTCAGCTGCACCAAAGAAAGTGCTCTAAGCAGGCCCTAGGGTTCAACTAAGTTCTCATTGAAACTATTGTTGTTAGGATTTTATTAACTTGTATTGATAAAATAATGATTTGGAATGTGTTCGTCTACAGAGTGTGTATGTGACAACAGAGGGACCTTGTATGGGGTATGCGACAATTCAGGACGCTGCCTGTGCCGTCAGAGTGTGGAGGGGGAGCGATGCGACCGCTGCCAACCAGGATACCACTCCTTCCCAAACTGCCAGCGTGAGAAGAATCCCCTTTCCAATGAGCAGCGGTGTCACTTGTCTGAATCATTATAAAACATGAACTGTATTTAAAAAGATTGTCATGGGTTCAAAGACAGAATGCCATAAAAGGAAATGTGGGATTGTATCCACACGTCAGTGTAGCCCGTAGTCATATTTTGGACTAATTGCACCAGAATGGGGTTAGTGTGCCAAGAATTATAACAGTGTGTCCAGCCAGATATTGTTACAGAAAGGTTTTCTTTGTCTGCATGAACCTGCTTGATGTAGTTAGTTTACCAAGTACACTTTAAGCAGGCTCATTGTTTGGCCATTAACTCTAAAGTAAAGACTTTTGACACTTGATCTTGAGACTCAAGAAAAAACATTCCCCAGGGAGTCTTGCTTAATATGAAATGGTGCAGACAAATATGGAAAAATACCAAGGCACTCCTTTGTCAGATGAAATTACATTATAAATGTGTTCTTCTAGCACATATACTGTAGCTGACCAAAGGGGATCAGCTCTAGGTTTTCTTTAGGGTCGTTAGTTGTGTCAGCACCACTTGATATTACGCAAGACTTCCTGGTTGCATTTATTTGTAATCTTATATATCTTAAATAAATAAATAATCCTTATATTTATTATAGCGCTTTATCAAAGACTCTCAAAGCGCTTTACAAATACACATTACAGATCATACATGTAATGGTAATCTACTGTGGACAATACCCACAGGAGCAAATTCGGGTGAAGTGTCTTGCCCAAGGACACAACGGCTTGACGCAGTGGGGCGGGAGCGGGTTTCGAACTGGAGTTCCCCAACGCCCCCTTGATCTGATGATCAAACGCACAGACCACTGCGCCACCCGTCCCTATCTTATCATCTTATCATCTTAAAACATTACACAATGTTTATATAAACGAATGTTTGAATGTATTATATTTAATGTTCATATTTTTAACCATTGTTATGTAGATTTTAATGAACCATGCAGTACGGATAAACAATGTTTGACCATTTTGATTCTAATGAGAAATAAGGAGTGTCTAACTGTACAAATGTGCACCTCTTGACCCTCTCTCTCTTCCGCAGCATGTGCCTGTGAAGCGGCTGGTGTGACAGGCCGTATGTGCAGTCCCAATGGTCAGTGTATTTGCTTTCCCAACTATGCTGGGAACGAGTGTGACGAATGTGTCCCTGGCTACTATGGATACCCAGACTGTGCCGGTGAGTGGCTTTGATCCCTTTTTGCCATCCACTGTAACTAAGGCAGATACACCAATTGGGTGCATCAGATCTGAGTCCAGGTGGAAAAAAGGCAGCTGCTGTGCTAACTGTGGCCTCTTCTCATGACTCTGTGGAGCAAACATGCTCATTCTCCCACAGTAGCCTGTAAAAACCCTCTGTTGTCCTCCGCATGTATTTAGACTATTAATGTACTCTGCACGACACAACGTTTCACTGACAGCGGGAGCATGAGAAATATATGGACTTCTTCTTTCTAGGGAATCATATTCCCAAGAATAGACAGCTGGGAATCTTAGAGGGAAATCAGAATTTGGCAGGAGTATTTGTGAACAATTATTTCATACCAGATTTCGAACAGATAAAAAAAAATTGAAAAACAGAATACCGTATTGTTAGAATACAGTATTTATCAATATTCATAATAATATTTATATATTCAACATACATATTCATAATAATAAATCAGTGTCCGAAAGGTAGCAGGAGGAAGCAAATGCTTATTAATTCCCACCCCTTAGTTACTGCTGATCAATGATTATCCTTTAAATGATTTCTGCAAGTTATTCCTACTTACATATTTATACATAAATGTACAATAATTTCTCATCTTCAATCACCTTTCTTCATTCAGATTCACCTAACCTTAATGAAAGGCTTATGTAGTGGCCAAAATCATATAGAAATGAAACTGATAATTAACTTAAAATAACACTGAGGCACTAGTTAGCGGAACTTACGCAGTGCAATGATCCAGGTCCAGACAAGTATCTCCGTTTGTGCATGTATTATGATCCAATATCATTAACAAAGGACAATCATCAGGTTTCCTATATTTCTTTCCTTTAGCCTTTCCTGTGGCTTCCTTACTTGTGGCTCGGAATACCCTCGTAAAAAACCATGTGCCTACTAGTGCTCTGGCTCCCACCACTACCTGTTTCCAATAAATACAATTACACCAGGTTCTCTAATAACCCAGTGCCCAAACATGCCTTCAAAATAAAAGCATAGAAACTACTTACTATAATGACAATAACTAGTAATACATTTACTATAAACAGCAGGAAAATCAATGTTAAACTATTACATAATATAAAGTGATATATAGCTCCAACTGCTTATATTGAAAAAGTTCTTACTTCAACATGTTTCCTGTCCACAGTCTGCCAATGTTCACCGGAAGGCTCTTATGGCAGTATATGCGACCCCCTGTCGGGTCAGTGTCTGTGTCTCCCAGGGGTGGTGGGCCAGCAGTGTGACCGCTGTGCCTCTGGACTCCGGTTCCCCCAGTGCTCAGGTAACCACATCAGGAACCATCATACTCACAAATAAAATCGTATTGGGGAAGCAGTTACATTTAATCATTTAAGTTCAGTAATGTGCTTTTGTTGAAGGATATCATTTCTAAATATTGACAACCTTTAAGCCATGTTTTTGTTAACTTTGTGGTGTGTTTCTTTGTGCTTCTAGCCCCCATCAGTGCGTGTAACCTATCAGGAACCGAGGTCACTGATCCTCAAACGGTATGGCACTCTTGATAAACGTACTTTATTATCTACCATAGCCCAACTTTTATCATTTCTTTATTAGCCTTGATAACATAAATGGTCACTGTCTAAATCGAGCACTGGTCCCTTTGGGTGTGGATTTGCATTACCTCAATGTTATATAACTGATAACACAGATGTTCCTCAGTAGATTTTTTCTAGGAAGTGTTTTTTTAAATGCAATTAAAATGACGGAAATAAGACTTCCTTTCATTTTGAAGTGGAAGAAAAACAATGCCTTGTTTCTGGAAGTTTGCTTCCCACTCTATTTTGGACCATGTGATATGTATGAAAGGCAGAAAAAAGCTCATTTCCAGTCAGAAAAGTTGCAGTGCTGCCAACGGATACCCTGCCTTTCAATAGTATTCTCAGTTAGAACAACCCTTAGATTATTTTCTATTGTTTCAGGGCTTCTGCCGCTGTTTACCAAGCGTAGAGGGAACGCTGTGTGACAGCTGTAAACCTCTCTACTGGAACCTCGCTTCTGAGCCCTCCCGTGGCTGTATAGGTAAATGAACAGTCTGGACATCTTTTCTATAACTATTATCAACCTAACTTTGTGAACAGTATAATACAAAAATAGGTAATACTTTGTTGTCCTCCTATCAGCCAAAAGTATCCTGGTCTCATTTGTTTTCTCGAGGAGTCCTAGTTCTTTTTTCCCATTGTAATAAATCCCCAGTATCACTTTTACAAGGCACTGATATGGGTCTTGGCACCTCTTACCCAGAGTATATGTCAACATTGCCCCTGTCAACAAGGTCGGATCTGCCTTCGTGTCTCTCAGAGGGGATTTGAGGAACAACACATAAATACACGCAAATTCCTGTTAACAGCTTTGAGTGTGGAGCTGCAGGTGAACCTGTGAGCGTTCATGCTGTGACTTTGCAGTAATGAGCACCCAGTAACACACCGAAAACAAAACCTTTGGACTCTTTCACCATCACAGAGAAATTACTCTAATCCTTTAAAAATGCTTGATTTTGGGAATAATAACATTGATCCCATTATCCAGCTAGTGAGGGAACAGCTTCTGGCTTTGTCCAGACCCCTGTCTAATGTTACAGAACAAGAATGTTGTCACAACTGCACTGCTTGAAGAAACAAGACGGGGGATAAAATAGCTTTTTTAATATCCAAAGAATGCCTCTGGTTGACTGGCCGGACATTAAGGGGAAGTTGTTTTTCTCACTTAGTTGAAAGCAAGCCAGGGCGGAAAAGCTTCTCTGGACCTTTGATGTGTAGATCTGTAAAGATTGTAGGGATTTCTGCCATTGCGTTTCACCCATGAAAGTGACAAAATCCTGTAATCAGAGTCTATTCACTGTGGATCCTCCTTTATACTCTCGCACCCTCTCCCCCCCTCTCATTCCAGAGTGTCGGTGTGATGTGAAAGGGACCCTGAGTGGAGTAGGAGAGTGTGAGCAGGTGAGTATTTTATTATTACCTGCAGTGCCTGATACTCATCTATTAATCAAATTGTCATTCAAATTAGACACATGTAGAGTTTTGACTGAATGGCTTATGTTGGAACAATTATGTAAATGTTGTAACAATTATTTAGTTTGTCTTGAATTCTCCTGATCATCTGTTTTTCTAGAAAAATGGACAGTGTCACTGTAAACCTAATGCATGTGGACATGAATGTGAAACCTGTAAGGATGGATTCTACCTGCTGCAGAGAAAGAATTATGTTGGCTGTCAAGGTAAGTCATCTTTCACACAATGTTTTTTCTGAGCCTTGCAGCGGTTTAACGTAACATCATTGGATGGTTAGAGTTGCAACACATTTCAATATTCCAGCCAGTGAGAGCAGGGGAACATTGTGTTTCAGTCTGGTATTAAGTATTCTTTTAAATATATATATACATAATATATATCAAATAATGACTTGTACTCTCTCTGACAGGTTGTCAGTGTGATGTAGGCGGTGCAATTGGCACGGCGTGCGATGACATCTCGGGACAGTGTTGGTGTCGTAAGAATGTAGTGGGCCGTCAATGCACTGAGTAAGATGTGGCTGCTTTGAATTTCAAAATGCATAGAAGTCTAGAAAAACGCACAATATACACTGTAAATGTAACAGTTTGAATGTAAGTCTTCCTGCACCTTGTTAGGCCAGCACCAAGCTACTACTTCCCCTCTCTGCACCAACTAAAGTTTGAGGTCGAGGATGGCACCACGCCAAATGCCAGACCAGTGCGCTTTGGTTTTAACCCCAAAGAGTTCCCAGATTTCAGCTGGAGAGGTTATGCTGTAATGTCTCCTGCACAGGTTAGTACATATTCACAACAATACCTTGATATATTTGATACACTAATGTGATTATTCTTATAGTATGAGCAGTCTATACTTGGATCTATCTGCTGCTTCAATCAACTTCTATAGCTTCCTTTTTCAGTCTATCCTGATGATTATTTTGCCTTTACCTCTGCATTGATACTCCTATTCGAAGAACACACTCTCTATTATATCATGGCTGTTGGAGAAGTGGACACCAGCTCTCTTTGAACTAACACCATCTCTCTTCAGCCGGAGGTGATCCTCTCGCTTACCCTTGGCTTTCCTGGCTCTTTCCATATTGTAATGCACTACTCCACCCCTAAAAGAAAGGGGAGAGCACGAGTGAGAGCAAGGATCTTGGTGGTGGATGAAGCTGGTTTTCATTCTTGCTGTGACTGTAAGTGAAGGGGCTGCCTTCGTTTGGCTGTGTTTTCCTCTCTTCATCTTGCTTGTTGTCTGTTGATTAACCCTCTCACTGCTATAGATCTCTGCCCATCTGACACTATTTGATCCTTTAACATTAAACCCTCATTTACCCTTGTCTACTCAAAGCCATGCAGATTTAGTCAGCTGTGTGTCACTCTCCTCCCCGCAGAGTGAAGTCAGAGTAACAGTGCATGTTGACCCAAAAGATGAGAAGCAGAACTTATACCGTGTGGTTCTGAGGTTCACTAACCCGAAAGGCACCAGTGTGACCGGTAGCATCAAGACTACCAATAACAGAGGCACTCAAGGTGAGGCTGCCTCTGATTCAGCTCTTACATTTCATATCATCATAACCCATCATTGAATAAATACAATAAATAACACATTTCCTGTATTTCATTAATATTCAAGCCCGAGTGTCATTCTTATGCTGATGTCCCAATCGTCAACCGTAGATGTGTGGCATTTAAAACATCCGTGCTTGCTGTTTTCCAGGGTCTGATCAGAGTAAGGAAGTAATATTCCCTGAGAGCCCCTCCCCATCCTTCCTCACCATCCCAGGAGAGGGCTTCGCTGAGCCCTTTGCAATGACCCCTGGGACATGGACCATTCACATAAGGGCGGAGGGGGTCCTGCTGGTGAGTTTATGAGAAAAAGAAAGATGTAGAATAACAATAAATGTACAAAAGACTGAAATAGGGATGTCACAATATTAGATTTTCACTACACAATGATTGTGTCCAAAATAAGACATAATGCCACTGTTATGGCAATATCTTTTATACAATTGAAATAATAGTGAGAATGCTTTCAGTCAAATCAGTTATTTTGTTGTTTTTGGGCATATTGTCTTCTTTATGCTAAATTAAGTTCACCTAAAAAATACTATTGCAATGCACTAGACTAAATAGCGTACACATATCTCTCTCCCTCTCCAGGACTATTTAGTGCTGCTGCCCCGGGATTACTATGAGGCTCCTCTGCTGCAGGAGAAGATCACCCAGCCCTGTACTTACTTACTCCCTGCAGACAAGGATACAAAGTAAGTCTTTAGATAGTCTGTGACTATGACTTATTACTCCTGCATGGGATAGGAATGTTTTGTTTTTATAGCCATACATCATTTTCTATATACCGCACACACAGTTCATACAGATAATGGATGGTTCCTAACTTAACACAGGTGTTTTTTTAGGCTAGAATGAACCATAAAATATATATGATTTGCTACACGCCAAAGGAAAAGACTATGCAGAGGGTACACAAAGCATATGGCAATCTGTTCCAACATTTTCCTTACAATAACTAGCATGCTAAGCAGTGTTTTGTATATATGTTACATTTTCTTTCTTCTAAAACAGCATGATTATATAGATATATTTCATCTTTCCTGCTCACTGCCTCTGCCTGTATGTCTCTCTCAGCTGTCTGCTGTATAAGCATGTGTCCATGGATGGCTTCAGCTCTGCTCTGGGATCACAGGGAATCCTCTCCAGCCGCAGCGGGCGCAGGAGGAGGCAGGCTCGTGTGCGCCGTCCCACCCCAGCTCACCCTGAGATGGCCGCTCTCAATGGCCGACAGGTAGGAAAGACTGGATTTACGTACAAGCCCATACAGTACTACAGAGAGTTTTACCCAATTACTTTTGGAGTCCTTATTTTGTTTCAATATTTTACCTTTCAATCAGGAGTAGGTGGAATACAAAGCTATAAAATAGACTGAGGTCATTTGGCCGGATCTTATCTGCCGTTTCAAAGTCCAGAATAATAGTTGGCTATTGAACATACCATTATAATCTATACTGATTGCTTTTATACCTCCCTTAAGCAGTTTTTCTTTTATTTGAGCTGCATAAAGGAATACTTCACACCCAGTGACCTTATCTATATCAATAAACGACCCTGTGTCACAATTAATTTTTATTTTATTGTGTTGTTATTGCATGCCTCTTTGGTGAACAGGTACCTATTTAAGTTTATTTAGTGAGCATATAAATGGATAGCTAGAACTATGAGTAAAACAATGATATACACAGGATCATTTTGGGGGTAAAGTATCTCCTTTAAATTCACTAAACTGACTTTGTATGACCTCTGTCCTGTAGTCTCAGCTCCAACTCAGTCTACGTGTGCCTCGTCCTGGCCAGTACGCTCTTGTCCTGGAGTATGCCAGCGAGGTGGACACTGTCCAAAATGTCAACATACTCATCAGTGGCGAATCAGGGGGCCAGATCCCAGCCAGGGCCAACATTTACAGTTGTGCGTACAGGTGAGTCTGAATTTGTATTTGTTGCTTCACCTTCCCAAACAATTGATATACAAGTCGTTTTTTGAGCTATGGTTTTGGACACAAAATGAGTGTTTCAAAGCTAGAAGTATATTTTCAACTGTTGTGTCGTTTGCAGCTTTTTGTGCCGGAGTGTTGCAGTGGACAGCAGTAATAAGGTGACAGTGCTGCAGCTGGATCATAAGACGGAGGTTCTTCTGCAAACCCCCACTACATCATTCCTGCTGGTGAGGGAAATATGTTCACAAAAGAGGTATAATAGCTCTAGATAGCAGCATGTAATTCAAATTAATATTGTTTTCTTTCTGTAGTATAAAGTGTATGCAGTCCCTATAGAGGAGTTCTCCCTGGAGTATGTGGATCCAAAGGTGCTGTGTGTCTCCACTCATGGCTACTTTACTGAAGACAGGTAGGTCACCTTGAATAAACTCCATTGCATGATTTTAATAACAACACTTGTGTAGTAATTTTAGGAGAAGCTGCTAAATGACTAGACATCTGTATTGTGTTGTTGTTCTGGAGGGTGGAGACACACACCTGTTTTCTAGGTTCTGTTGCACACATTCTTCCAGCTGTGTAAGGTCATTTAACTGGCTTGGAACTGAGGGTCAAACTCTCTCTTACTCTCGCTGTCACACTCAATTTACACTCTAAAGACCAGGTCCCAGTTACAAATGTGTTAACAGCTGTCTGTAAGTATGTAGTAATTCACCATGAACAGTGTGGAAAAAAACACCTCAAAAGGGAAACATGTCACAAATGAAATTGTGGGAATTGATTTGAAAATAAAGATACATTTTTCAATTGAACTTACACACACATAGACATGCAATGATGGCAAAAAGATATAAGATATATTTACAGAATATTAAATATTCTTTGAAAAGTAGAGAGAAAAAGTAGGAAATGTTGTGTTTGTGCCTGTTTTTGTGCAAATTGAATACCAAATCTTATAAGAAAATTGCACACCTGAAGCCAGAGTGTTAGCCTATAAAACGAAAGCTTTCCTTAGAAGTGTGTGTATATTTAGGATTATTGGAGATTATTGTTGTTTCACTAGCAACTGACACATCTCCTAACAAGTGACATTGTTCTGCTACAATAGCGCTTGGCCAATCCTATCAACAGGCTTTCAGTAACAACCTCTTGTTGCTGTTTACTGTTTCCAGTCGGGACTGTGTTCTGAGGCAATTCGACAAGCCAGCCTCAGCTTTGATACTGTACGCTGCCACTGATGGACAGCTCTCTTCAGCACCGGCTGTTTCTCCCCAACAAGGAGAGAATGAGGATTGGAGACAGAGACGACAGACCGGGGTCTTCCCTGTCTGTGAACCTAACAGTGATGGCATTCTACTTAAATTCCCTCAGGTAAAAAACCTTGTTGAATAATTTGAGCTTTTCTGGACTGCTGGGAGCTGGAGGAGTTCAATGAGCCACCTCTGCCGTGACATTAATTTTCAATTACACCACGACTGTTTGACACTGAAGCTTCCTTCTTTTTTCCTTCCACAGACGGAGATCAGTTTCACTCCCAATGTGCCCCTCCCGGGCAGGTATGTGGTGGTGGTCCATTATCACCAGCCTGAACATACCTCCTTCCCCGTAGAGGTTCAAGTGAACGCAGGGCGGGAATGGAAGGGTGAGTGTGTGGGAGGAAGTCTTAGGCGGACTCCTGTTAAATGAAATATAATTAAATTGTTTATCGGCTCCCATTGGATAAGTGTGGTTACTCACAGGGGAATAGGAAAGCCTTCTCAGTGAGGGGGTTTTCCTCCATAAAAGTAGATTAAGTCTCTTGGAGGATCAAAGGACCCGGACACACTTCCCTATATGGCTTCAGTTGTGGGACGGATTATTGTGCAGCATCCTCTTTCTCTGCTTAACTTAATCTTTGCTTTTCTATTACAGGTTCAATAAATGCCTCTTTCTGCCCCGCGGTCTCAGGCTGCAGGGCGGTTGTGATCGCTGATGGTCGTATTGCCCTTGACTTTGAGCCGAATTCTTGGCAGCAGCCCACCATCACTGTGATTGTGCCACCTAAGAAGACACTTACTCTGGTCCGTGGTTGAGTCAAACACAGTTCAAATGATTTTTCCCTCCAAAACTAAAGAAATGAATAAAGAAAAGAAATAGCAAGACATACTTCTGTGCAAGTCTACAGGTTTGAGTGACAAGTCTGTGTTTTGCCCTTGAGTAGATGCTGTAGAGAGAGCACTTGGCATGCTTAGGTCCTCTTTCCTAAGTGTTGTTCCATATCCCAACAAAAACAATGAAGTGACTGTATTCCACCTGACAGCCCCTCTCAGCTTTCTTAAAGCTACACTTCCAACCTCTGTAAGACAGGCGCAGGTTGGGCTGTAGTTGCCTGTTGTTCACTTGCTTTTCTTTCCCTTCTTTGGATCAAATAAAAGACTCATATGTCGCTGCAGGTGAAATCCTCAGTTATCTGTTTATCATCTTCTGCACACTGATCCTCACACTGATGTGAATACATAAAGCACATGACAAACAAACTTGAAGTTACTGGTGAGATATTTTTAAATCATTTGTTGTGCCTTTTTTTTCTTCTGTGCAGGATTATATCATGTTGGTTCCTGATAGCAGTTACACCCCAGATCTCCTGAAAGAGAAGCCACTGAATAAATCTGCAGATTTCATACAGCAGTGTCGAGGAGAAGGGTTCTATATTGAGTAAGTATCCACCATGTCTGTAGAACAAGCTTGACTCAATTTAAAATCTAAACATTTAATCAGTTTTTTATTTATCTTTATCTTATCTTACTTTTGATATGCTCTTCTGTCTTTATCTAAGCTTGTGTTGTTCTTTTAGTGCATTTATTTGTTTGGCAGTGCTGCAGTTTCACAATCATAAACAGTACAGTGGAAGTTTTTGAAAATGGTGCCCTCTAGCTGTAAGAGTAGAGGTTAAAACCACATACTCTTTTCTCCCCTCAGCCCGAATACTTCTCCCCAGTTCTGCAGAGACTCCGCCCGTTCTCTTGTAGCAGCCTTTAATGACGGAGCCCTGCCTTGCAACTGTGATAAGTCTGGCTCTACAGGCACCACCTGTGAGCCGATTGGAGGACAGTGTCCCTGCAGGCAGCATGTCATTGGTCGTCAGTGCACAAAGTGTGCCACAGGATACTACGGCTTCCCCTACTGCAGACGTGAGTCAACGGTTACTTCTGACTTCTGAATGTGAGACTAACCTAAATAGTTTTTAAATGTAATTGAAATCCCTTCTTTCCTTTCTCCAGCATGTGAGTGTGGCCGCCGCCTGTGTGATGAGGTGACAGGAAGCTGTATCTGCCCTCCTCAGACAGTCAAACCTTCCTGTGATGTGTGCCAGAGTCAGACTTTCAGCTATCACCCGTTGCTAGGCTGCGAGGGCTGTGAGTGCTCTCCAAATGGCATTCAAGCAAACGCAGGGCCCGACTGTGACCGAACTACAGGACAGTGCAGGTGAGGGGGAAACATACTTAAAACAAAGCTGTGCACTTATTAAGAGTAATGGTTTGGCTTTCAATAGATCTGTCATTTTATACTTGCTTTTTTAATACTAGACGAGCAGCAAATGGGATGCTTTTAAATGTTCCTTTGATGCAGTCAGAGCTTGGTAAAGCTGCATTCTCCCACTATGCTCCCTTTTTATGGAATACGCTGCAAGTAAAACTTTGTCTAGAGGCACTTCCTACTGTAAATGCTTTTAAAGGTATGCTACGATTAGCCCTTCATGAAACATGTAACTGTTTTACCTGATGCTATTGCTGATGTGATTATGTTTCTTGCCACTGCACAAATGGCCTTCTGTATTTATATTTGAATTGTATGTTTTTTTTGTTTAATGCCTTTGTTTTATGTTGAAACTTGTTGTGTGCCGTGTTGGTCAGGAAGAGATCTTGTATCTCAATGGGACATTCCTGGATAAATAAAGGATAAATTAAATTAAAAATAGATACAAAGGTTAATTATGGGTGTCAAACTCAATTTCATCGCGGGCCACATTCCCATAAAGGTTGCACTCAAAGGGCCGGTTGTAACTATATAAGTATATAATATATATATATATAAAATAATGTATTATATTACATTATTGCCTCTGAATTGGATTATTATCGGATAGGATAATAACTTAGTAATTAACTACATCTGAAAGCAGAAGTCCAGGGCAAATAATTAGAAGTCTCTTCAGTGTGCATGTCACAAAACGAGATGCATTGTGGGACATGTCGTTTTTGGGCATCCTGCTTCTGTAAAGTGGCATGTAAACGTATAATAAACTATATTATATTCTTTGCAAGCTCAAGTGAGGCCGCATAAAATGAAGTCGCGGGCCGGATTTGGCCCCCGGGCCTTGAGTTTGAGACCCCTGAAAAGAGTGTTCACAATATGTTTGATCTTAATTCCTGCATAATACAAGGGAACATAATTGGACATGTTTCAGAATTTCTTAATTTACCTAACCTAATGCTTTTATACTGTCTCTGTGCTATTTCATTAATTTATCTCATGGGTTATTTAAATACTTTGAGTCACATTTCCTATTGTTCAACAATTTCCAATATTTGTTATTGGATCATTTCCAATAACAATTTCCATATTTACAGAATAAATATGTATTCGGAAAGAGACAAAAAGGAGGAAATATTGTGTTTGTGCCTGTTTTTGTGCAAACGAAATACCAAATCTTGAAAGAAAAGGGCACACAGGGAGGCAGACCAGAAGAAGGTTAGTATGCAACCTGAGTGAATAAAAAATCCACATTACTTTAAAACTCAATAACCACATGCAATGTTTCTGTTATGTATGCCTTTTTTATGTTAACTATAGATTTGCTTTAGTCTACTCCTGGTCAGTTGTGTTGTCACTTTATTACAAAAGTTGTATTATTTTACTTCTTAATTTCTATTACTTATATGATTGTTTATTTTATCTGTAATTTACAATAGTAAACAGCGGCACACAAATTGGTTGTCCCTTTCATGCTCTCAGTTTTGAGTTACGGAAAAGCTGGAATGTGAGGCCTGAAGCCTCTAATGAAAAGCGTGCATCTTAAAGTGATTAATGAGGGGATCCGTTCACAGACTAGTCATGTTGATCATATTTTTTGTCATATAGATTTGCGGTCTTTAAATCAGCCTGACCTCTTTGTTAATAAAGAACCAATGGAAAGCATTCCCAATCAGCATCTTAAAGCAATATACTGTACAGGAATGCATAATGGGATTATATTTAAGGCTATTCAATATAGACTTAAATACCTTTTAAATCTATGAATCATGTTTGTCTGGTTTATCATCCAGATTTTGACTAAAAATAATGTGCATGTGTATTTTTCTGTAGTTGCAAGCCTAGGATTGCTGGCCGGCAGTGTGATCGCTGCGCTGCAGGTTACTATCGCTTCCCTGACTGTGTACCATGTAACTGTAAAGAAGATGGCGTCACAGCCGAGATCTGCCACCCAGACACAGGGAGGTGTCTTTGCAAAGTGAGTTCATCCAATTAGCTGATTCAAAAACTCTCTATCGCTTATTATTAGTCTTTCCTTGCTTTGACCTTCTCTTCATTATTGCTGCCATGTTTGTAGAGAAATGTTGCAGGCGTCAAGTGCGAAACCTGTCGGGAAGGTTCCTTCTATTTTGACCCCTCCAACCCTCACGGCTGTACTAGCTGCTTCTGCTTCGGGGCGACTGACCTGTGTCAGAGCTCCAGCAAACGCAGGGGGAAGGTGTGTTTGCTTTTCGTGCCCATGCATGTCTATAAATGCCTTTGGAAATGTTGTGCCCTGCAGAGGTTTCTGGCTGATGGCAGCTATATGGTGAAAGTAATTTATTTAATGAAAAGCTACGCATACAGATGTTCAGTAAAGAACCGACAATTGCATGGTGGTGATTTCTTTGGGATCTGGGTCAATTCTGGGATTCATCTCTTATTGTTTGTAACATGTCTATATGTATAAGATAGAAGACAGCTATCATTTGTTAATCGTGAATACTGTGAGATTTTTGGATGGATTTTTCAATGTACTGTACGCCCCGAACTCTCCCCGTTATAAGTTTGTTGGGATGCGAGGCTGGCGTTTGGAAAGTCCCGACCAGGAGGAGGTTACCTCTGTCCTGAACACAGCCAGCAACACAGTGGTGGCAGACATCCAGGAGCTTCCCCCAACAGCTCAAACTCTACACTGGGTGGCACCATCGTCCTACCTGGGAGACAGGGTGAGTGATTGAAGGAAGATAAGGAAGGCAAGGCAAAGTTTATTTATATAGCACTTTTCAACACAAGGCAATTCAAAGTGCTTTACAAAAAATGAAAGACATTAAGAAAATGGAATTTAAAATCAGTCATTAAAAAGAAAAGCTAATAAAATAAACATTAAAAGAAAAAGTACATGGATAAAAGTTACAGTGCAGTTTAAGATATGAATAGTTCAATTAAAAGCAGCGACAAAAAGAAAAGTATTCAGCCTGGATTTAAAAGTAGTAAGAGTTGCAGCGGACTACCATGATGGAAAAATTAAAATAAATGAGTTTAGGTAGGGAAACAGATACAGTATTTCCAGAGTTGGAGCTTTAAGGTAATGTTATGGACCCATCAAAAGAAAATAGAAAAACAATAAATAGTTGTATTATTTTATTTCAGTTCTGATGTTTCAATAGTTTTCAGAAATCTTACCGCCTTAAAAACTAAACTTATTTAAATTAATAATTTTGAAGTTTAATTTTTGTACCGCATCACATCAAATACCCTTGTTCATAGGGATCAAGTTTTTTCAATGCAGTAGAGCATTGTAATGGACATCTCAGTTAACCATCATCCTCCTGGCACACCTTTCACATATGTTTTCACTTCCTTAGTTATAGGACTCCATTTTAAGAAATGTTGCAATGTTCATAAAATCTTTATATAACAAATCATATATTTATATTATTAGATACAATTCTATCATAAATGATAGCAATTTATAATAATGATGGTATTCTTCCTAGTTGTGATATAAGACCCAGGTTATATACTCTAGATCAGTGGTTCTCAAACTTTTTTCAATAATTCAGCCAAGTACCCCCTGATCAGCGCAAAAACAATTTGTTAAGGAAAAAATGCCTATAAAGAGGTACAGTACAGCGTTGCACCATCAGTGTCTGATTTATTAAAACAAAATTGTAACTGAGAAACACTTAAATGCTACATTTCAAATGTTTACAATCCATCACTAAATTCATGGCAAACCAATTTTAACATCATGCAATAACACTAAGACGACATTAGTTGCATTGAACTGATCTTTTTAATAAATTGTACTTATAATTTAGTGAGAAACATGGGCTTGTGCTTCACTGAGGATCTTTGTCATTCTGACAGGGAGGCACCCTGCAGTTATTACATTTCACGTTTTGAAATATGTGTAACTCTGTTCATATAAAACCCATACTGCTCAAACTTCGTTACTTTTCCTACAATTGGTATATCTATTTATTTATTTATTTTGGGGCGTGGGGAATGAAGAGAACAAAAGATTATGAGCATTTTATGAGCATGGGATTTTGACCCCTCCTATGCATAATGCTGCGCTATACTTTGCGGCCACGCGCCGTTGACAAGCAACGCTTATTGTTTAGGTGTCCTTTGATAAGCAGGCAGTCATATAATTAACTAGAACTAGCTAGATCTGATAGATTTGGACATAAACGCGAGTGAAGTATAACCGGACGCGAGAGAGAGATCAGATCAGCTGCTGCTGACGGAGAACACGCAGCTCTGCATGATCACAGCTCCGCCGCTGCGACGGACCGTTGAGTGGAGCAAAATTAAAAGTTAGACCTAACACACGTAGCTAGTTTATCTACTCTGGAACTAGCTAAACTAGTTATAAATATATTTATTCTTTACTGTCGGGTCACTTAGTACAGGTTCAGCGAGCTGCACGAGACTGACGGGCTGTCAGGAGAGGGAGAGGAAAAGAGAGCACCCCGTTTATTTCCCCCATTTTATTATCCAAAATTACTGTAAACTTTTGAATAAAGTAGTTAATCTACTATTAGTAGTTTGTTTAAATGCATTACTTATGTTTTTCATTAACATAAAATAAATCCCATGTACCCCCAGTACTCCAACGTACCCCTAGGGGTCCGCGTACCCCCATTTGAAAACCACTGATATAATAAACTTATTATATTCTTTGCAAGCTCTTGCGGGGCCACATAAAATGAAGTCGCGGGCTGGATTTGGCCCCCGGGCCTTGAGTTTGAGACCCCTGCCCTATATACATACTTTTCCTTTAAACCAGGAAATCTGTTATTTCAGATTAGCTGACAGATATGTATTTGTGTGTCTTTCTCTTAGGTTTCATCTTATGGTGGATTCCTCACCTATCAGTCCAAATCCTTTGGGATTCCCTCTGAGGGGATGACCCTCATGGACAGGAGACCTGATGTTGTGCTGACTGTGCGTAGTGCTACTTTCTCACTCACAAACCTCTTATTTTGTTATCACTGGCTTATTTATCCATCTTATTTATCCATCCTATTCTCCCCCCCCCCCTTTAGGGTCAAGATATGACCCTGATCCACATGGCTCAACAAGTCCCACTCCCAGACAAGCCGTATCAGGGCAGAGTCCAGCTCTTAGAGGTAAAGTACAAACCAGTTCCTCCATTCCGTTAAAAATAGTAAGTAAGTTATTTCTATTCAATGGGAATCTACCTATTAGATTTCAAAATGTGTTTTTGTAACTTGTGTGATGTATATATTGAAAGTGACACTATTTGAATTATTTAATTGAAAAAGGCTTAATCATCTGTGGAGTTTAAATGTGCTTGCGGGAAGTTTACAGCAATTTTGATTAGTGATCTTACAAATGTTTTAAACTGGGAAAAAAGCTGAACAATCATAACAAAGGGAAGTTAAATCTTACAAAAGCACTCAGCACTGATTACCTTCAGACCTTCTTTTTTTAAATCTTCAATTTAACTTTAAGATCAACAAATAAACTAAGGTTTGGTCTTCATATATTTCAATGTAACTCCTTTCACCAACATTTTGATTAGTATTTGTAATTTGAATAAAATATCTCTCTCTCTCAGTAACTGTAATTGTTTTCAATAACATTCATTTTGTTATTTCATGTTTATTGCTTTTATTTTTTATTCTTATTATCCCTCATTTGTACTATCTGTGTTTCTCACTTATTCTGTTGCTGCTTTAACACCTGAATTTCCCTACAGGGATTAATTTGAGGTCCATCTTATCTTATCTTATAAAACGTTTACATTATTCTCAAAACACTGTGTATAGTATTGTGCACTCTTCCTATTTATTATGCTGTGGAATCCAGTGTAATATAATTCTTTGAAATGCAGATTTCTCAGCATTCATCACTAACTGACCTTTGGTGTGCAGGGGAACTGGCGCCATGCGGTCAGCAGCAGGCCTGTCTCCAGAGAGGAGCTGATGACGGTCCTGGCTGCTCTCGCTGGCCTGAGGATCCGAGCCTTGTACTTTACTCAGACCCAGCGACTCAGCCTGGGGGAGGTGGGCCTGGAGGGGGCCACAGAGACGGGCACTGGGGGTCCTGGAAACACTGTGGAGGATTGTTCCTGCCCCTCTGAGTACACTGGAGACTCCTGTCAGGTGAGGAGTTAAAAGACAATCAAATATCCCTCAATACTGCTTCCTCTTTATTGGTTCTTGAATACAAGGTGTAAAGGTGTGGATAAATGTTAACATATTTTATGATTTACACTTCATGTCATTTTCAAATAAGATGGTGTCTTAAATTAACTGTATAGGTTGTAACACAATAAGGACAAATTAGTAAAACAATATTTAAAGCAACATACAAATGTAGAGTCTTTTTAAAGCGCAGCATGTTTTGAATACTGTCTTGGATGTAGCCAAACCTTAGGAAGGAATTTATTTTAATTAATATTTCCGTACTGTAAAAAACGTCCTTACCAATAAAATACATAAGTGTGTCAACGAACTAGACAGGGTGCATTTTTTATATTTTGTTAAGGTCTGAGAAACAGTAGAGATAACAAGCAGGGTGGAGCACTATGTTCATTAAAATGGCATCTTGTCACCTTTGAGGAGCTGGGCCTCCTCCTCATATCTTTGAGGGTGTCCTGACACGCCTGAACCAAGTACCACACCCTTTTCGAAGAGAAAATTCATCAGCGGAGGAGCTTTGTTTGTAATGTACTGGAAAATACCAGCCGTGGATCTTCACAGTCAAATTGTGTAGCCCCAGGCTGGGGAGATGATGCACAATCACGCAGACATGATATCAGTGATTATAAAGCTATAATCACTGGCATAGCTACGGCTCACAGGAACATAGTGCAAACAACGTTGATGTAGTTGGTCAGGAAAGGCTTTACTTGAATTCCCTTTTATCCTGGGAATGGTGTTGACTTGACTTGAGTGTGTGCTTCTCAGATCTTTGTATACAGATGAAGAGAAGCAGTTTTACCCACAGAGACTAATTCAAAATGAGTTAGGAGCAAACTGTAATTAAAGGGGATTTTATTTTCATGTAACAGCAGCGTTTGTTAGTGTTACTGTGTTGGAATACTGTTGCCATAGATGTGGTTACCTACCTGTGTGTGAATATGAGCAATAGCCTGATCGGGAGTGTTTAGAGGAAGTCGATAGCCTGGAGGCTATATGACAAGCGCCTTGCCTTGACACATGGGGTGCGGCATTTGGCAACACACTGTTACTCATAAACACAAGTGCGTTCACCTGAGTGTATGTACGTATGTGTGTGTGCCCGGAAAACCCGACACACCTAGTTGTGGTGATGTGTGTTTGAGTAACGTGATTCAGGTGTGAGTTTGTTGTCTGTGTTGTCTGAGGTTGTCTGACTTTCCTTTCAGTCATACAGTATATGCTTGCACAAACTCCGTTATAAACCACACACATTAATAGAATTGAACATGAATGAATGTTTAAGTTGCTTTTTTAAGCAGAGGTTTTATTACCACACCCTTGCAGCTTTAAGTAAACACAGCAGCATATATTTTTTGTGATGGTTATTTTCTCTAATATTCAGTAATGCCAATAGTGGATTTCCTGTGTGCGCATGAAAGTACCCAAATGTTATTGTTTGTTTGTATCTAAAGCAATTGTGTGTGTGTGTGTGTGCGCGTGCGTTTGGAGAGAGAGAGAGGGGGGGCACTTGCATGTGTGTGCTTGTGTGTCTATATCCACTCATGCTGATCTGCAAGGCTGATTCAGGTAGGAGGTGGGGCGTTTCCTGAGTGTGTGTGTGTGTGTGTGTGTGACTGTATGTATTTAAGAGGCTGAGGCAGGGGAGAGACGAGCATTATTTCACACGGACTAAACGTTAGGAATGTCAGATACTTGTATGGATAAGCAACGGCGCACAGGGCTTTTGTTACAGACCCTACTATGTTGGACTTTGATTGGACTTTGCTGCGCTGGCCACAGACCCCGAGAGAGAGGGGAGCGAACCCGCTACGCCAGGCATCATGAGAGATGGACTCAGCGGATAGAGTTCCCTTCACTAAACGACCAGGGGACTCAGCGGATAGAGTATCCATCTTTGAATGATGAAGGGACCCAAGGGGTACAGGGGAGAGGACAGGCTGTTCTCTTTCCTAATGTTAATGACGGTTCTGCCAATTATGAGAATGAGGTAAAAATCTGGAAATAGTATTTTTGTGCCTGAAGGGATGTTTTAGCTTCGCTGTAGGATACACTTCTCAATGCCTCAGGGTGGGTTGGCCTAAATATGTTATCTCTGAAAGCAAAGGGCATGCTTTGGGGCTTCTTGAGTTAATTGTTAATCAAACTAAACTCAGGTGAAGTTCATTGCTGTGTGCTCGGCCAATTATCTCACTTCTTAGCAAAGCAAACAGAGGTGCCGTCTGGGACAGTGTTTTTATTAATCCTCTGCTACGTTAAGTTAAAATTAGAAAGAAATGTTGGTATGATATTTTATAAACTACATTTGGAAATGTGTTAGCATTTGTAGGCTTATGAGAAATGTGTTTAAATTTAAACTGATGATAATTGTAGTTACAGGCAATGTTGCAAATCATAAGCAGGAGCGCTTTTTTACTAATATTACATTTGCAGGATTTCTACAACATTTTGACATTTTCATTTAAAAATATTTAAATCAATGATCTGCCAGCAATAGACACTCCTTTAAAGTTATGTATTCTATAAGAAAGGTTTTCAATTGAATTGAAAAATTCACTCAATATCCAAATAGAGAATCTTAAGTATTTTGCCAAGCCCCTAGCATCAAAAAGGTTTTACTAGCTAGCCAGGATTTAACAATTGCCATTTGAAGTTGGTTAATCATGTCTTTATATTTGTTTTTTCCAGAAATGTGCTCCTGGTTACTACAAAGAAGGCAGTGGGTATTTCCTGGGTCGCTGTGTGGGCTGTGAGTGCAACGGTCTGGCTGATGAGTGTGAAGACAAGACAGGGAGGTGCAGGGTAAGAAACACACAACCCTCAAATCTTGATTCATGACCACAGGCGTACAATACACAGACACCATAGATGTCATACAGGAAGTGGAACTAGTCTATGTGACGGCACCCATTTTTGCACCGTTTTGAAGCCTTGAGTTAGGACTTTTGGCCATTACAATCATGTTTTTCTCTTACCAGAAGTGTTGCACTAAAAACCACGCAATTTGGAACTAAATATTTGTAGGCCAACAAGATGTTACAATTAACTTTCTTGAACTGAAAACCAACTGTAAAAGTACCTAAGACTTGAGCTAATTCTTTAGCCCAGCCTCCTCCAGTATGGCTCCTTATTCTCCAGGCATGGGGCCCTCCTCACTCAATATTCCACTTGATGGGAGAGTGAGCCTTTGTGCAATTTAAAATCCAGCCGTCTCTCTCTGTATTTTTATGAAAGCAATCAAGACCGGGCCTGTATGTGAAAAGTATGCAAGGATCCACACCCTAGCAGCTTTAAAGCCAGATGGACACAGATGGTTGCATTAGTACTTGAGGTGTTCTTTAATACTTCGACTGCCAGGTATTTTGCTTCTCAACATTTCGTTTCCAAGTGGTAATAATGTAATTAAATACATTATGTCTTTTTCAGAACTGTCAGTATAACACGGCTGGGGACAGATGTGAACGCTGCAAAGAAGGTTACTATGGAAACGCAGCTCTGAGGACATGCAAAATGTGTCCGTGCCCATCCAGCATGAACAGGTGCGGGAAAAAAATCAAACTCATGTACTCTAAATACATTTTATTATATATTTCAAGAATTTAATCATGATCTCCCTATCAATTTGCAGTTTTGCAATCGGTTGCAAAGAGGTGTTTGGAGGCTTGGAGTGTATATGCAGAGTCGGCTACAGTGGAGACAAGTGTGAGAGGTAAGTGTCTGTATGGACATGCAATGATTTAAAATCCTTTGCAGATACCTTGTAGTTTACAATACTTGACGTTTTCTCATTTCTCATTCCCTTAGTTGTGCTCCTGGTTTCTATGGTGTTCCACTGACGCTAGGAGGAAGTTGTCGGCCCTGTTTTTGCAACGGCAACAACTGCGATTCCAGGACTGGAGGTGAGATTGTGAACTCCCATTTTGAAACAATTCATTTGTTTACTATTTTATTCTTCACAGTGCTAGCTCATGTTGTTCTATAGATACAGTTAATTTACATTTCTTTTTCTTTTTTCCTTTTCTCCAGTTTGCAAGAACACCCTTGAGCCAAAAGACACAAACACAGATGATCCCTGCCAAGGTGAATTAACAATAAGAACTGAAGTTTGACGCTGTGACATTGCAGTTTACAATAATTAGAGTAATTAGAGGGGGGATGCCTTGGCTAATCTAATCCTCTTTTGTGTTTCAGAGTGTGATAATTGTGCCCAGACTTTACTCAATGATCTGGAGAAGCTGGATGATGAGATAGGAAGGATTAAGACTCAACTGGACAACGCTTCTGCTAGTTCCTCGTCTCAGGACAGGCTGAAGAAGCTGGAAAAGCTTGTGGCTGACACCAAGGTAACACGTCAGTGGGCTGTAACCCAGCACTGTCACTCTGAAGGCTACAGATACAGCTAAAGATGAGCAGTAGAACACTAAAAGATATTGGAAAGAGTCATAGAGTATGTTCCTGATGCCAAATGCATCATCACAAAACATTAAGATCCATAGTTTTTTTTTTTATTGTTTGCATTTTGCACATGTCAGTTATTTTTCACAGAAATACACACGTATGATAGGACACGATGGGTGTGCTTGTTCAAACATTCAGGACTCCTGCTGATTAGCAATCTCAGTGTATTTCGTCACACAGATTGAATGTCAACATGAGTTAGCAACCACACCACCGAATGCCAGTGCTTGCTGCGCCGACTCGTCCTTCCTTGTTTTTTCATAATCTCAGTGTTACATCCACTTTGTTTGAGTGTGCATCGTTTCTGCATTTACTGAGACACCAGTAAATAGGCACAGCACAATTTCAAAAACAGCCCCTATCAGCCTCAAGCAATCACTCCGCATACAGCATCTATATTCTCCTTTATGCAGCTTTATTGACATTTCTGCTACTGTGCTCTCTGCAGATTATTGTCAACAACTTTAACTCTGCCATCAAAAAACAAAAGCCCAAAGTGAACCAGCTTGAAGAAGATGAGAGCACTCTCTCAGATGACATCGACTCCCTGAGAGATAAGGTAGAGCGATGGAGACTGGGCCTACAGTAGCATTTTATAAAAAATATAAGCATGCAATAATACGTGTGAAAATGTGTATGGTCGGTATGTATTTTTATATAGGCAGATAAGCGGGCTACTGATGCTGAGAAGGCCATGGCAGATGTTGATAAAACTGACAAGAGGGCTAAAGATCTGGACGCAGAGATTCAAAACATGCTGAAGAAAATTCAAGGTAAAAGGAACAAAAATGCACTAACTTTGTCTGTTCTGCCTGTGTCTTCATTTCTTGTTTTTAATATACTAAAGTTTATATTTACAAGTAGTAAAATAGTTTCTAATACAATTCACTGGCAATCAGTTCCTAAATATTTGCTTGACTGGTTGTTTTTTGTGTGTTTAAAGCTCTGCTGGACCAACTCAAGGATACAGGCACCAGTGGTGATAAGCCACCAAATGAAGACCTGAGTCAAATGCTAAAAGATGCTCAGCGCATGGTGAAGGAGATGCAGGACAGGAACCTTACCCCTCAGAAGACCGCCGCTGAGAAAGAAAAAGATGCGGCCAAGAAATGTACGAGTCTTACTACATAGTTAGATAGTGGAAAAATCTTTCAAACCCCTCCAAAACTGCGTTATTAAAGCACTCATGAATTGAAAAGTTAAACATCACTGCAGATTAAAAAAAAAATCCAATAACATATTCTATTCCATTTTCTAGTGCTAGAAAACATCAAGACTAATGTAAGCAAGCAGTGTGACCAGAACGAGGTTGCAGCGGAGAAGCTTCGGGATGACTTGAAGGGTTTCGGGGCCAAGCTGAAGGACCTGGACAAGGCTCTGAAGGAGGCAGTGGACTTGCTGAAAAAAACCAATTCCCAGAACGGGCTCAATGCTCAGGCACTGGCAGATCTGAAGGTAATAACTCAAAAGTCAACTAGTAAATCAGTGAAATAACACATGATCTTGATGCTTAATGGGTATTCAGAAAATAAATTGTAATGAAGATATTTGTAACCATACAATTTAGCATTCATTTCATAACCAATCAGCACATAAATAAGGATAAGGGATGTGCTGCTTAGTGGTTTATAACACAAAAGACTGTTTTACATTCATTTGTGTAAGGTATTTGAAGGGAAAGGGAAAGCCCTGTAGGTTGTTATTCTATTTATGGTCATTCTGTACAACTAACTGACTTATGTGTTCCTTACAGAAACGCATTAACGACATTCAAACGGAGCGTGAGACTGTTAAGAACCAAATGACCCTGGCGGAAAATGAGCTGCAGAAGACCGAGGATTTGGTGGAAATGCTATATGACAGCAAAACAGTATGTTGAACAAATTGTTTCCCGCATGTTCTTTGCCTGAAATACTCTCTGTACCTGCATATCTCTTACAGAATGTGTCCCACTTCAGCGTGAGCCAAGACATTTTTGACAAACTGTAGCTATGTTAAAATAAAATTCCTTTTCTTCGATCTCAATTGAGCAAGAGGTCAGGTCCCAACATGCTTTTCACTCAGATAATGATCAGGGTTTTCGTTTGCTGTGCTTTGAGGCAAGTTAAACGGTATTTCCTGCTGTTGTGAAAATCTTGCACCCATTCACATGTCCTTCTCCTCTGTAGGAATATGAACAGCTGGCAGCACAGCTGGATGGGGCCAAAACTAACTTGAATAAGAAAGTGAATGACATTACCAAGGCTGCAGACAAGGAGGACCTTGTGGTGAGAGCAGAGGATCATGCAAAGAACATTGCAAAGACAGCAAAAGAACTTGAGGAGTAAGACTTTTCTTCATACATTAAACACCGTTGATCTCATTTGAACCTGAAATGTAATTAATGGATTTAAGCTAAATAATGTCAGATGTATTTTGCTATGAAAGATGTCTGTTTTAGTGCACAGTCTGCTTAGTTGTGTGTCATTTGCATTATTCTGCTTCTTTCTTGGGATTAATTTTGTTCCCTTGTTATCCTGCATCCCAGTACGGTGAAGAGCGCAAGTGGACTTACTGAGGTGCGTGATGCCAAGGACGCTATTGACGCTTACAAGAACATCACAGATGCAATTAATGCTGCTGAGACTGCAGCCAAAGAGGCCAAAAGTGCTGCCGACAACGCCTTGAATGTAAGAAACACCCTTGGTGCCTTCTAATATTAAGCATTCGTTCGAACCTCTTGGAATTATAGGAAAATCCTGCAACCATTTTTTTAACCTTCCGTTTAGAATGTGAAAAAAGAAAACCTCAAAGAAAGAGCAAAAGACCTAAAGCAGAATGGCGAGGAACTGCTGAATGATGGAAAGGCGGCTGAGACAGACCTTCAAGGTATTTAGCGCTACTTTCAAAATGTGGTTTTAAAAAAAAAAAAGGAAAGAAAAGAAAAACGTAAATTGTTTTTCTTTAATAGGTGTCAATGAAGACATCACTGACCTGAAGAAGCGCCTGGCAAAGGCTGACACGAAGAAGAACACTCTTGCGAAAGACCTGCTTGATGCACAAAACCAATTAAACGGCAACAAAAGAGGTAATACAAGTCGAGGCTTTAAAGCATTAGCATAGCACTGTTTAACTCAAAGCGTCTGAGTGTATTGGCAAACAAAAGATGTATCCTCATTTCTACCACTTCAAATCTTCAAATCAGATGATATTGGTCGAATGATTGATGAAGCCAAGAGGAAGGCAGCATTAGCCAGTGACACGGCCAGCAACACTATGGACACGTTGAATGACATTAAAGAGGAAATGAAAAAGATCAGTGTCATACCTGTGGACTCCAACCTGGGCAGTGTGTTGGATGATGTGAGCAAGTCAGGTGAGATTTTGAAAAGATGTCTTAAGACACATTAGGGTATACCTTTTTATTATTCTTTATGGTTCGAAATAATACATATTATTATTAATGGGAATAATAGAAAAGGATGCTTCATTTTTGTTTACACATATCAATTTTCTTTCTTTCTCTCATCTTCTACTTCCAGTGAATGACTTGCTGAAAACCATCCCATCTCTTAATGACAAGATCTCCGAAGTGGAAGACCTGACCTCTCAGTTCTCACCCATTAGCAACATTTCTGAGAACATCAAGAATATCAAAAATCTCATTGAACTAGCCCGGGACGCAGCTAATAGGGTGAGCTCCCTCGCTGTTAAATCATAGCCAAGCGCTAATGAAGCCAACATGTCCCTTATTTTTCCTTGACGGGTCTGGTTTTCGTTTTTCATTATTTTCTCCAGATTACTATCCCGATGATGTTTAAAGGCAATGGCCACGTGGAGCTGCGTACGCCAAATAATCTGGACGATCTGAAGGCCTACACCGCGCTTTCTCTGAAGCTGCAGAGACCTTTAGGCAGGGGAGATGGAGCACGCAGACGTAGACAATCCATCGACAACGGAGACATGTTTGTGATGTACCTTGGCAATAAAGATGTAAGTTACTCCACATTGATATGAATAGCTTAATATAAACATTTTGTTAATGAATATACACAAGGTACTAACAAACTGTCTTGTAGTCTTCTAAGAACTACATCGGAATGGTCCTGAAGAGCAACCAGCTGTACGGTGTGTACAAGCTCAATGGTGTCACGCATCAGATAGAAACGGACATCATCACCACGTCCACGTCTGAACCGGCCAAGTTTGATCAAGTTGATCTACGCAGGTAAATTGACATGATAATTATTTTTGTATTTCTCCAGTTTTTTCCTCACATTTATAGCATACCTTTTTACGTTGTATTTTTAAAGTAAATCACTACAAAATACCAAGGAAGTTTGTGAAGATGGTGAATGTTGATATTTGCCCTCTTCCGAATATAGGATTTATCAAGATGTACAGATGTCCTTCACCAAAGTTGTCACGGCAAGACCACCCGGTTTAAAAACTGAGTACGAGAACAAAGGAGAAGAGGACAAAAACCTTCTGGACATCAGTGCCGATGATTTTGTATTCTACGTTGGAGGCTACCCTGACACTTTCACTGTAAGAACATAAGAACAGAAATGCATTTCTTCATTTTTAATGAACATATATTTGTATTAATATATTTTTCTGATTTGCTTCTCCTCAGCCACCACCATCTCTCACCTACCCCAAGTACACGGGCTGCATAGAGTTCTCCTCTTTTAACGACAAAGTCGCCAGTCTCTACAATTTCCAAAACGCAGTGGATATTAATAAAGATTCTCCATGCAAGAGGTACACAGTATGAGTAGTATGAATAGTATTGAGAATCACTCAACTCTTTTTCAACTATTAACAGAAACTATTAACATTTCTTACTATGAAGTGAAACCGTAAGAAATGTGGAAAATATCTTCTGGTATTATTGATTTCTTTGTCTTGATGCCTTGTTTTGTAATGACATGTTAACCTGTGACATTATGAGCTCTTTGTACCTGCCTCTTCAGTGGATGTGTAAGTATGCACCAGAACCACTGTGACCCTTAATATGTGGGTTAGAAATGGAAAACATATTTTTGTTGTTTGACAGACAGATGTGCAAAGCCTATTTATCCGTAACATCAGACATTCATTCAAGAATCCGATTTTGTAAATACTATTTTCTGACTTATTTCTCTCGTCTATCCAGATATGTACCTCCTGTGGTGTCTTTCTACTATGAAGGCAGTGGATATGGAAAAGCGATTATAAAATCAATCCCGGCAGTCCTCAGGATAAAGATGGATGTCTTCATTCGTTCAGAAAACAGTCTGCTCTTTTACATAGGGGAAGCGGTAAATAATGTTCATATGGCTACTTATAATTCTTCTGTATTGATGAATTTGGAATAGAATTATATACGCTATTTGTAAGACTTTGATGATGCTGTTTTTCCCCCACCTAAAAGAGCAATTACTTCACCGTGACGGTAGAAAATGGCATGGTTTTCCTGAATAGCAATTTGCTCGATGCACCTGCTACAATAAGCAAAAAAGTCTTCCCGGTAAGAGCCATTTTTCGTTTTCTTGCATTAACTCAAGTTTGTCTTGACAATTACCATTACATAACCGGATAACATTTGTTAAGAATCACTAATTCAACTGCATTTTGCTCTGCTATCCTTTCTTCAGATAAGTGACTGGGTAGAGTTTTTCCTAATTTTTAAAGCCGGTGAAATCGAGGTCCGCATGGTCAAAGAAGAAGTGGCCCGTGCCACAGTTGTGTACAACTACAAGGCATTTAAAGATTTCTACATTGGTGGTGCTCCAACAGAATTGAGGGAGAAGTATGTGGTTATCAATTTTCCTCTTAATTATTGTGTGTTGTGAGTGAATTGGGCAACCTTTTTTCTCCTTTTTATTGATAATAACTTGATAACTGCTTTTACTCTTCACAGATATAACATCACCATGCAGCCCTTCAAAGGATGCATGAGGAACTTAAAGATTGGGTCGGAAAATGAACATCTTGTAGAGCAAGTGGGCATCAGCAACGGTTGTCCACAGGAGTCCTTGGTAGGACATTAACATATGCATCTATCCCACGTCAAACCAAACGTATAGGCTTACTGTATATGTAAACTAATTAACTGATGCATAATGATCTTGTTCTTTTCTAGGTTTCTCGCAAAGCAGAGTTCAACTTGAAAAGCTCCCTGTCAGCTACCCTTCAAGATTTCAGTCTGGCTGATGATGAAGTTACTGTCTCCCTCGGATTCAAGAGCACAGAAAACCAGGGTCTCATTCTGCAGGACAAACAGTTGGTCAGTCATTGCATACATTTTTAAATATGATGTTCAAATTGTGACTTTTATTAAAGAAGAACTTGGTCAGATTTAAAAAAACGTTTTTTCATTCTGTTTTCCAGGCTAATGGGATGAATCTTAAGTTGGAGAATGGCCATGTGATTCTCAATTTTAACAACAAGATCTGGAAATCAAACAAAGTATATAACGATGGCCTGTGGCATTATTTGACTGTTACCAGAAGAAGTGGAAGGTATGAAAAAGGAAATTCAAACACATCCATAACATTGTTTAGACAACTGCACACTTTAGTCTTTGGTTTGGTTTGATTTAAATTTGTATGCTAAGCAAATTAGTTACACAGACATAATAAATAAACACTTTTAGTGACAGCAGTTGCCCAGAAGATACATTTGTTAAATACCCTGCAATCTAAAGCTAGTGTACATAATATACTATGATGTTTTTTCCAAACAGTATTAAGCTTGTTATTGATGACGAAGACAAGGGTCTGGAGCAGAGTGGCAGCTCTGCCATACCCAACACAGGTGGCGCCGTTGTTCTGGGAAAAGACACGTTCAAAGGCTGCATTTCTAACCTCTACACAAGACGGTAATGTTATGCATCATTTTATACAGCTTGTTTGCACACCAAAAATGTCTGTTATTTGATGTATGGTGTTTTAAATTATATTGGTACATTTTCTGTTTGCAGGCCAACAAATCTGTACAAGGCTGAGGACCTCAGCACCTTCACGCCATCTGGAAATGTAAAGATTGATGTGTGTACTGCTGACACACTCGCTCAACTGATGATGGACCGTGCCTCTAAGAAGGTGAGAGTTTGTTTATTGATTTTTGTAGATAAGTGAAAAAGCATTTGGATTAAATAATTTAAACTTCTTTCCAAAGCAAATCCATCTTTATTCTTGAACGACTAGAGCAATCCATCTTATGTAAAGCTTTAAAAACTAGCCTGTTTCTTATAAACATGTTTGATGATTGATTCCACTCTCTATAAGTAAGTCATACCCATCTTCTTAATTCATGTATACAGTGGAGCCATGTTGTAATACTACTGTTGAAAGCTAATTAAAAATCCCAGTCTTATGTTGACATTGTTTACATTCTACTTTGCTGCCTTATTTCCAGAGATGAAGAAGAAGGAGCCCTGCCTGAGGATGCTGACAAGAATCTATTACTGAAATAAAAACTGTCAGTTTGCACCATAATGTTCTGTTGCTTACTGTATGCACAAGCTCATTCATCTGCAGTGTACTTAAATAAACAAGTTGCATGAACAATTCCAATAATCATGAGTTATAAAATGTAATGTATCTCTAATGTGTCTAATCTATTCAAAAATCCATTAATTACAAACAAAACCTTGTGAATAACAAGCTTGAAATCAGTTCATGTCTCTTTCATTCTTTTCATTCTTTCATCTCACTCAGTACTGAAAACATGTACTAATAGTCATTCACAAGCACGTGACCTCTCACTATTGTCATAACTATTGGAAACACAAAATATGCTTGATTATAAAATGATATACCTTTTAACCTCACTGTAAAATAACATGACTAATCATTACAGTTAATGCACAACACATTCAAAAGGCCTCCATGTTCCCATCATCATTGACTAAGCTCCATGCATTTGATTTGTAGCATGTGAATAACAGACACCATATCAACAAAACAACCTCTTCCCCAGCAAAAATATTGTTGATATAATTATAGCACACTGTTATATTTTACTTTTTGAGTAAATTATCTCACACATTGTGTCAAAAAGACACAAATTATATTGTAAAGGGTTTGATAAAAAATGTAGTTCTGGGGTAGTAAAGCCTTTCTAAGTAAACTCTTAAAACTGAATGGGATCCCAGCATAAAGGTTGAGAAACACTAACCTACAATGTATTACACTTTGTAGCCAATGGGACATTGGGAAGCATCTCCTAAGACGAAATGTTGGTATTTCAAAGCTAAGCCAGACTTCATGTTGAAATATGTGAGGCGTAGTGGAGCTGACGGTGTTCAGACACATTATCAAAGCATGATTACTTTATTTCTTCAAACACTGTAGTTCTTGCATGCCCATCATAAATGACTAAGCTCCATTTGATTTGGAGCATGTGATTAACAACACAACAACCTATTCTCCAGCAACCCACAGTCCACTGATCCATGCCTTCATGCCGCTGCAATAATAACTTGATACTACAGTCTGGGTTTAGTGGAAGCATCAAAGCTAAAACATAAGAAAGGTTTTTTTTTTATTCTGTCATGAAATCTTTTTACACTGTGTAATGAGATTCTTTTCGGTGGTGTTTTGTATATAATAGGAGTCATATAGGACTAAATGAGTTATTTCAAAAAAACATTTGAGTGTTAAAAGTAAAACAAATATCTGCAACTTGCAACTAGCGGTTCGTCCTTGTTATCTTTGAGTGAATGCCAAATTGAATAACCCAAATCCTACAAGCATGTACCTGCATGCTGTACCGAATAAGGACAATACAACATTCCTAACTATGTTGAAACCATCCACAGCCCTGAGTAAACAGGAGGTTAATATGGGTGGTGCTGCTACAGGAAACTATGCCTGACCTCAGTGTCACCAAAATAAAGAATCTGATGTGTGTTATTTTGTAACTGATTACAAGATTCACTCCGACCAACTTGTAATAACTACTTACTACTTGGGTGATGAAATCATTACTACCATGCATGCTAGACTTGGCTTCTTATCTAAACTATGAAAGGCTGGTTATTAAGTCTCTTTGGGAGAAATGTGTTATGCGTAGAAGCACGAGTCGATTAATCATAATAGTAGATCCACAGTCATTGTATCTGCATTATTTTGATTTGCGTCATTTAAATGCAAAACAACATTTTCAAGCTTCTTAGTTGGACAGGTTTGCTGTTTTTGTTCTTAGATTCTATGATTACTAATTATATTGGGTTTTTGGACTATTGGATGGGCATTTTCTGACTGACTGAATTGTATTTTTAGTCAACCTACACACAAATTGACAGATGAGTAAAAAATGAAAATAACCTTTGGTTAAAGCCCTCCATTTATTTATTTATTCAGTGTGTCCTTGGTGTTCTCACCTGCAGAAAAAACTATTGTGTTTCACTGTCTGTGAGTGGAGCCATAACAACGCCATACAAATACAGTAGCCTATTTATAATATTTGATATACTAACCACAATTGTAGTCATGTTTAGGCTACCACTAACATTGCCATACCCTCCCATCTTTATTTACTTACAGGGTGGAACCGCATTGGAGACTTCCCCAAATGTGAGTTAGCAAACAATAATTGCTAACTTTAAACCTTGTGCTGAGTTTCTCTCTTGTTTGTCTGTGCTGTTTTAGGATTTTGTGATGCAGGCGATAAATGAGAGTCTATCAGCGTGCCGATTACCAACCATGGTTCAAAATGCTTATCGCCTGGGAGGCCCTGTGAGCAGCCTGAGCTACAGCCTTCCACTTCAGGTCCTGCAGCCCAAGTGAGAAACCTGTCCCACGCCACCATTGCACAATACACATACATGCACACACATGTAGTGGTTGATTTGTGTTATAAATAATGTGCTTGGATGAGTCTGTCATCTCAAGAACTATGCCGCAGTTATATTCGAGCCAACAAAAACAAACACTAAAAATGTGGTATTTTTTCATCTTCCCCAGGCCCCACTTCTCTCTGGATATCAGGACTCGAGCTGGTGAAGGTCTGTTGTTCTTTGCTGCTACCAGAGGGGGGCGCTCTCATCTCGCTTTATACATATCCAAAGGCAGGATTAGACTGTCTGTAGGCAAACAGAAGGAGATCTTCAACAGGGAGAAGTACAATGATGGAAAGTGGCACTCGGTCAGTGGATTTATATCATACTAATTACATAATATACATATCATACTAACCACATAATATGTTGCCACTACCACTCAGTCCAGATTATAAAGCAAGGGTCAGTGTTTAATTATTCTTTATGTCTATGGTGACAATATTGCCTGCAGGTCATATTCAGTTTGGAGAAGAAGAAATTTCGATTGGTCGTGGATGGGATCAGAGCCCAGGATGGTCAGCTGACCACTGCTGAGTTGAACTCCATGCAGCAGTTTGTGTCACCTGTGCACCTGGGCAGTGCTCCAGAGTCCCTTCACAAAGAGCTTAAGGTAAAATGAAATGAAATAAAATGAAGTACTCACTGACCGATTCACACACATGTTACATTTTCTTTTTTCGTTCTTTTAAGTTGAAGGCTCTTCCAAGACAAAGTGTATCCGGGTGTATCCGCAATTTTAAAATGAATGGAGCACCAATGTCAAATCCAACCTCCAACCACGGCGCGGGCCCCTGCTTTGAGGGACAGACACAAAGAGGGGTTTATTTCTCAGGGAATGGAGCACATGTCGTTATCAGTGAGTAAACCTGTCTGTAAACGTTTTCTGAAGAAGCATTGCTCATCCCAATAATTATCTCCATCAGGTTCTGTTGGAGATACAGTAAGAAGGAATTGCAACCACCCCCACACAATTTGGCTTCTCAACAAGTCAAAACAAATTTTACATGGATGACCGAAAATATATTGTTTTACAGGTCTATAGGATTATTTAATTTTGCCTAGTTAGCATACTTACACAACATTTAAATGTAATTCAATTTGACTGGGAGAAACCTGGGAATTAGTTAGGACAGTTGGCGATGTTATAAAATCATAAACTCATCAATATAATATTAACATAAATGTAAGAAAAGATACATTAAACCCAAGTAATGTTTTTTTTAAATAATAATTTAAAAAATTGACTAAATTCCCTTTTTTTAAGTTTCTGCATGTTCAATTTACTTTCTGTGCACTGAGTAAATATTTATATTATATATTACTTGGAATGGATTTATTCGTGAAACCATTTAATTTTCTTTAAAATTATTAACCAAATTAGATTTAAGAACACTTTGTTGGATTTAGATGTTTTTATTTAATTAGATTCCACTTTATTTCATTGCACAGTCTCCTCATTATTCTGATATGCCATGTCCAAATTATGTAATCTATAACAATGCCAATGCTAACATGTTTTCTGTATTTCAGATGACTCTTTTGTTGTGGGCTCGGGCTTTGAGCTGCTGTTTAATATACGTCCACGAAATCAAACTGGACTCCTGCTACATGTTGGTGCTTCCAGTATGAACCAGTATGGGCCTGCAGAGGGTCACTACCTCACTGTGTACATGCTCAGAGGAGAGGTGAGTTCTCTTTAATGCTACCAAACCAGATACTCCTACCAAAAAAACATGTTTTTTTCTGGAAAATAGACGAAAGATTCAGTTGAACTGGGTCTGAAATAAAACTAAAATTATTTTATTCCTGTTTTGGGGACTTAAATTCTATATTTAAGTGTGTTCCCTGACATTGTGACTAAAAGCACTATGTTTGGATATGCTCCCATTTTTAGGTTGTGGCACGAGCAAACAATGGCAAAGGGGAATTCATGGTGTCAGTGAAGCCAAAAGCTTCTTTATGTGATGGAATGTTTCATAAGATTTCAGGTAAATTGCACACAGTCACTTGATGAAAGACATATTTCAAGAAAAACTAAACTGCTTTTAGAGTCTTATTAGGACACTGATATACAGTAAATCACCTTTCATGTTGAGTCACTGTCTGCTTGTCTTGTAGTAATCAAAAGGAAAAATGTTGTGCAACTGCACGTGGACACAATGGACAATTACAAGATTGGACCACCATCCTCCACTACAACTTTGACCAAAGACTCTGTGTATGTGGGTGGCATTCCTCGTGAGTATTAATCTGTTAATCTGAGAGTTAATCTACTATGATTTCAGTGAATCTTATTCACACATATCAGATATTCACCACATGCACCTTTCTGCTGCAGAGATGTCAATGCAACAGACGCTCCCAGTCACATCGTCCTTTATGGGATGCATTCAGGACATGAGGATCAACGGCGAGTCCATCTCTTTCGACAGGTTGTCCGGTGCGTTTGGTCCGGTCAACCTCAAAGAATGTCCAGGCTGAACGTCTCCATGCATCATCATGAAAACAAACCTTGGGACCACGTCCACCGCCAACCATGTGCAATCTGTTACCCAGACAGAGAATGTGTTTGTGTGTAAGAATGTATATTTTACGAGGAGTGTGTTTCAATGTGAATGAGTGTGTGCTAGTGTGAGAGTCTGCATGTAAAATAGAAATATGATCAGCCGCTTACAGGTTCATATTATTTGCTGCTCGGTTAAGTATTTCTGTATTTATTTTGTGATAACAAAAAAATCATGTATCAGGGCACCAATTCACACATTTCAACAGTTCTTTTACAGTCTGATGTGTTGGTCCATTCATTTAGATAAATGTTGACAATCAAATGCTACTGAATATGCTTGTGATTGGTCAGGGCTGCAGCAGGAGCAACCCGGCACTTTAAGAAAACAAATAATGCCTTTTGTGATGGTGCTTTAATGGAAATCAACATTATTAGTGGATTTTCTTTGTTTGTTTGTTGAAAAGTTTTTACTAGAAATATTACGTTTACACCAAGGGTGCTCGTTTTATTGCTGTTTTAATTTCATATCCAAATGCCAGCATGTAGAATCTACATTTTACCTGGTTTAGTAGAGTTTTCAAACAGGCCATGAAATCAAATGGTTTTCCCCCATGTTGTTTCCCCTAAACTGTACACGTATTGTTCTGAATCAATTTTCCAGTTTGCATTCCTTTTTCATGCATGGGGATGTTCTGTGTGGCTGTCAATATCAGTTACACAAGAAAACAGCATGTACTGAAGTTTGTGTAGCATTTTCTATGAGTTAAAAAACAATATAAATGCAATTAGCTTCAAATAAGTCTCACAAGTAATGTTTGGGACCATTTAGTCCATATTACTATAATGCTGTGTGTAACATAACAAAAAACATCAACACTTGATGTATTTAAACCCCCAGCAAGTTTTTACCTACCTGTGTTGTACATTTGTGTAAAACAATTGTGATATGAGGAAAAATATGCATGATGATTGGACATGGGGATTGTTATATGCATTCCTGTCTTGTGACCACTGATTTGTAAGCCATTTTGTAATCACTGTTCTTTATAAATACTTGTCAGTGCCATAGGTCTTGATTTGTGATCATGGTGACAGCTGAAACTATTATGGACTGAACCATGCTTTTTCATCACAGAAATGTGGGATTAATTGTTGAATTGATTGTACGGTTACAGAAATGTAATTAGCAAATAATTATATTTTTTGTAATGATTTGTATGAATACAGTACATAATGGTAATGTATCTCAGTGTGCCTACTTTTTGGGAGTAGAGTGGCTCAGCTAAATATATAAATATATATATATATATATATAAATGTGTGTCTTGTGTGGAGCAGGCATTGACTCTGATTTAATTTGACCTCAGTATTTCCAAAACCATATCTCAGGCCCTAACATCTATCGATCTGGTTGACGACAGCCCTCAATCACAAACCACCACGCCCACTCTGATGCTGCCTTCAAGGACTTGGTGAACTCAAGACTTAAAGCTGCAAGGTGCTTCACTAAATGATGTGACCCAATTCAATATGTTTAGCTATAAGCACATGCCAAAGAAAATGTAACAAATGACGATGCTTCCAACATATTGAATTGTGTCATTTGAATAATAATAATTGTTCACATTATGATAGCTATAATACCCCAATTATTGGCGACGCAAGAAGTAAACAGTTCGGTAACAGCTATCAATATACAGTTTGCAATAAAATATGACAGAAAGCGTGCTGTTCTGGTGAAATATCAAAGGGCAAACATTTGATGGGTCAATGACATATTGTTCAAACATTTTTCATGTGATCTTATTACTCCAAATCAATGCAGCATTGTATTACTTACACACGCCACATTGATTTTAACATTAGTGTTATGTAATATTAATATGCTCTAGTTGTATGACAAAACTAGCTGATATAGAATACAACAGGTATTACATACATTAATTAAAGTAACAGTGTGTAAAATATGAATGGTTTAATTAAGGGGTGGCAAAAAGAAAAGTATTTAGCCTGGATTTAAAGAGTAAGAGTTGCAGCGGACCTGCAGGTTTCTGGGAGTTTGTTCCGAATATATGGAGCATACTAACCGAACGCTCCGGTTGCGATAGTTACGATAGCACCCAAAGGCAGCACATTTCCTGTACACACCGTACTCACTAACCAGCGTTCACAACACGGAACAGAGACACAACGCTGGGTCAACGGCGAGCACAGACACACACATGCATGTAGTTAGTTATTTGAACCTGTTCGTTTATCAGTCTCGTCATGTACCAATGCGAATATGACTGCGTTTGCTAAAAACTGCGTCACTGTGTGAGACTACTCTGCCTGTTAGTAAACTACCGAGACATACCGCTCCCTCCCTCCTCCTCCTCTCCTCGGCCGCGTTCAGTACCTCAACCTCCGGTCTCAATGGCGGACCCCGCAGAACCAGCACCGGGCAGCATGCAGGATGAGAAGAAAGAGGGTATCAACGACGCAGAGCTGGCACTGAAAGGAATAAACATGCTGCTCAACAATGGATTCAAGGAGAGCGACGAGCTCTTCAAATTATACAGGTCTGTGAGTGTCTGTTAGGCAGACTATAAAAACACTCTTTCTGTCTATGTTGGTGAAAGATGGATACTGTGTTCTCTGCAGGGTGTGTTGTTAAATGTTATGTAAACTGTTGCTAATGTGTCCAAACTGCTGAGGTTAACCAGCACAAGTGGAAGCTTTTAACCATAGCTTTTAACACATGTTTTCCTTTCAGCAATGTCTTATTTGCTTTGCTTGCAAAACAAAACCTCAACATCCTTGTCACGCTTGTCTACTGAGGCACCATATGATCATGTCACAGGAAGGATGAGTGGTGTTTTAATACCTTGGGCAAATATCCACACCCAATGTAACTTGTGATGCTTAAACAGTCAAAATACTTTATTATTAATGTAATATTGCCCTCTTTATATGTTAATAGGATACCTAAAGTGTTGAGAATATAATTTAGAGTCAATATAACAATGGTTAAAGAAGAAAATATGCTGAACAGGTTAGCAAATGTAGTACAAGTAGTTGTCTTTGAATCTATTTGAGTTACATCTCTCATTTTAGCCAAGCTAGTGTGTTCATATCACACAACCTTATGTCAATTGTTGGTAGGTGGCACCTGTGTCTAGGCTTCTTTTGCAAAACCAAGTTGACCCAGTCATTTAAATGTAAGCATTACACTTGCAAATGATTCCCTCGTACAGTAGATTCTTCCTATCCTGTGAGCTCATTCTGAAGGGATACAATACCTTTTTTTTTTTTTTTTACTGTAAAGGAAAGCTAAAATAAACCACAATCCTTCGCTTAATAATATCTGCAATATTAACAATTGCTGCAATTTACAACTACTTTTATTGTTGATTTATCTGCAGATTATTCACTACTCCAAAGTCTTTAAATACCTTGTTGTGCTTTCTTTGGATTTTCTAAAGATATTCAGAAAAGTAGAATATCTCCATATTTTCTTCCCATTATGGCATGAAGATTACCTCATTTGACTGGCAGCATTATTATTATTTCCTTCCTTCAAAGCTTTCTATAAATAGTCCAATACTCTAAACCTGATTGTTTTGTTCGTGATAATTGTATACTAAAATGTTGATATTGTTACATCCCTATATTGAATTTATTTTGGTTGACTATTAAATAAAAAGGAAGACAAACACTGGTTTAGTTGACTTCATAAAGCCTGTGCAGGGTCACTCACGGCACCATAGTACGCTCATTGTTGCAGGATTTGTTATACATTCAATCATCCGGGGCTGTTATTATAAGGCCTTATCATCTCTAGGAAAGGTTTGCTTTCAACTCGAATGCTGATTCCACAGAAGGTCACGCTCTATGTGTCCTAACCCCTGGTGAAAGCTTAAATGTCACCCTATCCACTAATTGCATTTAGCACTAGGGGTTATCCTGCTGATGATGGAAGGAAGTGAAATATGTGTAGGACAGAAACTGAGAATGGGCTTGTGTATCAGTTCCCTGATACGGTTCCCTTGGCTCTCTGACCCTTGGCATTTTGTGTTGCATTATGGGTATAGGAGAGTAGGTAAACGGGTTCAGTAAACTTTTCCACATTCCTAATGAATCCAGTTGCTCTTGTCTTACTGTCATCGTGAGCTTTATATTGTTCATGTTTTCAGTGGAGTCAATCCAGTGCCTGAGGCAGGTAACCGGCTGAACACATTTTTGTCACTCCACCCATGAACTTCTCATATGACCTTTTTAACCTCGTCGTTCACTGACTTGTCACCTATTTGCTCTTTGTCCTCTGTTCAGGAACCACAGTCCTTTGATGAGTTTCGGGGCCAGTTTTGTGAGTTTTCTGGTGAGCCTAGAGTACTGTGCTGTTTAACTTTAAGACACATTTATATTTGATAAAAGGGTTCAAGGAATACCCCCTGTTTTTACTATGAGGCACAATGCAAGACTTTTCAAAATTATTTTTCTGGCACACAAGTAGGTTTCTATTGTGTATGAGTTAATTGATGCCCTTGCAATAAGTACTCAATAGTCACAACATGAACTGTAAGTGCAACCCACATATAAACAACTAAAAGAAAGTTAAGATATAAACATAAACTAACACATTTGAGCCAGACTTGTTAGCCATGGAAACAGGAGTCAACAGTACAATCTTACTTGCTTCTCCCTTTTAAAAATGTGTGCATATTATATTCTATCCTATTTTAACATTTACAGCTCCATTCTGTGCTCATCTACATTTTAGAAACACATCTCTTTAATTTAGCTTTGCAGAAGCAGTGCGTCACCTAAAGATGAATTTAAGCTACTTTTTCAGATGGCAAGTTGCCAAGCTGATCTCAAATATATTAAAGGGAAAGACTGGTTTGTTCGTATTAAAGTAAGAAGACTGATTAGTGCAGTTTCATTTTGTTTTTCTGCTTCCTAGTTTAATCCAGGATTAGACGTTTTGCTTCACTTGTAAATCCTGTGGATCACGAGCATTCATTTTGGAACAGTTGCATTCCGGGTTAAAATGTAACTATCTGTCCGACAGCCAAATGGCTTTTGAACGTTTTTACCAGCCACTAAATATGTGAGCATAGCTTTTTAGGCTGGTGAGTGACACATGTGTTGCCACTTGCATATTTTACCAGCATTCGGTTGGCAAATGTAAATAAAAGGATTATTTATCTGGCTTCCTTTTTGTAGAATGCCATGATGACGTTTGAGGAGGAGAAAATGCAGATGGCCTTTGAGGATCTCAAAGCTACAGAGCGACTGTGCGAGAGTGAAAACACTGGTGTCATTGAGACCATTAAAAACAAGCTCAAGAGGAATGTGAGTAACTATTTCAACACTTAATTGAATTGAATGTATATGATTGATATATACAACACATTTTATTTGCCTGGAAAGAGAGAACATTTCCATTTGCACCATGGTCAGGTTTGCTGTTTGTGAGCGTGCCTGTCACACCAGTCTGAAAGAGTGAGGTGTTTGTGTGGGCAGATGCACTCCCAGAGGTCGGGGGTGGCTGCAGTGGACCGGCTCCAGAGGCAGATCATCATCGCTGACTGCCAGGTTTACCTTGCAGTGCTGTCTTTCATCAAACAAGAGCTGTCGTGTAAGGGGACCTTTTCAATACCTGCTGTCAAACTATGAACGCTGCACATTCATCTGTGTGAAAAGAAAATATTGAATTCAGCAGTTGTCCAGAGGTGGGAAGTATTGGAGTACAAATACTTACGTTACTGTACTTAAGTACATTTTTCTGGTATCAGTACTTTACCGCACTACTTATTTTTCTGACGACTTTTTACTTTTACTTCTTACATTTTTAACACCAATACTCGTACTTCTTACATTTTCAAAACAGGCTCGTTACTTTATTTTTAATCTGCGTTTGGTGGCGTAATCATTATTAGGCATTGCAATGCGTGCCTATTGATTTTAACACGGTCCGTGTATCCATCATTTCCTGGTCTTCTCTAAACAAGAGCGACCAATGAAAACGTTGTAATCTTTGCCGTTGTTCAGCATCGAAACATTCATTAGCTAACAATTATTGTTCTATTAATATAAAATGAGGTCAGTTACTCTTTAAAACAGATGGTAGTTATGGGTACTTTTTACTGAAGTACATTTCGAAGCCAATACTTCTTTACTTTTACTTGAGTAAAGAAGTTTAGTCAGTACTTCTACTTTTACCAGAGTATTTTTAAACACGAGTATCTGTACTTCTACTTGAGTAAAGGATGTGTGTACTTTTGCCATCTCTGCAGTTGTGTAATCTGATTTAATATTGGACCATATGCATATTTCTTTGTGTATTCAATCTCCTGACAGCATACATCAAAGGGGGCTGGATCCTCCGTAAAGCCTGGAAGATGTACAACAAATGTTACAGCGACATCACACACCTGCAGGAGGGCAGCAGAAGAAGAGCCTCCCAGCAGCAAGCGGCGGCGCCTCCATCTCTGTCCTCATCTGACGCGTCACACCACAGCCGCTCCTCCTCCCCCGGGCCGAGCCCCTCCCTCAGACCGGACGGCATCAGCCCCGAGGCTCTGGACCGACTTAAAGGTTCTGTCAGCTTCGGTTATGGCCTCTTCCACCTCTGCATCTCCATGGTGCCCCCCCACCTCCTGAAGATCGTCAACCTGCTGGGCTTCCCTGGCGACCGCCTGCAAGGCCTGTCAGCGCTCACGTACGCCAGTGAAAGTACGGACATGAAGGCCCCTTTAGCTACGTGAGTATGTGAGTGAGTATGTCTGTGGTTCTGTAGTCTGTCTGGAACTCAAACATGTCTAGTTGATTAGTTGATGTACAGAAAAATGGTAGATAATGCTGTTTAGTGATTTTTCAATATGGTTAATCACACTTAATCAACCTGTTAGTTAAAAATCATTACAGATTGATCTAATTTCATACCAGATGGTGTTGTCTTTCCACTCACTCAGTCTGTGCCCCCCCCTCACAGCCTGGCCCTCCTGTGGTACCACACAGTAGTGCAGCCCTTCTTTGCTCTCGATGGCTCAGACACACAGGCAGGTCTGATGGAAGCCAAATCCATTCTCCAACAAAGAGAGCCTATCTATCCAAACTCCTCCCTCTTCATGTTTTTCAAAGGCAGAGTCCAACGCCTCGAGGTGAATTTGAAGAAAGAACCCTATTATCCACTGCTATGTGTCCTTTTCTCCTGCCTTAGTAAATATTAAGCATTGCCAATATTGTCTCGGCGTGTTACTCGGATAACAAAGTTCTTCTTTCCAGTGCCAGATCAGTAGTGCCTTGACGTCCTTCCGTGATGCCTTAGAATTGGCTTCTGATCAGAGGGAGATTCAGCACGTGTGTTTGTATGAAATAGGTACTATATTCCCTCTCAGATTTAAAACCACATTGCTCAGCGCTAGTCTGCATCATAAATATTCGTTTAACCTTTTAGGTTGGTGCAGCATGATCGAGCTGAGCTACAGAGAAGCCTACAGGGCCTTTGAGCGACTGAAGACGGAGTCTCGCTGGTCCCAGTGCTATTACGCCTATTTAACTGGAGGTGGTAACAGTACAAACAAATATGGCTTTAATCGCACATCTAAGAGATTGCCATTAGCTCCTAATTCTTCTATTGTATGTGTTGATTAGCGTGCCGAGGAGCCACAGGTGATCTAGAGGGAGCTATCACAGTCTTCAAGGATGTGGAAACACTTTTCAAACGCAAGAATAATCAGATAGAGCTGTTCGCTATGAAGAGGGTTAGTATATCTCAGCATATTTTCTGTTTAATATCTTAGGTGCAAAATACAGTGAGACTAAGCATGTATGCACACATTTATAACAGGCTGAGAAGCTACGGACCCCCAGTCTATCCAAAGAGCTCTGCATCCTGTCGGTCATTGAGATTCTTTATCTGTGGAAAGCTCTGCCAAACTGCTCCACCGCCAAGCTTCAGACAATGTCACAAGGTACTCGATTTTAAAACCTTTCAACCACCAAACTAGTTCCTCTGCGTTGTCTTGCAGATTGTTGTTGTGTCTTCAGGGGTAGCTTAATTGTTGTCTTCTTGTTCTAGTGCTGCAGGGGATTGATGATGCCTCATGTGAAGGCCTGAAAAACCTGCTTCTCGGTTCCATAAACAGATGTCTTCATAACACAAACGATGCCGTTCAGGTACTCCTACGTCATATTCATAATGCAATGTACAAGGTGTGGAATATGAAGCATTGCGGGATGCTTGTAAAACGGTGTATTATTCACACAGAAGTCAGTACTGTGCTGATAAGAGTCTAGTGTGAAAACTGATTTTTCTTCTGCCTGTTTTGCAGTTTTTCCAACTGGCTGCAAGGGATGAGGTTGGCCACCTGAGCAACTCTTATGTGCAGCCCTACTCCTGCTATGAACTGGCCTGTGTGCTGCTAAATACCCCAGAGGCAAGTGTGTGCGTGTGCGCGTGCACGTGCACGTGCACGTGCGTGCGTGATAGAAAGAGAGACTGTTTCCTAATCTGAGATGGTGGAAAAGTCACATAGTCTAAATAATTGATTTTGTTTTTTTTCCAGTCTGCCGGGAAGGGCAGAATGCTGATGCTCCAGGCTAAGGTACTGTAGCTTTCCTCATTGCATGACTTTTGTTGCATGACATGTGTGTAATTTGCATTTGCTTAAGTAGATTTTTAGCAAGCTTTATCAATAGATCTCCTCTAAGATCTGTGATCAAATCGTTTATCGTTTACAATGTTTGTCTTATTTCTGCCCATTTCTGCCACACTTTGCATCAAGGTCTTGTAAAAGTTTTAAGGATGTTTGCACCCTCCGACAGACCAATACACTCGCTGCCTGATAAAGGAGTGGCAGGCTAAATGCTTTACAGAGTTAAAGTGGTGTTTTTTTAATGGTGAAAAAATAGCAACCAACAAACTCCAAAAGGCCACGGTTATAGATTGTATTTGTTTTGTCTTAAAACAAGTTTTGTCCAAGAGAGGCTTGTCATCCCCTGCTAAGCCCTCATACATGAGGCACAGACCAACTAAAGAACTCCCTGAGAAGGAAACCTGTGCAGCAGCTCTGAGAGAGGCAGACGAATAGGGCTGCTCGATTATGGCAAAACTCATAATCCCGATTATTTGGGTCAATAATTGTAATTGCGATTATTAAATGCGATTATTCATTGACTTTGAAAATATCCATTTATTGGAGAATTTTTTTTTGAACAGTATATTTTGAACAGTTGATTACCCTGAACTTTAAGTATAATTCAACTGAAACAATAAAAATTATAAAAAAATAATCGTTTTATTTCGATTACGTTGTTTTCGTAATCGTTGCAAGCCATAATCGTAATCGCGATTAAAATACGATTAATTGAGCAGCCCTAGCAGACATGTCCACCTTGTAGCTCATTTGAAGGGACAAGGACAGGCAACATTGCCATTGGAGCAATCAGAGTGACTGGCTGAAGCTATGCCAGGTTCCCAGCACTACGTCTTCCTACGTCAGTTAGACTTATGCTGTTATGCTGCCCTATGTTGAGGAAATCAGGAATGTTGTGCCCCATGAGGAGAGTGAGACCTCCTAGCGCCGTGTTGGTTTAGGCTGGAGTATTTGCTTTGTCTGATCTCACTGTGAACAGAGAGTAATCAGGGAGGCATCTGCACATTTGGTAATAAGGGAAAATTGTGACAAAACAGATGTTGCGAAAGCAGTTCCTATACGACTTACAACAGTTTGTTGCTATCTAGTAGAGTATGTGGTTGCATTATCATTACATTGCATTTAGCTGACGCTTTTATCCAAAGCGACGTACAATAAGTGCGTTCGACCAACAAAATACAACCTTGAAGAAAACAGAATCATATAAGTACATCAGGTTTCATAGAGCCAAACATTTCAAGTGCTACTCAACTGGCTTTAGGTAAGCCAGCCCTTTATTAGTATATAAGTGCTCTGTTAGCAGTTCTTTGTTAGTCATTCTATCGCTCAAAGTGGAGTCGAAAGAGATGAGTTTTCAGTCTGCGCCGGAAGGTGTGTAAGCTTTCTGCTGTCCTGATTTCAATGGGGAGCTCATTCCACCATTTTGGAGCCAGGATAGCAAACCCACGTGTGTTTGCTGATGGGAACTTGGGTCCCCCTCGCAGCGAGGGTGCAGCGAGTCGTTTGGCTGATGCAGAGCGTAGTGCACGCGCTGGGGTGTACAGTTTAACCATGTCCTGGATGTAGGAAGGGCCAGATCCATTCGCAGCATGGTACGCAAGTACCATTGTCTTGAAGTGGATTCTAGCAGTTATCGGAAGCCAGTGGAGGGAGCGGAGGAGGGGCGTGGTGTGGGAGAATTTAGAAAGGTTGAAGACCAGACGAGCCGCTGCATTCTGGATGAGCTGCAGAGGTCGGATGGCACATGCAGGTAGACCAGCCAGGAGGGAGTTGCAGTACTCTAGGCGTGAGGTGACGAGAGCCTGGACCAGAACCTGCGTGGCTTTCTGGGTCAGCTGGGGACGTATCCTCCTGATGTTGTTAACCACAGATCATTGTTGTAGGTGTTCTTATAAATAACATTTGTGGGCAGCGAGGGTATCGATATTGAGAGTGCTGAAGAGTGCTGACCCCAATGCTTTTTTGAAGGCCTATCTATATATAACTTTTATTTGATTCATTAATTTGCTTTCTCCTTCACCACGCAGGAGGACTTTGCAGGCTATGACTTTGAGAACAGGCTCCATGTCCGTATTCATTCAGCTCTCGCCTCCATGACGGCTGCTGCAGCCCAGCCTTGACATGTTATCCACACCTCAGAAAGAACTGGACGATACCACAATACCTTTGGAATCACTAATGTTACACTGTCAGGATTTATTTATTTTTATTTTTATATTTCCATATTCTGAGCCAATGCATACTTTTAAAGTGTGCAATATACAGTAGGCGTTATAGGAGAACAGTCAAAAGGTATATTATTCATGTTACTGTTTTTTGTACATGTGCAAATCGAATCAGATGACAATCTTTAAATACAATTGTGAAAAGCATCAGGCATTGATCCACAGAGGGACTACTTTTCCTCTGATTAGGAGAAAAGTCAGGTTAAATAGAGCAATGGCACAAAGCGTTGACTGAAAAAGCAATCAAATTAATGACTCCGCCACCTCAGTGTTGTTTGACAACGTGACATTTGTGATTTAAATGCTTTGCTAATCCATAAGCATGAGTACTAAATGATTTTTTAGCGTACTGTAGCCTCTTTTTTACCGGACTCGTGTAAATATGTCTCGCACACAGGTTTTAATAGTTGTGCCAACATCATGTGAGAGGCCTAGGTGCAGCGTGCTACTGTCGGCCATACAATGGTCTTTATTTATATTGTTTGTTTTAAGATAATACAATAAATATTGTAAAATGGATTATGGTTGTCCCCTCTTCACTTGATTAATGCACATACAACAAATAGAACTGATGGCAAACTTTTTTTTTCCATCAATTATAAACAAACAAATGAACAAGGTGTATCTGGTGCATTCATTAAATACTTTAATGGGGTTAGTCTAACCTCAATGCTATAATTGCGATGCATAAAATATAAGAACACCTAAAAATGGAAACAAAAATAAATCTTAAGAAAGGGGCTAATTACTGCCAATGATTTTCAATGTTTTTTTTTCTTTCAAATCCTTTAGGGGTCTAAGGATAAATTGTGAAAGCATTAAGCATCATTTGGTTGTAAATCACCAAAACAGGAAGGCCAAGACAAATGTCATGACTGGTCGCCAGGATATAAGTAGGATATGGCCAATGATAATAACTTTATTCGTATAGCACCTTTCATACAGGGGATTGCAGTTCAAAGTGCTTTACATCAGTAATGTGGGGTTGACATTACCTTGTAAAATGTCAATAACGCTTAGCAAGCATGAGAAGAATAGCAGGGTAAGGCTTGCATAGTTATAGTGATGCACATGCGTTTATTGTCACAGTTTCATTTTAAATAAATATAGCTAAATATAATCAACTATGGCAAGACTTTAACAAACACACACACGTTTCATAAGTGCAGAGCCAGCGTCCCTGCTTTAGTATAGTTAGAAAAAAGGGCTACTGTGCCCAGAGTCAGGTAGACTTATGTGCAACGCTTTTAGTCTCTATACACATCTATACAGTACATAGTTAAGGACTTAATTATATTATATTTAAACATTTATTTAATTGAAAAAGCTTTGTTGTTGTGGATATGATTCTTGTTGGATGTGGTGACAATTTCCTTGCTATTAAATTCACAGAGAAACGGTTAGACAGGACAACAACTGATTGCAGGACACCGAAAAACAATCGGTTAAATTAGTCAAATTACATGCACCATTAATTTAGCTACAAATTGAAAACATAGGGAATGTTTCCAAATTGCCTATTTGCAAACCTCATTGCACTATAGTATGCAAGCAGTGTCCGAGTTGAATAAACGCTTATCAGTGTGCTCAAAATGCATCGTGCGTCTCTGCACTGAAGGGAAATGTTTCCAATACCAGCAGGCGTTATCTACAAACTACAAAATTAAGGTTGCACTCCATCTATCTTAACATAAATACATATTTCTAAAATACATTCTAGTTTTTCCAATACATGCCTCTACCATACTCAAGTGGACATGAACCACAATAAATAAGAAAATGTTGTTGTGCTTCATTGTTCACACATCGAAGAATGTCTCCGTGTTGCCTTCAGACTTGTTTAACCCTACCTGGTGTTCTGCAAGAACTCCATGATATTAAAGTGGTGCAGGGACCACGACCTGGAAGTTAGCACTGCATTAATCCCATAACAAGAAGTCAATAGGATTTGTCTATCAGGCTTTGGATTAGACTCTTAAATATCTCAGTGACAAACAAAAGGTTAAGTACACGTATTGTTCAGAAAGACAATCTTAACAACTTAAACCCACATCTATGTTTGAGGCATAAATTCAACCGCCAGGAGACCATAGCTAACGTAAGGCTATAAACAATCTACACAGTTGCATAGCTGAGGTCACCACCACGACGCTAAAGGCAGACTAGTGTTTGGCGTGATGCTGTTTAGTAGTTTAATTTAGCCACTTGTTAGCAACCACCTATTTAAAGACAGGTACAAGCTTAAAGCCTGGTATTTATGTAGAGCAACAGAACAGTACAATATCTTAAACTAGTGTTAATCACCAACCTCCGTCATTTATATCAAAAGCAAGTCACCAAAAGCATATTAAAAAAACATATTGACTTTGTCACAAAGGACCTGGAAATGTTAAAACTTTAAAAGCCAACTCATTTACGGATTTAAGGATTAATTCCTGCACCACTCTATAGTTGCATCACGAATGGAGCCCTTGCATGAACCCCAGTACAGCAGTCAAAGATGGTAAAAGAAGACATCCGTTTGTATGCAATTTGTGTGTATTTTATACATATTAGTAGATTTCAGGCAGATTAGTGTAGTTCCTCCCCCAGTAGCCTTTCGAGTAGAGCCAGTCCTGAGCTTTGGTGTGAGGGTTAGGTCCTTGTTGAAACCACCTGCAGAGTTTTAACAATGAGAAACATCTACTTAATAAGAGTAAAGCACTTTGAGGTAGCAAATAGAGGACACAATTAAAAACACACAAATATCACAACACTGCAACAATTATACTAGTCCTCCTTGTTCAAACTAAATTCCAATGAAATGTATGAGAGTCTTGTCAAATCCATCAATAACACACAGCTGTAGTTGCATATGTTATCCTGGGGAGGGTGGTGTAGTGCAGCACTTCACATAAACACAAAGCAAAGCTTAAACCAAACCTTGGACCAAGTGCAGCGCTCCTTCTCAATTATTATACAGGGTTGGCATAATTGATAACACAAGACAACAGGGAGGCATTAGTGTAAACAATAGCAACGGGGCAATGAGCGCACAACATCATATTTACTAACTAACCTGTTTTTCCATTCATCTGTTGATTTGGTGCGATTTTTCCGGGCCATTCTCTGTTTTTCCTCAAGTCTCTTCTTCTCTGCACTTGCCAAATCTATAAAAAAAAGGCATAGATTTAGAAACATGAATACCACCAGGGAAGGTATTTAAGCAGATGTAGTAATATGGCCTCATTCTAGGTTATACAATGTACCTATATCTCCATTCTCCATGGCGCATATATCAGGTCTGAAGCGACTGTCTGTTTGGGGAATAACTCCCTCCATGCTCTTCTCCAACTCGTTTAGGTGCATGGCGAAGGAAGAGAATGCATAGAACTGCAAGAGAGAATATATGACCACAACATTTCAACTGTCAGAGGATGTGCAGCAACATACAGGGTTTCCTCACATTTCACATTTCCGGACTTTAATAGATTTTCGACTTTTATCTTTCGTTATGGAAACAATACTTTTCTTTTTTGCAATACTGTTTTTTCAAGACATGAAAATCACAAAACATCCAATTCAATACTTCATAGGATTCCACATCATACACAAGTCCTAACATTATAGTTTCACTATGTAAAGAAAGCCATGCAAAAAAGTATAACAAAAAAGTCCAGTATGTTATAAAAAGGTCAAAAGTCAAATATTATTTTAAGTTTTATTTTTCACAAAAAAGTCATAACAAGTCGGAGTATAGTGTTGTTGTCCTGTCTCCGGTACCTTGGCAGAGTTGTCTGGCCGTGGCGTTATCTTCCAGATGAGCTCGCTGCCGGGGATCACCGTCACCGTCTCAGCGTCAGGTGGAGGAACCTCCTCCGGCTCCTCGTCCACACTGCTCTGGGGTAACAGAGACACACAGACATACGTTTCACCCAGAACAAGAGGCAGAACACAGCAGACTTTTAAAGCAATGCAATACCTGTTTATTCCCCTTCTTTTCATCCAGATTCTTTTTGTCACTCTTTTTGTGGGCATCAAAGGCAGCGGGGTCTACTGTGTAAAGGCAATCAGTCCATTTGCCATATATTGCACAGAGCTTCTTTTTGCTGCAAACGTACGAAGAAGAAGAAATGCTATAAAAACACAGCTTTGGATGCCTTTGATATTTGACATGTATTTCAGTGTAACTGTTCTGAAAGCTTGAGGAGTAAAACTGATTTGACATAAACTGATTAAATCACATAAGACATAACTGTCATATTCACGTTGCTTTCAGGCAATACTAAACATCAGAAATTCAAAAAGGTAATTACAAATACGGAAGATACCTTTTATCCAAGATGAATCCCTCCACTTTATGGAGCTCTTTCCCAAAGAGGCCACAGGGTTTGAACATCATGCTGCATCTCTCTCCGGTCCTGCCACAGAACGACAGACTGTTTACCAATTCTCTTTCACTTTTCTCCTTCTGCGCGCTGAGGCTCTCTCACATTAATTATCCTGCTCCTCTATTCTGATGGCAGGTGTCCCAGTTCTGCTTCCATGATCAATAAGCTGAATCTCAAAGTAGACCAACACCCCACTGGAGAGCGCAGACTACAGAAGAATATGCCCATGCACCCCGGTCTCTGTGCATGCACATTCACCAGGCGAGAACGCATTTGCAGACAAACAGAGAAGCACAAAGAGAAGGGAATCATTCTTACTTGTGATTGATCACTTCCACACTGCCATACTGCTCAATCCAAAGCTGACCGACAATGATGTTATGGACACAGCAGGTGGGGTTTGTCCAGGTGTAGCTTTCATTATATCTGCAATAAAGATAAAAGATGAAACTCATTCAAAAAGGAGTCCGGGCAGACTTGTAAAGCAGTTTTAAACCCTGCACTCACTTGGGCAGCTCCAGTGTGATGAGTCCTTTGGGCTCAGCTTCTATACTTTTACCCCAAAACTTGAGTTTGGGGTAGATGGAGCCATGGAAGACAAAATCCTCTTTGAGGCCCTCAGCATGAAAGGCACTGACTGGAGGGTGGTGGCTTATCTGCTCCGACACCCACCTGAAGCCCAGATCGTCTCTGATGGAGAAGAGGGAGGAGCTTCTTATGTTATACATCTTCAATTAATGTTTAGTTTAATATGACCCATAAAACATCTGTGCATTGAAGGCACCAATGACTCCATTGTCTCACCTGATGAGCTCATAGGTCTCCCCCAGCAGGGGGTTGAAGGGTTTCCCAGTCCTGTCCCACTGCGACGCTACTGCCGACACAGCAAACGCTGCAACACACTACAGAGCACTGGTGTATTATAACCAAATTACAAGTGACTCATTCCATTTTTGATAATGACAACAAATATACTAAGAAAAGAGCTAAAACATAACTTTAATGATAAGCGACAGATGACACTGTTTTAAAGTAAACTTTGAAGTGCAGTACCTTCATCCTCTCAACGGAGTCTGTCGCTGTGTTGGCCTGGTGGATGAGGTAGGTGTGCTCCATGTACTCTGATAACCGCTGGAGGAAACTCAGAGGCTCATTGAATATCACAGGCATGGCAATCTTTGACAACTCCTGAAAAATATGTGGGAGAAGACAGGATCATTGAAACGTGGAAATACTGTTAAATACAACTATTTTATGACCAACAAATGTAGGTCTTTTGAGACCTGGATGTATGTATACTCATAACATCCACAGTTATATTACATGTTTTGGTTGTGTTGCAAACTGACTCTTTTCTAGCTATTCAAACACTCAACTGCAACAACTATGTTTTATCCGACACACAAACCAAATGCACTGATTTCAAACACAAGGAAAGGAAAAAGTGGTAAAACAATGAATAATTAACTTATCTCTACACAACAACCACATGATTGCACTCTTTCACAAACTCTATGCGTACCCCATGTCTGTATATCTATCCGTCTACCCTCTGAATTGCGTATTCATGAATCATTAGCCACATTTAATTGGGGAATAAAACATTAATAGACATTATTAAAGGTAATTAACTTCAGGCAGGCACTGGGTGAGGAGGACTACGCTCCCTTAGGACTTGAAGACACTGATATTAATGACTATGTTCCCAAAGCCATAAGTTAGGGAGGAATTACAAGAGCAATTTATCACAACCCAAACACTTTGAGTAAGATACATTTCACAAGCCTACTTAAAAACAATACCTTTGTTTTTGCCCAACAGTAAAGTGAAGCAAATATAAGGGTAAATCTGCCTAAGGAAAATAGTGTTCTCACCATGCCAATGCATTTTTTCAGGATACTCCAGATGCTGACGTCATTCCTGGAGAACATGGGAGCCGGTAGTGATGTTCTGGAAAGAGAGGGAGAATACAGTCAACCTTGAGAGAAAATGTCATTAGAAGATTGTTTGTTTACTTTTTGTGTAAAATTCAAACAGCAAAAACTGGCATCTGAGGATAGGACATCTGGTCTCCTCCACACTCAAAATAATGTACTTCCATTACAACAATACTATTTTGCTTGCACTATTTAAAAGCAGACACCACAGCTTGAACTGATGTTTGGATACACAGTCACCTGACACCTGTAAGCTAATGAGCTTTCAGCTGGCCTTTTCAAGCCTCATGCAATACACATGAGTGGATTTACAACTGCATGTGTTGGTTTACAAGACCAGTTATAAGATACACTCTTTAAATTGGTATTTCATGTAAAACTTGGCTCAAAAACATCAACATTTGCATTTCTGTAGATTCATTGTGGTTGAGCGTTTTAACTCACGCAGTACACACACAACTTATTTTCTCCTCCCTCATATGAAGCCTTCTTGTAATACAGAACAGGGAGAGCAGAGAGATGTTGTACAACCCATCTTCAGGCAAACGGGGACAGCTGTATCTTTGAACGACAGGAGCAATTCCAAATAAACAGACACCTCATAAATCCTTAATGCACAACACACACACAAGTATACACGCAGAGCTAGCCAGCCAGTCCCCTTTCCTCCAACTCTGAGCCAGCACTTGTTGAATTATTCATAGTCACTTGTTGGATTAAGGGAGAGAGGCCGAGCCAGAATCAGCATCCACGGAAATGAAAGAGATTGTCGAATCTTCACGGGAATATGAAAAAGAAAACCCGCGCCAATCACCAAGCACTACGTTGATTATTCGCCTGGAGAGTTGGATCTGTCAGGAAAAACCACCCGGCTATTCTCTGTGGATTGGGTGCTCAAACAAAAACACCTGACTAGAACAGAGCGGAGTGTAAAGCTGGTTTCTCATTACACCCACTGTGCCTTTTTACCTGCCTATCCTCCTGCTGACTGAGGTCTGCAACCAGTCATCAGGCACACATACTAACAAGTCACATTTATGATATTCAATTTAGTTTCAATTCAAAGGTATACACTACTAAATCCAGCCACCAGTAGTGAATATCATCTTAAACAAAGCCTTGCACATAATAAACAGTGAATGGGCTGTACTGTGAAGAGTATTCTGTATGTCCACTTGTCCCTTAGCCATCTTTGAAATCCAGAAAACAAGCATGACATCATAACTGGAGCACGTCCCACCTTTGATTCTCCACTCCGTTCTGCTGGGCGGGTTGGTTGCCATGGTTACCCTCCCCTGACATTCCGGTAGGCCCCCTGAGTGCGCTGGGACGGTGGAGACTGCTGCGAAGAGGGGCGTCTCTGCCCTCGTCCTCTTCACAGGAAGGACTGGCCACAGACAGGAAGCCGCTCACCGAGAGCTCCGACTCTGTGGGATGATGAGAGGGGGCAGATGCCAGGTCATGCCAAACACACACACACACGGACACACACGGACTCGAGTGGCCGGCTCGGAAAGCTGCACTACACTGTCTGCGAAATAAGCACTTGTGCTCGAGTTGCTCTCCAACTTCCTCCTTCCTCCCCAGCCAAACCCCACCTGAGGATTGTGTTCCAATGAGAGGCCACACAGAGGCTTCATTTCCTCCAACATTGTTTGCTCTGCGCTCTCTGGATGCTACTCCTCCCCCACCAGGGACATTACAGGTACTGTCAGTGACACAAAGGGGAGGAGAGGATAGTGTGTACAGTCTAAAGACACAACAGCTGCATGTCTGTAGTCTCTAAACAGTCATCGAGGTTTTATATCTTAACATGTGAAAATATAAATGTGCACAGTTTAGTGTACGTTAGTGTGTCTGGCTAGAGGATAACTCGGGAGACATCTATAAATAATGCAATGATTCCCGACAGAAACATGGTGTAGAAGGAAGTCTAGTGTAAATAATCACCATGGGGAGAAGCTATCTTTGTAGAATCCATTATAGATGCTGCTGATGTATACGCTCCACATGGTAAACATGCTCGCACTGTACATCTGTTTTGAAAATGCTTAAAAGACTTATGTTGAAAACTAAAGCAGTAAGGCTAATCACCAGCTCATAAGCTCTCAGTAGAAGAGAAGCGGATATTGGCAGTGTTGTCTTGGCCATTTAAGAGACAGATAAGGTGCCAAAGGAGTGTCATTGGGTTCAACCAAATACACACACAAGCACAGTGAAGCTTAATTTCTTAACAACCTACTATTCTTTTATTTAAGTGAGAATGAAACACTGAAGAAGTTCAAAGCAAGAACAACATGCATTGCTGGAGGTACATGTAATTACAGTTACAATTCTTAAAGTTACCCTGTGGAGCTTCTTTTTTTTATAACCATACAAATGTCCTTTTCTAATAGTTTTCACTGACACTATTAAATGCCTTATTCATTAAAAAATTGCAGAGCAGATTATTTATTTGTTAATGTGCATCGTTTACATCGATGTTTGCAAACCAGCACTCTTCTTCCCTGTCCTACTTCTCTGCGCTGTGCTGCCTAACTGCTGACAGATGTTAAACCGCAGAAAAGGGAGAAACCATCGGCAGAACTGTGTGTCCTTTTCCTGAATAAACAAAACTGTATGAAGGACGAGATATACTATACTACATTACTGATGTAGTTTAACTCCAGTAGTGATATTAACTCCTTTACTTCAGTAACACTCCAGGTATCTCACCCGACACAGCGTCATAGAAGTCATCTTCAGTGAGGGTACTGAGGGTGGACGACCTCCTGCTCTCACTCAGGGACTGCCTGCGTTCGTAGTGGTCGGTTGATAAGGTCTCCAGAGCCTCTGTCAGAGCTTTGTTCTTCTCCTCCTCTTGCTCCAACTGCAGGCTCCACACCTGGAAACACAGGACCACCAAACAGATGAAACGTACACAGACACACACTTATTTATATATCGCTCCAACATGTGAGCAGTATATTTGTCATGGAAAATCTGTCAGATTTTTGACTGACTGGTGGTTTGATTGATATGAAGGTATTGATCTGCTTATCTAGCTGCCAGTGTGTGCGTCTTTGTGGTTCTCATGGCAGGTCATTGTTCTGACCCTGCCCACATATCTGGTTTCCTCCAGTCGGAACAAAACACCCAGTCTCGGACAGTTCTGAAGCCCAGGATTGAGTGTCCCTTCATGGCAACCCGAGCCAGGCCACTGAGGGACAGACCAGCTGAGTGTTTCCTATTGTCTAACGCTGCCGTTGTACGTCCTTTGCTAACCACACAGAAGGCGGGAAAGTCAACCCAAATCCACAGATGCTCGCACAAATTACATAACATTTGATAATCGCGATAATCACACCTTTTGTTAAAACAATTGGGAAAGGACATTTAGGAATTCAATGCATCTCTAATTAATATAAAAGGAGAGAAAACATATTCTCAAAGTAAAGAAAGCAATAATTTCTGCTCGTAAAGATAGAGGAAAGCCTCCACGGTTTATAAACACTCAGTCACCTTGGGAAAGGCAGCTGAGAGAAACAGGAGCTTGTAAATCTGAGACGGCAAAGCAGAGCAAACGTCTTCTTTTGAAGACCAGAAGTTTATCCTCATCTCTTACACTGCCTGAGTTACTAACAGCTGTGTGCACAGCCATGCACAGAGAAACACCTGCCAGTGCACCTGCTCGAGGGTAGGGTTAGACTTCATGCCCGTTACTCTAACTCACTGATTTCCTTTTCAGATATCTGGTTTAAACCATCATGAGGGAGACAATGTTTAGGTTTTCACCTTCCTCCGTATGTGATCAACAAGCTCACACAGATCATTTCTAAGATATTAACTGTGGTATTCCCATAAAAAGAGTACATCAAAGGGCCCTGAGTGACTGTCAGCAGCTCAGGAGCATGAAGAGCTCCAGACTCTTGTGGTCGAGATCAGGCCACACGAGGAAGTGGAAACTCTGAGGGGCATATCAACCAATTTGCTGATTGTTTTTTCCTTCAAGGCTGACGGTCTAGCTTTTGGTAATAAATATTGATCGGTTTAAATGCACGCATTGTTGACCCGAGTCACACAAATACAAGCTAAGGGTTTATCATGTAAATACTTTCCTGAAATACATTCTGTAGACCTGATTCCTTTTGTGCCGTAGACTTCACTCAGCACAACTTCATCATAGATACAGTAAACAAAGGTGAGAATGACTCATGTGCAACAATACACAGATCCTAACGCAGCAACAGAGAATATCAATCAATCAATCAATGTTTATTTATATAGCCCAATATCGCAAATGTTACATTTGTCTCAGTGGTCTTCACAGTGTGTACAGAATATCAGTATGACAATACGACACCCTCTGTCCTTAGACCCTCACATCGTACAAGGAAAAACTTCCAAAGAAAACCCAGTTTAAAGGGGAAAATGGGAGAAACCTCAGGGAGAGCAACAGAGGAGGGATCCCTCTCCCAGGACGGACAGACGTGCAATAGATGCCGTGTGTAAATTGAAAAGATAATACATTTGCAACATAGGTAGTCCAAATGTTTGGAAATGCATGTGTGTATAATAGGAAGATGAATCCACGAGGATATCCATCCAGGACCTATGATCCAGGACCACAGCCACGACTCAAGATCCAGCGCTCGCGATCCAGGACACAGGACCGCAGGATCATCCATGACTCCGGATCCCAGCGTATATAGACACCAAAAAGAAAGACATTTGGGGAAGCTGGGTTAATCGGAACATGAGAGTACACAGGTATAGACAGAGAGAAGGAAGAAGTAAGATGTCCCCCGACAAACTAAGCCTATATCAGCAAAACTAGGGGCTGAATCTAATCAGCCCTAACTATAAGCTTTATCAAAAAGGAAGGTCTTAAGCGCACTCTTAAAAACGGATAGGGTGTCTGCCGCCCGAACACAAACTGGAAGCTGATTCCACAAATGTGGAGCTTGATAAGAAAAGGCTCTGGCTCCCATTGTACTTTTAAAGATTCTAGGAACAACCAACAACCCTGCATTCTTGGAACGCAATGCCCTAGTAGGACAGTAGGGTATAATGAGTTCTTTAAGGTAAGATGGCGCCTGCCCATTAAGGGCTTTGTAGGCGAGAAGAAGAATTTTAAATTCTATCCTGTGTTCTATAGGGAGCCAGTGTAAGGCAGCCAGAACAGGAGTAATGTGGTCCCTTTTCCTAACTCTGGTTAGTACACGAGCCGCAGCATTTTGAATCAGCTGAAGCGACTTGATTGACTTCTTGGTACTCCCTGATAATAAAGAGTTACAATAATCCAGCCTAGAAGTAACAAATGCATGGACTAGTTTCTCTGCATCGTTTTGAGGCAAGATATGCCTGATTTTTGCAATGTTACGTAGATGGAAGTAGGCAGTCCTTGAAATTGATTTTATGTGGGCGTTAAAGGATAAATCCTGATCAAATATAACACCAAGATTCCTTGCAGTCTCACAGGAGGCCAAATTAATGCCATCCATAGTTAGTATGTCTTTAGATAATTTGTTTCGTAGATTCTTCGGGCCAAGTACAATAACTTCAGTTTTGGTCGTGTTTAACATCAAAAAGTTTAAGGTCATCCACGTTTTTAAGTCCTTAAGGCAGTCTTGGATTTTATTTAGATGATTAATTTCATCAGGCTTGATTGATAAATATAGTTGAGTATCATCCGCATAACAATGAAAGTTTACAGAATGATTCCTTATAATATTGCCTAACGGAAGCATATATAATGTGAAAAAAATAGGTCCGAGCACTGAGCCCTGTGGCACTCCATGGCTAACTTTGGTTTGCGTGGAAGATTCATCGTTAACACGTACAAACTGAGAGCGTTCAGATAGATAGGACCTAAACCAGCCTAAAGCAGTTCCCTGTATGCCAACTAAGTGCTCTAGTCTTTGCAATAGGATATCATGGTCGATAGTATCAAATGCAGCACTAAGATCGAGCAAAACAAGAATAGAGACAAGTCCCTTGTCTGAGGCTATTAGAATATCATTTGTGACTTTAACCAGAGCTGTCTCTGTGCTATGATGTGTTCTAAAGCCAGACTGAAAATCTTCAAATAAATCATTGTTTTTTAAGTAATCACACAACTGTTTTGCGGCCGCTTTCTCAAGAATTTTTGAGAGGAACGGAAGATTAGAAATAGGTCTATAGTTGGCTAAAACCTCTGGATCGAGGTTGTGCTTTTTAAGAAGCGGTTTTATCACTGCTACTTTGAATGATTGTGGAACATAGCCTGATAATAAAGACATATTCATAATATTTAATAAAGAAGTGCTAATTAATGGAAAAACTTCCTTCAACAGCTTAGTTGGAATTGGGTCTAACATGCACGTTGATGGTTTAGAAGAGAGAATCATTGAATGTAATTGTTCAAGGTTAATGGCTGAAAAGCATTCTAGTTTACTATCTAGTGAAATATTAGAACTTACGATTCCGGGAGCTGTTGATAACACTATACTGGTCGAAGGCAAGAGGTCATTAATTTTGTTTCTAAGAGTAACAATTTTATCGTTAAAAAAGCACATAAAATCATTACTACTGAGTGCTAAGGGAATAGAAGGCTCAATCGAGCTGTGGCTCTCTGTCAGCCTGGCTACAGTGCTGAAAAGAAATCTTGCATTATTCTTATTCTCATCTATTAATGAAGAGTAGTAGGCTGCTCTCGCTTTACGCAGTGCTTTCTTATATTCATTGAGAGTAATATGCCAAATTAAACGAGATAACACAGCTCTGGTCCATGTGCTAAAGTTGATATTAATATAAAGCTGAATATCGGAATGTATCCAAAAACACATAATCACAGTTATCCAAGTCCATGCGAAAAATAATAGACTAACGTCGCAATAAGATCTTTGCTGTAACTGTGAGAGAAGCTCATTAGCAGCTTCATAAACACGAGACTCAACAGCTGCAGTCCAGGAGAAACTTCCCTGTTGCAGTCATGTCCTCACTCTTCCTATGCTCCATGTTTAGCTCCTGTAGGTCATGTTCCTAAATAAGATACATGTAAATACAATTCTAAATGTGAGAAACCCACACAAATATATATTTTTCCTCCAACTGTGAGATATGTCCTGCACACAGCTATATAAAAAGTATGGACACTAATTGGATTTTTATCTTGAGGAAAAAATACATCTAGGGAAAAGCAGTATTATCATACTGTTCTAAGTCGTGCAAGTCTTCAAGGAACAAGCTCTTGCTAATGAGACACATTTCACAAAATAGAATGCCTCCCCAATAATTAAATTCTCTTTTATTTTTTTAAACGTATGGTTGTAAAGTAAATGAGTCTGCTGTTAGGGAGCTGGTGTTAACACTTCCTGTCCCAGGCACTTGGCTTCAAAGCCCTTCCAGGAACAGAACACTTTGTTGTGTAACTATCCCAGCCAGCTCTTTAATTCTCCCAGCATCCTCTCGCCTGAACACAAACAGCGCTATTTTAAGCCCTGCTGAGGCTGTGCTGTCGCTGGAGCCCGGGAGGGAAGCGTCTCCTTGGCCAACACCCCACAGGGGAGAGCATCGTCTTTGTTTTCAAATGTAGCTTTCTCTACTGAGAGGGGAAGCACATTATTATAGCTTTACACAGTACTGACATATGTAACTGTTTGTCAAACTGTACATGAATATATGTTGCCTGGAAGCAACTACAGTACAACTATTTTAAATCGAGAAATACAGTACCAATTACACAGAAAAACTCTGTATCCCAAGCTTCTCTCTGTGCATCCACACCATTGGCTTTAAAGGTCAGATTCTGATATGAGTTGAGATACGGTTGAATAAACACTTCCAGATCTCGTATGACCCGGAAAAGAAGAAGGGCAGTGCAGGGACCGACAGGAACATTTATCCGTGCCCAGTGAAGTCTATCCTGGGTGAGAGATGGCAGTCAGCAGGTCAGATACCCATGTGGCGACACTTGTTGATGTTAAGGTCAAACGGTACTTTGTGATTTTTCAAATCCCCAAGGTGTTGTAGGGTGTTTTACAGACTGTTGACAGAAAGCTATGACATACAGCTTAGGAAAAAAAAATGTCTGCCACTCTCCTGGCTTCAGAGCAAAGCAATATAAACTGACAGATATGTGTATCTTCGTGTCACCACTAAGTGGTTTCACGCTGGAAGCCCCCCATTTGTTTTCTTGACAGGTGTGGACGCCTGCTGCCTGAGAAACACTAAGAAAGGATGGGCTTATACATCTGCGTTGTGTGCATACAAGTTAACAGCAGAGATGTCTCCACTTTACATTTCGTACAGTCACCAAGCAGTCAGTCAAACTGTGCCCAGTATGCACTGTATACATGTGGCACTCTCACTGGCACTTTCTTCCCCTGCAGCTGAAATGGGTCAGACCACAGATACTCACCGAAGGGGAACACTGCCTTTGCTTTGAAACATGCTTCTTTATATCACATATGCCCGGACGTCATAGTACATAGTACTGTACATTACGCACTGTGTAGACAACACATTGCAGTCTAAGTGGCAGCATCAGAAAGGATCAGTGGCAGACAATGCTAATGGGGGATTAGAGTTAACACTGCCTAATACAGCCAATCACAGCAGTGTAGAAAATATAATCCAATAAGTACATCTAGTAGAACCAGTTTAGCATGAGATCACTCGTGGATATAGCATGCTTGTTAAGACATTTCCTTTTCATTATAATAATCTGGTTGTTGGAAATTAATTGTCTGTCCATATGATACTTCTGGATGATGAAGGCTGCCATAAATGTTCTCAGCCTCCCTGTGATAACAGTGCCGAGTTATTCCTTGTGACAGGACAGCAGCTGTTGCCAATTCATACTCACATAATGTGGTTTGGCTGTGTGTACAAATACACACACACCTGTAGATATGGGAATCCATACAATTATAATCCAAATTGCTGTTTTGCTAATAGTTTTTTTCAAAGTACACATCATACATTACAGTGAAACACAAAAGACAGCTGCTGTGTTATAATGATTTACAGCCTGGTTAGAAGTGTTACTTTAAATAACACAATATCAAAAATATAATATGTCCCTCTTTATGCTTTTGCTTTGACAGAACTCATTACACAATGAGAAGATCTCAGTAAAAAGAATCAATGAGAAGTGTAATGCTCAGTACCACTTTAAATATGTTCAATTTAACGCTCAGAATGCAGATCATTACATACCTGATAATGACTTCCGCATATTGATGAATACCATACGCATAATATGCCAACGCTCAACAATCAGTCATCAAATCAAAGCCACTAAAAACATCAGAATCAATCAATTCAAACACTTCACGCTACAGTGAGGCACCAGGGACCAGCCCATATGCAAGCACAGCCATTGCTTAGCCAACAATGAAAAAACCAGATTAGATACAAGAAGAACAACTGTTTGGTTTGTACCTGTGCAGATACTGGATGAGTGCCGTCACTGTCTCCTCTTGCTCCTCAGTTTGGATGCTCTGGCATGTGAAAGTGTGCCTGCAAGCGTGTATTTTCACTGAGTGAGGGTGAAAGCATGTATCTCCAGCTGAGCCTGTGAATATGCACGCGCTTCAGTTCCCCCGCTCAATGCACAGCCTTTCCCTAGAGCGGGAGTGTGTGGAACCAAGTCCAAGGGTGTGTGACTGTATGTGTGTATCAACACTGATCTGCAAGCTGAATGCAGACCCAAGCATAATAGCGGATCTCGCCGGTGTCCTTCTTAGAGTCATGCCACTGATTACCTCACTGTTCCATTACTACAGCAAGGACACAGCCCAGCCGATGGGACAGCTGGACAGGGACACACACAAACTTCAAGCCTGATCCGTATGAGGGAGATAACACTAAAAGGGAGAACTTGAGGGTTTTGTAATCATTCAATATAATTTACTCAGCCAATAGGAGCCGAGCACGTTGGTGAATATATGGGTATCAAAGAGATGAAAATGAAGCCGAGTGGACTGCAAATTGTCACATTTCTGCATCACAAGGATAACACCGTTTCACGTGCATAAAAACAATAGTTACAACAATACACCATATTAGACTAACCTTTGTTTAAATGGCTGCATTTCATTGTGTGTCAGGAATGGTATGACCCCAAAGGAAACTGTAATGTGTGGAGTCTGTTAGTTCACATGCTGATGCAGGCTAGTTTAGAAAGATGGAAGGTTCCCGATACCTCCTCCTGTTTTGACAGCAGTTCAAGGCACAGATGGAGAGCAGCACAGGTTTCACTGGAGAGCTCACTGGTCTCTTTGGCTTTCAGTAGAAGTGGGGCAGGCAGTGCTGTTTCAAAAACAAAAGAAAAATAATACATGTTCAGTGCAGATAAATTGGGCTACAACTGAGTTAGCATTGATTAATTTGTTGTTTTTGTCACAAACATTGGAGCAGTTGTGTGATTTAATCATTCTGGAGCAGTTGAAACAGTCTGTCCCTGAGAACATTGCAATATATATTAATGAACATGAAGTCACATATCCTAGGGAGGCAGCAGTACTGACTGATGAGTATGTGTTGACGCACAGGCGCATCTTTGGTGAGCGTAATGATAGGAATGAATCTCGGAAAGCAGGATCTTTGTCCCCAACGTTTGCACAGCATCCTAATGGCACAAGCAATGCAAAGGTGTGTCAGTATTGCCATCAACAGGGTCATTGGAAAAAAGAATGTCCTTTGCTCGAGGGGGAAAGCAACCATTTTCATGTGAAGTCAGTTGGTTTGGCTACAACTGTTCATAATCCCAGAGTTGGTGAAACAGAAGTTTTGGCTCCATTGCAAATGCAGGGTAAGCCAATTGATATCTCAGAGGTTGACTCGGGTTATGCTTCGTTTATGTCTGACGGTTTTGTAACTCTAGTTGGGAGTGACAAGAAAGTTCAAGTCAGGATTTTGAGGGACTCGGGCACTTTGAATACTTTTGTGAGGGAGGCCATCTTGCCTTTTTCTCCAGATTCAAACATGGGGCGCTGTGTTCCAGTTAGAGGGATTGGTCTGCAAACCATTTCTGTGCCTGAGCATAAACTGTTTCTGTCCTGTGATTTGGTCCAGAGAGAAGTGGAGGTTGGTGTTCGTCCAGAGTTGCCCGTGACTGGAGTGGAAATCATTTTGGGGAATGACCTGGCAGGTGGTCGTGTTTGGCCAGATCATGCAAAGCCATTCAGGGGTGACAAAATAAACATTGCAGGAAAGAGTTTTCATGTTAGAGGCGAGGACTGGTTTTGTACTGATAAGTGTGGAATGATGAACTTTGCTAGAAGAAGCAGTTGTTACAGATGTGGCAGGAAGAAAACCATGAGGGCACAGATGATGAAAGCTGGAGGAACAGATAGTTGGCGATGGCTGGGAAGAGCAGGTACTTCGGTGTAAATGATTGGAAGTGCAAAACATGTGGCAATGTCAATTAGGCTAAAAGGTCAGAGTGCAACATTTGTAACACACGGAAGTATGCAAAAGAGAGCTACTTCTTTGGGTAAGGTCGGGCAGGCAAGGGGAGCTTCGTCCCAGTCTTCTTGAAGTTTTGGCCGTACAGGCATTCCCTGTTTCGTCCACTAAGCAGCAGTAGTTGCTTTTCCTGGGGTTGGGCTGTAATGATTGCGGGTTTTGTGCAAATGTCGGTAGTCACTACATGTACCTTTTTTCATAGTTCCTTCTTTGCCTAGCATCACTTTTGATAGGCTTATAATGCAGTTTTTATGTGCTCTTAAACGTGCTACTCGGATTTATGAATTGGAAGAAAATGTTGTGTCTAATGTTCTTGTTTTGTTTCAGGATCTGAGGTGATACCTCATTCTTAAGGGGGGAGGTGTGACGGCCCCTAGGCCTTAGACTCAGGTCCCTGGTTAGCCACTCCCCAAATCAGGAGAGATTGCTGACACCTGATTTGGGTTGACTGCTCAGCTACAAGTATGGGTGCCTGAGCAGTCAGACTCTCTCTCCTCTTGGGTTGCTTGGCTCTACTGGACCTTGGTTTGTTTGTTTTTGCTTTATATACTGCTACATGTTCACACACCCACACACTACACACATTACTGATTAACTGACTTCATAGTTAACTTAGTTTCTTTAAATAGATGCACTTTAATTGGACATTAATCATGTGTGGTCTCCTTCTTTTGTCCGTCCTTGAGCCAGGGCGTGACAATATGTCAGAAAATAGGGTTAAACAAATCACAGTGGTGTCTACAAGACCAACAATCAACACGCTAAAGATTTGCTCATTCAATAAAACAGATTTATGTTTTATGTGTCCGTGCTAAAAGATCAATTAAAGAGTGAGGGGTTAGGTCACTGTGTCGAATAGCAAAAGGCTAAACGACTCGTGACATTTTATATCCATGCCTATTTGTGACCCCGTCATAAAGGTTGAGCATGTTTATAAACTCAGAAGGTCAAGCGCTGTGGTTCTCAATCTTATCGAGTTGCACCTCCCCCGCAAACAATGATTAGATAAAAGTTGGAAAAAACGTCACTAAAATGTTACCTTCTTTATCGTTCTTTCCACTCACATTTATCCTAAAGCCCCTTGAAAGGACCCGACACCCAGGTAAGTAAATCGCAAGGTTAAGGTTTCGTCTCACAAAATAGTTTTTTTAATTCGTTTTTCTATCCATTTACTAAATAATCAATTATCAAATCATTTCAGCACTAGGATGAAATTATCGGAAATAAAAGGTCACTGAATTAACAACAATAATACGGGAACAATTCCAGGACTCCTACCACTGTTCTCCTCATTCTTCACCATTGAGAGAAATATTGACACTTCACTCTCCAATTTCTGCTGGGAAGCGTTGGCTGCCTGCAAGAGCAGAAGACAAAAGAGACACTCACTTATTGGAATCCTCCTCCTTAAAAATAGCGCTTCCTTCCCACTGCCACCTTATAAAACACCTGATTAAAAAAGGTCTGACATTTATTTTACCTGAAGGGCTTGTGACAGATTCCTCACTGTTTCTTCAGCACAACCATTGGCATCGATGATCAATTCTTCTTGGGTGCAGTGGCGAGTGCTGTAGGATGAATGTGCCTCAAAAGCATCTAACCATCTCTAAGTGCACAAATATCAGAAATATTTATAAATGTCCACCCTTTCAGATTCACTTAGACCAGGGGTGTCCAAACTACAGCCCGGGGGCCAAATGCGGCCTGCGGACCATTTTGATTCGGCCCTCAGCAAATAAAAAAAGTATAATGAAATATGGCCCACAAAAAGGAAACATGTGCTTGTCTTATATTGTACTTCTTAAATGTAAAAATATATTACACAGTAGTATTCATGTGTCAATAAGACCACTTTTCAAATAAATTCAGTCAATTCAAGTTGGAAACATTTTCTAACATATCTTTGATAAGAATAAAGCCCAATAACGTATTTACATAACAAGGTTGAAATACACCCTTCCTATGTCTCCTTTTTATAATCAATCTGAGGCTTCTGTTTTAAGGGATGAGCTGCCAACACTCACAAGCATAATTTTGCTAACTTATAACTGAACTTATGAGGCAATATACCTCTAGTGAGTGGCCCAGCCCTTCGCATATTTTTCTGTATGTGTCCCTCGGTGAAAAAGGTTTGGACACAACTGACTTAGACAAATCAGTCAGATTGTTCAGAGAAGAGATATTGCATTAGCACAGAAGGTGAATATCAACTCACTTTTCTTGTTGCCACTGAATCAGTCTTTGAGGAGACCTTGAAATAATGTACAGTGTCATCAAAACACTTAAGCATGAAGAAGCAATGATCCCATGGTTTGACCTAGAATGACACAATTAAATTACTTACAATCACTCTTGCTGCACGATCTGTCAAACATCACCATGTCATCACAACGGAAACATCCAAGGGGCATTCTTGTATAGTCATGAATGTTCAATCAATTACTACTTACCATGCAGTAGGCTTTTGTTAGAGACTTACACCCTTGTTTTCTGACACCAGCCAGGGCATCAGCCCTGAAAAAAAGAAACAAATGAGAGCACATACACGTAGACACACTGTATAATAAAACTGAACTAATTGACCAACAGTACACATGTAGAAGCCGTTTAAAGTTCCAGTTTCCCTGAATGCTTTGGGAACTACTGATGTCGGCATCTCCAAAAATATTTATTTGGTGAAAATTGGATTTACTTTTATTACAGCCACTGCAGGCAACAAGGCATCGTCTGATTAAATGTAGCTTAAAACACAGAGCCAATCAAGGATAGCAGGAGCAGCTAAAGAGACATTTCTACCATGACAAACAGTAGCATACATAATGTACTAAAAACTATACTATACATACTATATATTTTTTATCTAAACAATTGGCATACATAAAGTTATCTTACTTTCTGGGATACCAGGAGAGCGTTCCATCCTCAATGACCACCCAGTGGGATCGCCATCCAAGAAAGCGTGAACTCTGTCAGAGACATGTGGAGTCAAATCAGAAACTATTTTGCAAAAGTAGAAGATATAAATGGTTCAATATATTATAGAACATATAGGTTTGAATATATTTTTTAATCCGTTTTGATTATTCAAAATAAACTGACAGATGACACAAGTCATTATATACAAAACAAAGAATAAAAAGGGTTTTGAGAAATGTCTTAAATATAAAATAATGCTATTGTGTGGCAGAATTTATTGTCTTCCGTTTGCGATTGTAGTAATGAGTTATTTATTATTTGCATGTACAGCACTTTGGCTAAAATGTGCAGTATCAATAAAACCAAATTTTATTTGATAACAACAAAAAAGTAAAGTCTATACCATCAAATGTGTCTGAAAAGAATCATTGCCTGACATATTGGAAGTAGAAAAAGAATACACTTCAACATCTGGGTACCTTCCAAAGAGGGCCTTCAATCTTCTTCACCCCACTGCTCTCATCCTTTGTGGAGAAAAAATAATAACAGGCTGATTGACAGGCTTGAAGAGGTTTTGTTAAGACCAGACACACTCAACTCAGTTTTCCTTTTGTATTACAGTAAAACCTGCATCATGTCAGAAGTTTATACATTTAAGTGTTCTTAGTAGAGAAGCACTAGTTTTTTCTTCATCACAATGACTAAGCAATGTTCTGCAGTGAAGCTGTGCCAATTACAGTATATTACACTGACGAAAATACAAGGACGGCTGACTTGCAAGGCTTTTCTCCACAGCGACCAGACGTATTGTTATCCATTTTCCATTAAGTGAACACATTTAGAAATATATGAAAGAGGAGAGTGAACAAATATAGTTGTGTGGACCTTTATCTTGGCCCAGAGTAAGATAGCAATAAGGAGAAAAATACAAACACCTAATAAGGTGCTAGAAATAATTAATTTAGACTCGTAGTCAGAAATTCCCTCGTGGATAACCCAATTTTGAAATGTTTAATCTTCTGGGAGATGTGAAGGAACTTAGTTATTTTTACTGGATATTTGTTTATTAAACTGAGATTTTTCCTAGCTAGATATTGCCAAATGGTTGTGAAAGAGGAGAGAGGATCACACAAATGCCCTGCTCCTATTAAATGTAAGGGATGGGAAATGCACTACCTTAACCTTTATATATTTTTCATTATTTTCTTTCAAAAGGAAAACTTCATTACCTGAAAAATGAAAAACGACTTATCTTCACGTACCTTGACTTGATAGGCTGCTAGAATCAGTCTCAGTTCATCACTGCGGGTCAGGTCTAAAGCAGTCTGGTCTGCAAAAGTTAGCCATGCAATAAATTACGTTGCAATACCCAAGCACAAAACTAATAGAACCTACTGTAGTATTTACACAAATGTATATTTAAAAAAAAGAGGAAATATGAACTCCAAAATGACCAGATTAAACGTTATGCACTAAAAATGTATTAGTAAGAGTATAAAGAGATTAATTACCATGGGTGTTTTTAATACTGGGGCTGGCTCCAGAGTTGAGCAGCTTTATAATGCACTGCTTCTGCCCCCTGTAGGCGGCACAGTGTAAGGGAGTGTTCCCTACAGAGTCCCTGCAGTGAATATCTGGAGGTTCTTCTCTACTGAGCTGAAGAACAGAAGACAGGGGAACAGCAGAAAGCAATTTAACAAAGCATAAAACGCTGACATATACGTATTCAACATGTATAACTGAGTGTCCACCTTAAGCCAGTGATACAAAACACAGAAAGAAAAGTAAAATGATATCCCTGATTTGGTTTTCTGGAGAATCTGCTTACAGTAGGTCTGCTAAACAATTCAGTAAAGAATGCACATGATATATTGTTTTAGTTGTCTATGATTCAATCTTTTACCATTCTGCCAAAGCATCAGATATTATTATATTAAAATGTTGGATTTTTGTGACCAGTATCTGGAATATTAATGTAAACCTGTAGTATAACCCATTCAATCTCAAAACACAGCAAAACCTGTGCAAGGCAGTGGTTTAATGTGAAACGTTCTTTAAGCAAGAAAGAGGTTGTCAAGTGTAATATATTCTGCAAAATTCTTAGAAGGGTCAGACCAGTTTAGACAGAGTGGAGATGTCCCCCTCTCTGGCTGCTTCCAGAAGCTTCTCCTCCCACCGCCTTGTCTCTCTCCTCTCTGCAGCTGCACAAATCAAACACCATTTGAGAACAAAGGCAGATGATCCACAGTAATGAGAAGCAATCAGCATTTAAAAAATTACCCTCCAGCATTGTAATGATTTCATCATCCTCTGTCACATCTTTAGGGATTTGAGCTGTTCCATTGATTATGTTGGAACAGGCATCATACCGCAGCAGCAAGAGAACAATCTCCTTTAAGCAGAGAATTTTTTTTTTTTTTTTTTTTTTTTTAAATCTGACCATCATTTGTCATCATTTAAAAGTTTGAATACTATCTGGTGGTGTCTGAGACAGTGAATTCAGCTCACAAGTTATAAAGCAGGGCACACCTATACAGTATAGTAATGGGCAGGCAAGGCACTCAATGTTATTATTTTGTTTACCTTTCTCCCAGTAAACGCTGCTTTGTGTAGAGGTGTGTCACCCATGTTATTCTGCAAATTTGCATCAGCACCTGCCTGCAAATATGGTAAAAGTAGTAAATACAACTGGCTGTAAATACATCTTTCTTTTTTTTTTTTAAATTCTACTAATTCAATATTATAACATACAATCAATGAAACAGACAATCAAAAACAAAATAAGAAGAAACGGGAGGGCAGAAAGCAGAGCTAATTAAGAAAATAGCCCTCCCCTTACTCATCCAGTTTTTAACTATTTTGGTCAAGGATCCAAATATTACGGCATTTTAACTACAAATTTAGGAGGTTGGTTTCCATGTATGTAAGTAAAAACACACATAAATAAACAAAATGTTATGTATACAAACACATAGGCCTACACATATTATGTACACGTACACACATACTTCTGCAGGTCTTCCTTGAAAAAGAGATCATTGATCTCAATGGGATTTTACCTGGATAAATAAAGGTTTTGAATTTAATTGAATTGAATTGACTTCAGGTTTCAAAGTATGATTTAAAAAGGTCATTTCCAGGGCAAAAAGGAAATGCAATACCAAAACAATGAAAAGCAAAATGAAAAATAAAGTAGGATAAAGACTTTTTTTTAAATCTTAAAGTTTATACTAATCCATGAACAGATTACAATAGGCCTATAGTTAAATTTATTATCCTTTCTTTTCTTTTTTTAAAAAGGTAAACCAAAACACAAAGACAACACAAAACAAGAAACAAACAAAAGGACCGTTATATGAACACATCTCACCTTAAGCAGCTCCTGCACAGCTTCCCTGTGTCCAGAGCAGCAGGCCAGGTGGAGGGGGGTCCATCCTAAACTGGCTTTAGATCTGGCTTTACAGACACAGAGGAAGGGAGGAACATGATCCTCATACCTGAAGAAGAACAGCAGTGCTAGTCGACGGCTAATGGCTAATCTCCTCTATACTTACATCTGCAGTTGATGTTCAGAGAGCTGCTTTGGTTGATTCTCGACTGAAGGAGGCTCTGAATATGAGAACAACTGCCGTCTTTAGCGTAGAGGAGAAGCTTTTCCTCAAGTGTGTTTGCCTCCATCACCACTTCACCTCCTATGGCCCAATAGCATAGCTAATGCAAAGTTACGGCTGTCACAGATATTGGAGACCAAAAAACCGTTTGTTAACTGATGCTAACACAACCAGTAAAGGTGAACAAAGCTTCTGAGTGAAACATTAACACATAGAGTCAGTAGCCAACTTAATTTAACGTAGCTTGCTTTCTTTTAGCTTGTGGAGGGGAAGTTTAAAACAACAACAAATGTACCCAAAGGCTAAGGTACAACACACACACAACTTAGCTTGTTGCCTAATGAAATACACGCCTTAGACTTACAGGGAAAGATTTTAAACTCCTACTTTAATCAACTTTCGCGAGTGTGTTTGAGGGTTCAAGTCACAGTTTAAAGACCAACCAACACTACTCGAAATGTGATCATGTCAATCAGCTGACAGCTGTTGGGTCGTCATGTGACCAGGCAGCGTGTGTGCGTGCGTGTGCGTGTGCGAGTGTGGACCAGGGTAAGACAATTCATAAGATATAGAGGTATGCATTAAATAAAAAGTAATAGTAGACTATTGAATGCCATGCATGGAAAAGTGTAGTATCTAATACAAATAAAACAGAAATCGCATATGATAGTATGCCATACAAATGAATACAAATGTTCTGATATATATAAAACAGTATTACAAGTCCTAGTAAAGTTCATATAATCACTAACAGACATGTTATAGTAGGCCATAATGAATAAGAGGAATTAATTGAAAAAGTCCTATTATTTTATGTCATAAAAGCATCTTATTATAGTATAAAGTCATAGTGTGCCATAATTAATTTCATTTAGTAATTCTGGTGAACATTTTTTGTGTTTTACTTTATTTTTACTCACTCCTTTACACATCTGAGTAAAGGAATGGTTCATCCTGTTAAGTCATTTGAATGCTTGTATTGCTTGTGCCATAAATGATCACTTCAGATTGAATCTAGCAATGTGTCTTTGTGTCCATATGTCCACATACTACACTGGTTAGAACCCTGTATTACTGTATTGCTTTTATAGTGTTTATGAAACCCTCAGAAGAGGCAAATTCAGGGTGTACACAATTATGATGATTAGGCCAAACAAAGACAAGTTGCTCTGACAGAGTTTTTATATCTGGTTGTTGGTTATAATTACTGCAATGCTCTAGCGCTAATGCTTTGGACCTATAGGAGAACTCTCTTGCATCAATGGAGAAATGGGTAATGGGTCAAAGGTGGTCTTCTCAAGTCATTATGTATATATGTTCATTTTCATTTTCATTCATTTCTTGCTTCATAGTTTATATGACCCGATATGTATGCTCATTTAAATTAATTTCTTATTCAGTCGAGCCAAAGTGCTGTACATATAATACAAATAGCCTACAGTAAAGACACATACAGCAAATACAACATCACAGATTGTTCATAATATCAGTATGAGAAAAACGACACCCTCTATCCTTAGACCCTCACATCGTAGAAGGAAACACTTCCAGAGAAAACCCACAGTTTAAGGGGGAAAAATGGGAGAAACCTCAGGGAGAGCAACAGAGGAGGGATCCCTCTCCCAGGATGGACAGACGTGCAATAGATGCCGTGTGTAAATCCAAGAGATAATACATTTACAGCATATAGACCGAATGTTAGGAAATGCATGTGTCTGTAATAAGAAGATGAATCCACGAGGATGTCAGCTACAATCCTGTGGAAGCCATCAGGGAAGCAGCATGACGAGACCCAAGGCAGGGCCGCAGAGACAGGTTCAGCCGCGACCCGAAGTCCACGACTTAATCCAGAACTCAGGATAGAGGATCCAAGACACAGGACTGCAAGAGGATCAGCCTCGACTCCGGATCCCGGCGGAGATATAGATACAAAACAAGAAAAAAGATTTGGCTGGGTTAATCGGAACAAGAGAATACACAGACACAGACAGAGAGGGAAAAGGTCATTGGATAAAAGTTATTCTTGATAACCCTAGAAATATCTCATGAACTTCCCCACTCAATCTATCAAGACCCGAGCAGTTCTATTAGATATAGGATAAGAAACAGAGATAGGGAGCACAACAACCTATCTCTTCGTCAGATGCACTCCCCCGCTTATCTAAGCGACTCTGTACCCCATTACCCTCTACAAGGCCATAGACCAGCAGAGGGAAAATGGGGGGTGGGTAAGGGTAAGGGTTTTTAAGAATAAACCGCAAGGGTCTAAGGGAAAAAAGATGAAATTTAAGGTACCATATTTTAAGTAATCCTATCTACTATTCCTATATTCAAATAATGTATAAACTATTTTAAAAATACTTTATGAAATCCTATGTTATGTTATAAATATTAAAATAAAGTTTTTTAGTGTTGATTTAAAAAAAAAAAAACAGGGTCTGGGCCGAATAAACCTGTGTGAATCTGTGCTGTCCTGTTTTTCATCCTTACCCTGTTGCTGTTTGAACTACTGAATTTCCCCATGGGGATTAATACAAGTCAATTTTATCTTATCTTATTATGCTTAAACTGATCCTAATTTGCTTTATACTCTTGTTGTTTGTACTGATCATGTTTGTATTGATCTTTCAAAATACTGCTCCTGCACTAGTCCAGCACCTAAATAAACCCTATAGGACTTAATACAATTCTGAATAATAGATTACATACATTATAAAAGTCATTCATTATTGGTTTTATATTTAATTATAATGTCTGGGAAGTTATGGAAACACAGACATTAATCATAGCATATTCATCAAATCAGGTCTGGTGAGGGAAATAAGCACACTGGGCTAGTTCTTGCTAATTAGCATGGCAATTATTGTAAGCTGTCACAGTTCTTAAGCAACAGGGTGGACTGTGTGTGCTCCAGAGCGTAATCCCTCACAAATTACAAGATAATAGAGGCAAAGAGAGACCTTCGCTTCAAAAGAAACCAGGAGATAAAATCCCCAGCAGGGACATTTTAGGGACAGTCATGGAGAGAGACGGCGAGTGAGGAAAAGGTAAGGGAAAGAAGGACGGCATGTATGCCCTTCACATAGAGCTGTCTGAATAGGACATGGTTATTTGACTGTGTAGTTAATTGAATGGCATCAAATGAATCAAATCTAATACGTTGTTCTGCATTTGACACATTATGCTTTTTCTTTTATTGTAATTTACATATTTTAAAGATGATATCTGTCAATACATCCCTTTTAATTCTACTTCATTTCATGTTGTACAGCATTATTTAGCCTAATAACCACAGATCAATAGTCCCCTCTCCTTGTGGCGTGCTTGCGGGGCAAAACACATTGTTCAAAGCTCCCTCGAAACATGGATTCAGCTGCTTCTCTGGTCAAGAAGCAAGAAAAGATAATTGTATAGAAGGAAGGCAGCACTTTGCAGGACAACAGTATGCTGCAGCATGTACAGTAAACAGTGCTGCCCCAATATACAGTTTAACATAAGTGGTTTATTTAGTTGTGTCCTACCTTAACTCCCTGCACAGCTACACACCTACCGTGATATCATGAGGTCACCAACCTTCATTAGAAGGATCCAGGTATGGCCTTTCAAAACTGGTAGGTCAGTCAGATTAAGGTCAATCAAGCACCGTCAGTACACACCCACATAGTCCAGACGAGCTCCAATCAGAAAGTGTGGATGGGCCATATGTGTATCGGGGCACAGTAATAAACATATATAACAAGCACACGGAATGAGTTGTTTTCTGTGTATTTAAAGTTTTTTTATATATAGAAATGAAAGTTTATAGTGTTTAATGAAGTAACTTTGACATCAAATATGACTCATCTACAGACATCGGCATTGTTTTTCTAAAATGCTCTCAAATGTATTATTTCCTCCTCGAATGAACCGCATGATCTTAATGGTAAGCTATTATGCTAGCAGGCGTGTTGCAACAGCACAGATAGACGTTAGATACTAAATAACTTATTCATGGAGGATAACCATTTAAAAAAAGTGCTCTACTATCTTGAAACAGCAGGATAGATGTGACCACTATTTTGGGATAGATTACCTCTGGTTATTTGTCTGCTCAATGTTAGCAAGGCTATTGAAGTAAACAACCTTTTTTTCCATGGCATTATTATTGCATTGTTATCACCACAATAGCTGAAATGTATTCAAAAATAAATGAAAGAAAATGGAAGCAGCAAGTATTCCTAAAACGTCTCAGTGGAAACAACCAGAGCTGTATACATGGTGAAAACAAAATATAAAATATATATAGTGTTTGCCATTATATCCATTATATCCATGATTAAATAATAAAATACCACATTTCTTTATTTTACAATACACAGCAGCTCTAAACACGCCTGATACATTTGTTTTCTCTTAGCCTAAACATGATATAATAATACATAATTATTTCAGTAATAATAACTGCACTGGGATGTTAACAATAATAACCTGCTCCAACTATAAATGTTGCTATAAGGGTAGAGTACAGTGATACATGGATTACCCAGCTTGGAGTGTTTGAAAACGAAATGAAATATTTAACAAGTCAAAAATACTGTGACGAAGAGGCACACCCAATGCATCTCAATGAGCTTCTGTGGATAGAGCAAAAGGTAAATGCCAACACCCTTCATCTCGCTGCAGCTCTGCTTAAAGGACTGTGAGGCTGTGAATCTATCTAACTATGAGTTCAGTTTTTCTCATGTATCATTAGCATTTATTATGTAAACGGAACAGCTCTGATTTGATGTGGAGATGAAGACTACCAGGGGATGTTTCTGTAGTTCAAATTGGAATGAGCCCATACCCCAGCATATATAAGCATATTACTCAAATATCACGAGTGAATTCTCCCTCATCCATGATGATGCAGCATTATGTAATGACAATATAAGGCCTTTTTGCCCCAAATACTAAAATTGCATTTCCAACATGATCAAAACTCAAACCTAAAGGGCAGCCTGGTTTCACACATCTTACCGTGGAAAAAATAATTATTCAAATCGAGTACAGCTTGCTAGCTCACACACAGAATGGGAATCTGCACTGCACACCTACCCTGCTCAACATTCATGCTTAAGGGAGTCTTCTTCTCTTAGTCATTTTTTTAATGTTGTTTTTCCATCTTCCACCAGCGAAATTAAGTCTTATTGACAAAATTGTGGGAGCATTTCCTGATTACCAAATTACACTTTCAGTATTTATCAGATAATTGCTGTATGTATGGTTGTTAAACAATCAACAAGTTAGGAGGTTTGTTTTTCACCTGTGTTGCCTGACTTGAAGGTCAAGTGTCTAACAAGGACCAACATTGAAAAAAACTAGAATAAACAATTGTATTAGTATGCCAGGAATGTTTTTTTGCAGTCTTGTTTAGCACACATATCTTTTTCTAAACCCTAAAAAAAAAACCTTGATGAAGAACATGGTCAGGTTAACAATATAATAGATATCATGAAATGCATCAATTATTGTTATACGTCAAAATACAGTGTCTTCCTCAGATATGAAGACAATTTGAAATGTTTTGTACCAAGAATGATGAATACGGCCATGGATATTGATGATTGAAGGGAGGAACGGGATATTCTCATGTACGTGTTAACATTTAACTTAAGCTGTGATTACTGTGGATAGGCACACTGTTACAGTATGATAGCATCAGTTCTCCAGCCCAGCATCCACACACAAACACTTCAGTACTAGAGTAATGGAGAGCCGCAGCAGGGCACAGTATAATCAGCAACACTAGAGCCTCTGTGTACCCTCTGTGGCACTGCTTTGTTTCTGAGTGCCCTCCATTTTCAGATGAGTCCCGCACTTGTATTACCAAATCCAGCGACAATGCACCTGCCAAATTCATTGCTTGCCTGACACACTTTCCTTGCATTCCGTTTAATATGTATGCAGTACATTAACATATTTTACAAAAGGAAACCATAATTATATTTCAATGTTGAACATTGAGCCGTATAGATATATATATAGACATTTTTATTGATAGGGATAAACCCCTTGAGATGCACCATCTCGTTTTCAAGGGGGTCCCGACAACAGCAACAACTTACAGACATACATAAACAAAAAGACAAAATGCAAAACATGACACACAAGACAAACCACATACAGTCTGTTAAGTAAAATTCAAGCAATGCATACAATCATTACAATTTGAGACAGTCAAGCAAATCAGATACCATGCTCGATATTTCCCTGTAGCTCTCAGTATGGTATAAAGATCAACTTAAGAATGACCTTTGCAGTAATGATCTAATATTAATGTTGGGTTGGTTGACACACCTGCATGATCTTTATATTATGGCATATATTATTTATTGTTTGTGAACATTTTCAGTCTGGTAGAGGCAAATCAAAATCAAAAGCAAAATCCTTGCTTTACTTATGATGAGGATATTTCTTGTGATTTGCACCTCATGATGGCATACTGTACTTTTTTTTTTTTGGACAGCAATAGTAAAGCACTGGTGTACACCTTTATTTGTGTGCATTAGTTTCCATGATGGCACAGCGTGAGTTTCCATGACTACTCTGAGCCTTTGTTGTCCACGACACAATTCAAATATAAAAACCGTGTTTTTCAGTCATCCTGTAGAGAAAAGCAGTTAATCATGCTATTTATGTATCTAGTACACTAAGCTACCAGTTTATAAAGTATTTAAAACCAAACTGTATTTCTTAAACTGCCCTTTAGCAATCAATAACAAATGTTCTAACATTTGCCGTTGATCAAACACATCTTCTAAATATCAATTTATAACCATTACTGCCAAAGCTAGACTTCTTCTAGTTCTTTTATTGTTTTCCCATTCGCCATCTGCCAAATAAGGTCTTAGAACACAACAACATTGTACATTATGCAGTTCTTGGCTACGTAGTTAACAATTTCAGTATTTACCAGAGATTGCCTTAGGGATGGTTTGTGAATAATTCATCTTATTTTGTAGTTGTGTTTTTCACCTGTCATGACTGACTTGGTTATCTGTCATTTTAGCCTCTCTCTCTGACAAGGTACAATGTTTAAAAAAAGGTTGTTATTTATATTTAACAAAAATGTTGAATTTGATCATCATTCCCATTTCTCACATTATGCACATTATTTTTATTTTCTCAAAAGGAAGAATGAAGATTGCCATGGGTCAGACAGAATCTAAAAAGCGGATTTAAGTTTTCATAATGTAAACCACATTGGTGGATCTGCATTGAAACCCGGTTGCTGTGTGCCTTTGCCTGCACTGGTTCCTCTGGTGCAACTGTGACTCTGTCAAATTGTGGTGGCTCCATTTGTGAGAAAATAACAGTAATTCAAGCTTGGCTCCTTCAGTCACTTCTACTATTCTGTAGTGTTTCTCATTTCTCTGGACCACAGCTGGGGGACTGCCAGGATAGTATCAGAATGCAAATAAGGTCTACAGCTTCCGTGTGCCACTGGGAGGTTATACACCCACAAGTATCTGAACGAGTACATGAAATACATACATTTACACATATTGGAGGTTTATAAGGGGCCAAAGGCAAAGACTTTTACTGTGACAAACTGTGAATCCCACAAGGAGTGTTGATGAGAGTTTCAGTGAGATACATCCAGCATGTGCGTCACACTCACTCCTCCTGTTTTGTCTACCATGCTGTTGCTCTCTTGTTTAGCTTTAAATGTCTGTCAGATTAAAGAAATAAGAGGAACATATACAATATTTATTAGGCGAGAAATATCTCTAACCCATCATAACAATCACAAAACTAAACAACCTTGAACTTTGATGAAACAAAGCCTTCTCCAATTTCCACGGACTGCAGGAGAGGCAACAATATAGGCCAAATACACAACGTGTTCTGCACGTTACGTGATCATAATACCCTGTACAGCGTAGGATGAGGTTAAAGGGTCATCCCAGCATGCTTTTAGCAGTTGTATTCATGTCCGTCCTTTATCATATCCTCTACTACACCCACGTAATGCTCATTTCAAGAAACAACTACATTCGGAAGTCTGCTTGTCTGGTGGTGTGCACATGCAAGCCAATGTGTCTGTGAATCAAATGAGGGTCAGTTAATGGATAATGGCAGGGAAACATCCCATGGATCAGTTTACCCTGCTGACAGCATTGAGAAAAAAGAAAGAGAGAGAGAATGAAATTCACTCTGACATTTACAAAAGTGCAACTATTAGTGCAAATAATTTCAATCATGAACTTCCAAAACCTATTTTTTTCACCCTGTTTCTTTAATACGACAACTAACTTGTTGATTGTGCAGTGCAGAAGAGAACACAACTTTTCTGTGGCGTTTTATATTGTAAATCTTCTCGAGCCAGTTGATTATCTGGACAATACACATCGTGTCAGTGTTTGGAATTACTTGACAGTCATAAGATGGCATTACATACAATGTGTGCTAAATTAAGATATTTTTCGCTTGAAGAAATACATTAACGCTTTACCTTACCTTTCGCTATAAAAAGCGTAATTCATCAAGTGTCCAGACAGCGTTTTGTGAAGCGCGTTGTGCGCTCTCTCGTGGATTTTCTTGAACAGTGTGCTCAGTTTGAACAGGAAAGCGCAGCTCTCAGAGCATGCATGGGGGTGTTGGATGCAGTGTCTATTCGCCTGGCACCTGTTGCAGGCTTACTATTATCAGCGCTGGTCTACTGAGGATATAACGACAGCAGCCTCACCATTATATCAGGACCATGGTGGAACAAACTGAATCCAACTCCAGTGGGTACTATTTTGACAACACCTCAACTAGAGTCCAGAGCAGCTTCGTTTTTTCAGGACCTATGTTTGTCATTTTGATGGTAATGATGGTGACTTTGGACGTTGTGATAGTTTTGGGCAACGCACTGGTCATTTTCGCTTTTAAAGTGGACAAGAGTTTGAGGACACAATGTAATTACTACTTCCTGAATTTGGCAATATCAGATTTTCTTGTAGGTAAGTCAAGCATTTGTGTTTCTGTAGAGACCGGATATTGAGTGAAGTTTAATGCATGTATAACTATCTATTTCTGAAATAAATACTATTTTCATGATTTGCTATGATGTATGCACCCATGTTGATATATGCCTGATATATGCCTGATTATGCCTGCCTTGGTCCCTGTAGTCTAAATGTGTACACTACAAAGTATAGCTGAGTAGGACTTAATTCATGAATTAGGCAGCTGTTAATTAGTTTAATAGATGGAACCAATATAATAAGTCGAGAGTCTTGGAAACACTTCTTCTCTCTTTTCTTATTTGGCAGCAATGACACATTTTGTAATGCAATATTTCTATGAGCTTTCACATTCACTCACCTTATTCCCTTTAGTTCATAAAGGTAAACATATTTTAAGGTATCACTTTACTTAAAGGCGCCCCACCACCCCATCTCCATTTAGCATTTTTAATGTGCATAATTGAAGACGTTCTGTGTGTATGCCTTGAAATCCCTCACACTAATTGTTTCTGTAGGGGCATTCTGCATCCCAGTGTACATGCCTTACATCCTCACAGGAAAGTGGACACTCGGCCGCGGACTGTGCAAGCTGTGGCTGGTCATGGACTACCTCCTTTGTTCTGCATCTGTCTTCAACATTGTCCTCATCAGCTACGACCGCTTCCTGTCCGTCACCAGAGCAGTGAGTGGAACATCCTGTGCCTCACATCTGCACTGCACACAGCCATTAAAAGCAATACAGGATTGTGACGCATGGCGCACTTACCGGCCATATTTACTAAACAATCTGAAATTCTGTCATAGTCACATTAAGGTAAACTTACTGGACTTTCCTCGTCTCAGTTTCCACTCAGACCGTAATTAATTGGCTTTTTCTTTATATGAGTAAATGATTCATTCAAAGCATAATGTCAAATGTTGAACAGTCCTTTTCTTTGAGCCATATACATGTTTACTGCTTGTGGTCTGTGGCTTAATTTCTAACTGGTGACCCAGCTAGAAATGTTTGGTTCTAAAAACATTCTGAGAATGTTACCATTCATTGTTCTAGGAATGTTTTCAACAGGAAGTTTTCTTTTGGTTCCCAGAATGTTCTCCTGAAAGGTAGGATATAACGTTCTCTAAAAACATTCTTAAAATGTTTGGTGATAACTTTCTTAAGATGTTTTTGATAACATTGTTAGAACATTAAGACCTACTGTTCTTAAAACGTTTTCAGCGGGACGTTATATTTTGGTTCCCAGAATGTTCTTCTGAAAGGTAGGATAACTTTCTCTAAAAACATTCTTTTTTTTAATGCGACCAACAGCTAGTACAAGTCTCATGTACTGGAGGGGACCCAGAATCAGACTCGGAATCAGCTGGTGAAAGTAACATTTGTTTATTAGAAAAGGGGAGCTGGGAGTGGAGGTTGGTTATGGCGGCAGTGGGAAACAGTTGTTCCAGGGTGGGTAGAGAGGCCTGGCTGGTCTTGGGAGTGTGGAAGGCCTTGGATTCCTCCTGGGAGAGACATACAAATTAGTGTGAGGCAAAAGCAGTCAAAGTTGTCAAAGAATATGCTGGCAAAAAGCTAGAGCGGCACGCAACAAACCGTTCACGGCAACAATCCGTTCACGGCAACAAACCGTTCACGGCAACAATCCGTTCACGGCAACAATCCGTCAGGGAATGAGTGCAGGCTGCAGGCTTTCATAGTGTGGCTAATGAGCAGGTTGCAGGTTGATTGGAGATAGCTCCCAGCTGTATAGAGCAGACCAGCAGGCAGCGTATAACCAGTGGACACTGTTTATACGCTGCCCTCACAAACCACAAACGGACAGATAGCTTACAAACGAGACACAACCTTTATAGTCAGAAATAAAGTGTGATTATTTTCTGATATTTTACACATATGATATTATGAATACTGTGGGCCTACATACCTTAGTGTGATTATAAGTGCATGTGAGTGAATATTGGCTTGGAAATGTGTGTTCATACAGTACGTCCTATTCATTGTCTCAATGCGCTAATACATCTTAAGAAAGCTATCACCAAACATTTCAAGAATGTTTTTAGAGAACGTTATCCTACCTTTCAGAAGAACATTCTAGGAACAAAAATAAAACTTCCCGCTGAAAACATTTCTAGAACAATGAATGGTAACATTCTCAGAATGTCTTTAGAACCAACAATGTCTAGCTGGGAACTCACACATGCCACCGCAAACATGCAATATCTGCTTACAGCTTATCATCAATTACGTGCTTGTTGTTTTTTTTCAAAAGGAAAATGTGGTGACATCAGATTTTTTAAAACATCCTTTTCAAACAAATGCAACAAGTTTGTTTTTTAAAGCGCTCTAGAAATAAATCTTACGTTGACCATGACCGTGTTAATATTTGCATCACAGGAACGTTTTATAAAAAAAGAATAACCTCCTGAAAACATTATCCGAATGTTGCTTTGAAAATGTTCTTCTTTTGTTATCATGTAACATTGAGGGAATGTTTTATAAAATAACATCTATAATATGTTACCTCAACAAAGTAAAAAAAACATCCTCAGAATGTTGCAGGCAAAACGTTCCACCTTTGTTAACATATCACATTAAAGCAACGTTTTATAAAAAACGTTCTGTCATCTCAGGCTTCAATAACATCCTCTGAATGTTGCAGTTAAAACGTTATCTCTTAGTTCACCTTAAACCTTATAGGAACATTATTTGAAATAATAAACATCCTAAAAAGGTTCTTTGAACATCAGATTAAAACGTTTCTTTAAAACATTATTAGAACCTGTTGTTAATGTTAGCCAAAGTTGTGAGAACGTTCCCTGCTAGCTGGGGAGTCTCCCAGGTCATTGGTAGGGGCAGAACCACCTCATTCTCCCAAAAGTGCCCATCTGCAGAGGTTAATCATTCCTGACCCATTCAGGCCCAGTGCCACCCCTAATTATAGCCCTTCCCCATGACGAAGATGAAAAAAGTCACATTTTGACTTTGGACTGCACTATGGCTTACCAGCAAATACGCAGGACGCCAATGGTGTAATATGTATACTAAACTTAAAGGCACAATGAGCATTTGCCTGAAAAACAATGCATAGACTTAAGATCTCTCTAAATCAATAAGCAGTAGAAGTTTGTGGTGGTGTCCGTGATCTCACCTTCTGCCTGTATTTTTTCTTTTCATTTGGTAATATGTGGGATGTGTCTGAGCTTCAACCTCTATATCAGATGCCACATCATAAGTATGCATCTAAGCTACAACAATGGGACCGTTCAAAGAACATACAAACATAACAAGGCAAATTGACAAAGCTTGTAAAATACGAGAGTAAATCTGACCTGTGAAGGGGGCAACTTTGAATGTTGACAAACTAAAAATAAAAAAACCTTCTTTTGTGCCTTAAATTATTTATTATTACCGCCTCAGTTGATTAAAATCATTTAATCAATGTCTGTGCAACGCTCCTCCGCGGAATACTTTTTCTGAAGCCCAATTAAACAGCATCAGTTATTATCATTTTATATTTTCTTGGCACATATCTAGTGATTAGCAAACATGTCCAAAACTCTGCAGCTGTTAGAACCTCTCGTTGGGGCTTGTCTGTGCATTAGCTGACTGACTGCATCCTACACACGTGTGTTAACCCAAAGGTGGGATGAGGCTTGGCATGGGAGACAAAGAGAGTGCTCTGTTTCCTTTCACAAGCAAACACTTAACATCAGAGCAATGAATACAAATAACACCAGAGAGATGGAAGCCTCTTCTTTAATTAGCTAGCTTTGATCATAGAGATCCTCCTCCGTGCCATGGTCCTTCCAACCTGGAGAGATCAATCACAGCAGAAACAGGCCGCCGGCTGCCAAGCAGCATTTTCCTAAAAGCATTCTCTCTGAACAATGAAAGACAAAGGATCGCCAACAACCACATGACACAAAGTTATGCTTTTGACAGAAAAGACAGAGTCAGATTATATGCATTTTCTTTCTTTGTCTTTTCTTTTTCTTTTTGTATTGTCCATATTGTCTATATAAAAAGTCCCTTTTGTGAGGACAAAAAAACAAACAATAAAAAGTTGGTCACAAAAAAGATTATATGCATATGTTCGTCCATTAATGTCAGCCCATTAACAAACTAAGTATTATAAAATATATTGTGTATCTCACAATTATAGGATGGGGCTAAAATGAATCCCTATAAGGAGGAGTCTATATTTTCTTATCCATTTGTTTTTATATTCATTTTATAAAGGAACATCTATCAGGAAAATCAATGTCCCCCAAGGATGATTAAAGTACTTCTGATTCTGATGAGCACACCTGATTCTTGTCCATTCAGGGCAACATTACCACATGAACCAGGGGCAATAATTACTGTATACCGATTAATTTATACAAATATAAGTGGAACCATTTTCCATCTTCTTTGTTGAGGAACTGTAGTTGATTTTTTGTCATTCAGAACAGGGGCATACATTCAGAGCTGGAGAGGGGTGAAGTACGCTGCCCGTTGAACAAAAACATGGACAGGGACATAGGATGTGACACTAATTCAGACAAGTGTTCATAGGAAGTGTACCATTGACTTAGTACTAATTTAAACACTTTTCTTTAGTGCATGATGTCAGGATGTTGGAAAGTTCACTTGTTCCGTTTCACAAAATGCTATGTGGTTCCACAAACAGATCATTATACTGTGAAACTCTCAGATCAACTTTCTGCTATTTGAGGAAATGTAAGACTTTTACTCCCATGCATTTATCTGCCAGTTACAGTTACACCACTACTTATCATGCTTACAAATTAATGCATCACTAAGTATTTCAAATTTTAGACTGAATTATATTACTACTTTTAGCACTTTATAACATTCATATTTTGCTGGATACAAATGCACCTTTTTATACTGTTTAACTCCTCTTTTAATTTGAATACCTCTTCAATCACTGCTGTTAAATGAACATTGTCTACCTTTTTATGGCTAAACACATTGTTATTTCCCCCCATTTCTACAATAATGGTAGGATGCAGCAATAACTAATACAATTGTGGGACCCCCTGGCGGTACCTCTCAGCATATTTTCTTATTTCTCCTTATATTTACTGCAGGTAAGTTACCGTGCACGACAAGGCATGACTCACCAAGCCATAATCAAGATGATTGCTGTCTGGGTGCTGGCCTTTGTCCTGTATGGCCCAGCTATCATATTCTGGGAGCTGGTGGTGGGCAGAAGCAGCGTGCCAAAGGATGAGTGTTTTGCGGAGTTCTATTACTCTTGGTACTTCCTGCTGAGTGCCTCCATGCTGGAGTTTTTCTCTCCTTTCATCTCTGTGGCTTTCTTCAACCTCAGCATTTACCTCAGCATTCGCAAGAGGAGGTTCCACAGCAGGGAGGCCCAGCTCCACCTTCAACTGAGCAAAACTGCCTCTGCCCAGGGGAAAGGTGTCCCCCTGTCCCACAACTCCGAGGTTGGGATGAAACTGGCTGTAAGAGGCTCTATCCACTCCCAGTCCTCCTCTCCCAGCTTGGGTAAACTCGATCACTCGACCAGCAGGGCTGCCCATCCCAGCCGCCTGTCCAGGGACAAGAAAATCGCTAAGTCCCTGGCCATCATAGTGTGTGTGTTTGCCATCTGCTGGGCACCGTACACCCTACTGATGATCATCCGTGCTGCCTGCAGAGGGCGGTGCATCCAGCATCATTGGTACGAGGTCACCTTCTGGCTCCTGTGGCTCAACTCTGCTATTAACCCGTGCCTGTACCCACTTTGCCACAGCAGCTTCCGCAGGGCCTTTAGCAGGATTCTCTGCCCAAAGAGGCATACTACTCCCCAATCATCTGTCCTTCGTCTTGGCCAGTGACACGCAGATACCCACAGAAGCATGGGGATGAACAATGTGCCAGAACCAACCATGGAAATATTCTACATCCAAACCCATAAATTACAACGTTTCAGCAGATGCAGATAAACTGTGCATCATCGTTTGTCAAAAGTCCATAATATTTAGTTGACAATTGTGCTTTTCAGTGTTTAAATGTATAAAAGGTTGATGTTGTACAGTAGTGTATGTATTTACTGTGTTTACGTATACAATGTGTAACAGCATGAAAGTAAGTAATCTAGAAATCTGAACACAATAACAAACATATGGTGATTATTAGTGCAGTAGAGTTTTAACATGTGAGAAAAAGCTCTAGATTTGGCATTTGTCTTGATTGAGTGCAACACAGGCGAGATAGTGTCACTTCATATATGTTGTTGAGTTTATGTTAGCTGCATGTATCTTGTAATTGAAAAATATATATATTTAGGATTTGTGTTCATTAAAAGATCTCACTATGACAACCTTGATTCATCTTAACTAAAATAGATCGCTATCACCCTCTGCTGTTAGAACGTTTACTATTAATATTACAGAAGCACTGTGATGAAAACAAAAAGTGCAATTAAGTATAAATGTATGTAAATCAAAGTGTTTAATGAAACCTTATATATATCTATGTTTGGGGCACATTATTATACAGTAGATAAATAATGGATTTCTCTACAAACTGAGTACTGTCTGCTCATTAATAAAAAAATGGATTGGTTGCTGTTCTGTAAAAACTACAACAATGTAAAAATGTTTATTTTAATGGTTTTTTTCATTCTTTAAGTATGTTTAATAGAAAGTATTGTGCTTTAAATGAGAGAAGTCAAATGTTTACAAACTATTTAAAAATACCATTTACTGTGATCAGCAGATGCATGTTTAAGTATGTGCCACTAGATGTCACCATTAACCTGTACAGCTTCCTGTGTGCGCCGTGCCTGAGCCTGTCTCCAACGCAACATGGAGTGAAGTCAATCTTCGAGATTGGCCACGGTTTCCATGAACAGTTTTACTTTATTGTATTTGATTGAATCGCCAGTTTAATGTGTGTTATATTTCTGCACTAGGACCTTGACTGAGTACAATTGTAAAGCAGAATGTTATAATATACCTATAAAAAGGGATCATGCTCCCTAACACTCCACATTGACAATTTCTCTGTCACTTACTTGAACAGGGACTGTAATTAAAATGCTTTAACAAATACTTTATCTGAAGTGCTGTTATTTTACATATATTTTTGGTACCTGTTGTAACTTAAATATAACGGTAGCGGCATGAATGCTTTCATCTTGATTCAGAGAAAAAACTATAATCTATAATGTGAATATCTTTTTGCCTATTTTAAGTGTATTATACCATGATTTTAAAAATAAACACATTTCCGTTACTGCTTTAGGATCTTAATGCATATAATAAATAAACAATTTCATCTCTCTGATGCATTTTAAATGTAGATGCTGTCTACCTGATGGCTAATTGGGTCAGTGCCAAGTGCAGAGTAGCTTTTGTTTGATGTGCAGATGAAATGCTGAGAGAGCAATAGCATTTTTAAGTATTGTTTCCTAGTCTGGGTTGGTTTGATTTGATAGATTTGATGAGTTATTTCCAGATGTAGACTTGTTAGACCTCTAATTACGCCATCATGTTAGATAGTGGGGTTATATTTGCAGGTGCCTGGGTCCCACAGGGGACTTACATTGCTCAAATTGTTGCTGTTGCCCGTGTGCACATCTGGGCCCCTGGTCAGGTGCGGGGAATAAGGGCACAGCTGCGGGGACAGGCCTCTGCTCCCCCTCCCTCTCTGCCTGTGGCGGGGTGGGGGGACAGAAGCACACTTTGACCAGAGGGATGCAAGCACATTTCCCCCGGGACGATGGAACTGCATTTATCAGCAGAATGGCGAGCCTGGGTTTACTCCCTGTGTATCTAAATGCGACAGCAAGAGCCGTATCACTGGGAGGAAGGCTTGCATTGTTTGCAGTTATGTTAGAGGGACTACTGCAATTGATTTTGTTGATAGATTGAAATGTCATGACATGCCAGGCTGATGTGGCTGTTGACTGAATATGTTCGGGATCATGCCAACTTAAATTGGTCTTTGATGAGTTGCACTATGAAAAATACAGATGAGAGATTTTAATAATGTGCGGTTGCAGAAGTGTAAACAAAAATCCTATTCAGTGTGTAAACGTGAATGTGTTTATGGGGGGGGGGTTGGATGTCTGTGACCCCAAGCAATGTATCTAAAAGCTGTGACCCCAAATTGAGTGCACCTGTGCCCCTTAAGTTTATAGAGACCCATTAGCAGAGACTCAGTCAGTGATCAGAGGGGGGAGAGGGCCTATATAACTTCCCCATGAGTTTCTCTGAATAGTTAAACTCTTGGAATTTGCACTTAAGCACTTTGTTAGGATGACTTAATGCTGAATAACATCTCTGATCCACCCAATGGACAATAACAGGTGTACTGATGCCACAGTAATATTTGGAATAAGGACAAACTGAAACTACATTTTCACAAACCAGTACACTTTGCAACAGCATATGCTACACAAGTATTTTCAGGTTATGTTGTAATATAAAAGTGAACACAGAGACAAGTCCAAACCACTTTAGTCTGCAGATACAGGTCAAAGCAGTGACCTCTTTTCAAGTTGCAGCATCACTTAGTGTACGCCTTTCCCCCACATAGACTGTTCACTTTCTCAGCTAACTAAATGTAAACCACAGTTTAATATTTGATGAGGTACTCAAAAGAAAAAGAGACTATTTCTGCTTCATTTTTGCCTTTTTCTGTTCTTCCGTTTTTCTCTCTACTTTTTCCTGCAGTGTACTTCCTGACTAGAGATTAAATAATTCCATTGGAATCCTCTTAGGATGGGTTCCCAGCACTTGGCAATTAAACAATTACATTTAATCAGCATGGGGCGACGCTTCAAGTCACCCTCATTTCAGACGTTGATTAAAAGCAATTCTGCAGTGGTTATTGCCGTCGACTTTGGAAACTGTGGTTCACTTAGGTTTACTGCATCTGTGGGGTCAGGTTGGACAGCAATATGGCAGGTTCAATGATGGTCGAGAGCTGTATCTGCTTGCGGTGGGTAAAACAGTAATCATAGAACTCATGGCAGACCTTATATTGTCCCTTAAGTCAGAGCTAGTTAGATTACTTAGAGACATGTTGACCCTTCAGCAAAGAAGACTCAACGAACAATAGAGAGGAGAGGGACATCGAGTTACGCATGTGGGAGTCCAGATGTGTGAGCGTGTGTGTGTGCACATCTTTTCTATGTGCATTTGACTGTGTCCATACACAGCATTTTTTTTCTGCATCTACATTTAGGTGCATCTGCAGAGAATGAAATGCACCTTGACATATGCAATTTCATCATGCCATGCAATATGATGGCAAACAAGCTGCGAGAGAGCACAGGGGCAGGAAGGCTTTTGTGTGAGCCGTATTTGATATTATGCTTGAGTGAAAGAGTGCTACGTGGCAACGCGCTGGAGCAGACTACAGCCAACCCCCGTGCACCGCAGATGAGTTGTGATGGATACCCGGCCCCCTCTTGTGAAACCCAGGTGCCCCTGTTTCATAAGGCCCCCCACTGGCTCCCCAGCCCTCTTAATTAGCCGCTTCCGTCAGCTGGCACCCAGGCCTTCAAGCACCAGCCACTGGCCTCTGCTGCTGAATCCAGTTCAGTCCAGATCTTCACCTCTTCTAACAGATGGATACATGGGCGGGCTGAGCAAGCATCAAGGTTCTCGCAAACCTGTACATTATCTGTGAATTTCCAGATCAGATGCAAAAATAAAAGGAGGAGAAAAGGCAGTGGAATGTTTCAGTGGGTGTGTTTCTTTGCATTAATAAAGATGGGTGAATGCAGAGCATGGGCCATGGGTTTGAGTCTGCTTACAAGACATGATGATTTTTATATGATGAAGTCAAATATAGATAAAAGGTTTCACCAGGACTGGAATCTAGCCTTTCACCCAGTGCAACATCACAGCAGCTCAGTAACAATCATCTCTTTTAATGACATTCCCCAAGTAACTTCTTGCCTCTACAAATCCCACGGGGGAAGTGCTACAAAAAGTGATAATTACATGAAATATACATAGAGAATAAAGGGAGCATGTTTACATAACCAGGCCCATAAATATCTGACGGAGAAGACATTGTTCTCCGACTCCTTTTAAGCTGATCTCCCAGGGATGCCATTTTAATGACATGATGGTTTAAAGAGATGCTGCTCCATCTCGTTCCATATTTAATTAACTTTTGCTTTTCTGACGCAGAGGAAAAACAGAATAAAGAACGTGTGATACAGACAAACACACGATAGCGGGGAGACAATAACAAATAGCTGGGAGAACAGAGAGGGAGGCAGGGGGAACATGAGCAGAGACCTTGTCATGCTTTTGTGAGCTGTTTACAATACAAGAAGATGCAAAGGGGCGAGGGGGGGGGTTGGAAAAACGACAGGGAGAACTAGACTGACATGGGTGAGTGGATGGTATTGAAGGATGAAAAGACAGGACAAGAATGAACAGGAAATCATGGATTTCTTGAAAAAGAAAGATTACATTTTTAAAAAGGAGAAAAAGAAGAGACGAGAAAGAGAGGAACACTGAGGGGATGAGGCACTAGTTCCCCCATGGGGCTCCATTATGAAGCATGTTTTAGTTCATCAACAATGACAAGGAAATGAACGTAAAACCTACAGTGTGTTAAACTAAGATTCACTGAAAATAAATGCAATACACAATGAAAATGAAATGAAATCTAAAACAAAGCCCTGTTTTTTTATTCCACGTTGGCATCCTTCCCCACATTTTCGGCAGCACAGAGCCGTGTTGATCTGCCACGTGTTCATTAAGTAAACACGTGGCAGATGGAAGTGAGCAAAGATTCATCCGTGTTAATAAGTAGGTCTGTATACTGAGATTTCTGAACACATTGAAAGCATCGCATTTTTTAGAAAAAGTAGACTGTTCTGCATAAGTGGTGACTGAAACTAATAGTGCGCAAACACATCAATTGGTTTCAGCAGCCACGATGAACTCAAATCATCTAACCGACGAATTCATGTTCAGCCCAGAATTTCGGTGGGCCCTCCCCTCTCTCAGACAGTGTGTTTTCCATGTTGACTGTCAGCTGTGTATGTTGTACGCTGCATTATTGATTATTATATACTTTCTCTCCTCTTGTTAGACTCTTCCCTTGTCCTCATATCATCACATTGGCCACATTGCCTGCAGAGCCTGGAGAGTTGCAGTGAATTTGACCCCACCTGGTCTATATTTTATTGCTTGGTGTTTAATACATTTTTGAAAACCCTCCCACCTCCCATCTACAAAAGAAAATAATAATTCTGTGCCTTGTCTATTTCAAGTGTTTGTCTTGGTGAGGCAGAGGGAGATGACTGGAGGGGGGTACTCACCTTCAGCTCGCCCAGTTCAGCAGACAGGGGGGTTCATTACGAGGGGCTACAGAGGAGGGAAGAGTGGGAATGTGTTGGTCTGTATGTGTTTTAGTATGGTGATGGCCTACGACTCGTTCAGGCTTGCCCAATGCATGCTGGGATTGGCAGATGGGAAGTCCCCTTTGACCCTGAAGATGTTTGGAAAATGTAGGGAGGGATGAAAGACACATTTTCTCGATATCAAAATAATACAATGCATGTATTAACATTTTCCAGTTTTACAGCTCGAAGTGTAGGATGATACTTTTATAACTATAACCAAAAAACTGTCAGAAAAAGTGTCTGTAAAGTAACTTCACTCTGATGAGGACTATTTGGGAAACAGCTTTTACAAACTTTTTATAAAAACCCTAACCGTAACCCTTGTTTTTGACATTCCTACAATGACATTTTCAAAAACACAGAAACAGTTTGTATACAAAATTACTCAGGATATAAACAAAATACAATAGCGAAGGACCTTAGTGTGCTTCTCCATAAACACTGTGGCAGGGCTACACTGGGGTTGAGGCGTCCATTTTGCTGACACAGTTCTGAAGTGAAAAGATGGCTCTCTGGATGTGGAGTGCCGTTGTGAGAGATTGGGTTACCCCAGACACTCCCAGCGGATCTCCCGGCCAAATGGATCTGGATCTCACGCTTGGGCGCACATATTGAATGCCATAAGAGGTCTCTGAGGTCTCCTTCAAGGGGAGGAATGCACAGCCTAACAATGTGGAGTTTTCACCAAACTACATTTTGCACCAAAGAAAAGTGATAGCAAGGACACTGGATCACAAGGGACAAAACACCGAATGCATACCTATATTACTTCAGGTTGTTCATACCGCATAATGTGGCACACTTTCAGCCTTGTGGGAAGCAACATACTGCACAGGTTGGATCTCATAATTCTTTAATAAAGTCTTAACACAGGCTGCCATATTTCCTCAGGGGGACTGTGGGTATTAGGCTGTCAAATGAAAAAAGCCAAAATGCCATTTCACACACATCCTGAAAAGAACAATGGCATTTCAGCTGCTCCCAAACATCTGGCCCGACTGCCCAGTTTCACCAAGGACTGGCCGGGCTCTTAGCAGCATTGAGTGCCACTCGCATCGAGGTTACGATCAGGCGACGACACCGCAGAGGATCAGCCGAGCTAAGTTATCTCTGAACAAGCCATCCATTCTGCTGCTTTCTGATGGAAGAATACTTGGGGGCTGTGTAATTATATTGCTTTAAATGAACCCCTGAGAACGCCCCTGCCAAAGCGCCCACAAAGTCTCACACTTGGGCGAGTGTCAGAAACACATCGCTTGTGTATGCACTCGTGTGTAGCTGTGTGTGTGTGTTTTGCTGCTTAGGCTGGCGTTAAAAGGGAGGCCGCAGTGGTTCTGATACGCCTCACAAGTGAATTTAATTAAATCATAAATATGAGCTGGAGGCCGCCACCCAATTTAATGTAATGGATGATGTGGGCCAGTCCATCTCTGGCAAAGCAAAGTTCTGGACCCATTCAAATGCCCTTGAAGCTTATTAAAAGTGGTTGGCACGGGGAGATGCTAGCAAAGTTGTTTAATGGATGCCCAGCTTGCATTAAGTATGACAGTTAATTCTGGGTCGTACCATCTCTGCTTTGGACGAGGGGTTGTGTCTTGGAAGTCTGTCATAGTAAGATGCCCCTTCCATTCCTCATCAGATCCTCATTATAGTGGTTATAAAAGCAAATAGATGACAGGCAACATTCACATTTGATGTTGCACTTAAAATTGAAAAAATTGAATAAGAGAAGCTTTAGAAACTCTGATGTTTGACATTTTGTGATGTTAAATGGTCTTAAACAATAACATCGAGTGGGGTCAAATTTATATCGCACATAACAAATCAAAATGATGGGAATATTATTGTGTCTCTTAGTATTCTCATGTATGCCTCAATATTCAAACATAATTGATATTATGCAGTATTTCATATATTATGAAATACAGTATCTTCTGCGTATTTAAAATTAGTCATGAGTTCACAGTAATTTGTTGTTACTTACAATGAGCTGCAGCGCTGAGCTTTTTTAAAAACAAAACTGAAAGCTTCGACAAATGTTATGCTGCTCGCATGTCACCGTTGATGAATCATTTGCTGGGACAGACAGATGTTTCGTGGGTTTCGTCCCATCCCGCAAAGGCAGAAGAATCTTTTTCTCCGTCTCCCGGAGTGCTGGATTCTCCCTAAATAGACCTAGCGCATGGGTGTGTAGAATGGGACCGCACAGGGTGATGGGTAATGGAGTCATTAATAACACAGACCTCCCTTAAGATGCTCAGATGTTTGTTAGCGAGAGCCACAAGGGAGAGAGGAAAAATAGGATCCAATTTGATAAAAAGAAAAAAAGCAGTGTAAGCCTTTGATGATGATCGTGTTTGTGCTGTCAAAGGTCTTGTCTGATGGGTTAATTATGTTCACACACAGATACACGTATTTTATATAAAGCAGATAATGAAAGGACAATGAAGCCAGTTCTTCATACAGTTTTTAATATTTCCATCACATGTGCAACACAAAAAAATGAGGTCTGCCAAATACAGAACTCAATACATTTTAATAACATCTGAGATAACTGTCCTTTTGCTGCAGGAGATGGTGATTTCCTGTAAACTGTGTACGAACAATTCTCAATCAAAATGTCAAAACATTAAAGTTTTATACAAAAGTGCATCTCAGGTTCAATGAATGCAAAACATTTACATAACAGAATGTTTTAAAGTTTCATATGATGCCACAGTGGCTTCCAGCTTGAGCATAGAGCAATGGCACACTGCAAAGAAACAAGGAGTACTCGGGCACTCTCCAGGAGAGCCAGGGACAGAGTTTTGTAATTACATTATATCCCCAGAACAGACTGAAATTATGCTCAGTCTTCATGACCCCCAAATCCAAATGGATTTACTCCCCTACTGCGAAAAATATGTATAGATAACAAAACATAAAAGGGAAAATAATTCCAGTAATCTCCAGGCTTCAACGAGCAGTAAACATTGACAACAGAAATGTACAGGTTGAGTCAGTGGGCCGGAGATTTTCCCCATGCTCTGAGAGCCACATGGGAGCTTCACGCCTCTGTTCACGAGCCAACCAGAGGAACTAGCCTTTTCCAAATCTGTGTCACTGCGTTTGCATATATCAGCATCCTGTCCTGTTTTTCTGTGTTGTTTTTTCTCTCTTTCTTGTATTTGTATTTTTTTGCCTCTCATCTGAACTCCAGCGCAGGCAGTGCAGATTAGTCGCACCACCGTTCTCAGCTGGTCCTCTGGCAGCCACGAAACGACGGACACACAGTCAAGATCTCAGCTTATGCTGGTGAATCGAGCTTTTCTACCCCGTAGTGATTTACCATGTTAGGATACATAGTGGCATACTGCGCAGTAGGAGTGTCTCTGATGAAAAGAGTCCTCCTGACAACACTTGCGGGATCCTACAGCTTCCTACGCTTTCAGTGGCACCCTGTATCTCCTTTACACAACTGTGAGTCCCATCTGGTCTGATTGACAATGTCATTGATATTTTTTTCCCCTTCTCTTTTTTTTGGATAAACATTTTTGAACTGTACATTGGCAAATACTGTATAAGATTGCAATATAGCTGTAGTTAAGCAACACATGAAGAATTCTATGTACAAACAAGCTTTTTCTTTATTTTTGAAATAATGGTTAGTAAAGAACCGGGAGGGTTATTTTATGTTCTTTCCCCCTCTCTTTCTTTTATTTTCTTAGCTTTTATTTTTTCTTGCTGTGGCGTGGTTCCTTGTGGTGAAACTGAATCGAAAGTTCAGTGCAAGACAGTCAGTGGGAAACTGCACTGACAATAATTGGCGGTCCAACATTATTCTCTGCGTCATGTGATCCTTGTTTTCGGCCACGGCGCTGATCTTTGCCATGTTAGCTGCTGTGCTGAGTCAACGAGTGGTTCTGCAAGGACACACAAAGAAACAGGGGGAACATTATGATCACGTACAACAAACGCATCTTTGATCTTCCCAACCTTTCATTAAAAGTACATTGGGAACAGTATTCATCTTCCATACCAAGGACACTATTGATTTGCACCTTGAAATGTGTTATAAATGTTATGATAGGCAAGCACTTTTGATTCTGTTGACATTTGAACATTGCCATTATTAGGCTTTCATTATCCGGATCCAATTAACTTGCACAGGAGTCAAACCTGTGTACATGGTGTTAGGATTAGGCCGAGATAAGTCGTGGTCTAACACAAAGGCACACGCCCACTGACAGATAACATTCTGCCTTCCGATCAAAGACTGTGTCCATGGAAACAAATCCATAAAAAAGCACTGGTACACCTGAAGGAATATCATCCTTAGAGTCTTGTTTATTCAGAGCCTACATTTATTGAATCTGCTGCAAATGGACAGTGCAGGGAGGGAAGTTCAGAAATACTTTATGTGCAGGTGAGGCCGTTGACGATTTGATCCTCCATACTTCTGTAAATATGTAACTGTGCACAATTCCCCGTGACAGGATAACAAGCCGACAATATCACTCCGTTTTGCTGTACCTCCCAAATATACACACACACACACACACACACACACACACACACACACACACACACACACACACACACACACACACACACACACACACACACACACACACACACACACACACACACACACACACACACACACACACACACACACACACACACACACACACACACACACACACACACACACACACACACACACACACACACACACACACACACACACACACACACACACACACACACACACACACACACACACACGCCGTTGAGAGTGGTTGTAGTGGGGCAGCTGTGCCAGGTTCTTTAAAGGGAGTGTGGACCAGGGGGTGTGTAACTGGTGTCCCTGGTGGGCTGAATCCAGGTCATCTTTTGAAGTGACTGCTAATCCCTTTAATGCAAACTACATGCCCCACTTGCTGTGCTTTGTTTAAAACACGGCCTTGGACTCTCTAAACTGGCATGGACTAGACACACCTGTCACAGAGACACACACACACACACACACACACACACACACACACACACACACACACACACATCACACACACACACACACACACACACACACACACACACACACACACACACACACACACACACACACACACACACACACACACACACACACACACACACACACACCACACACACACACACACACACACACACACACACACACACACACACACACACACACACACACACACACACACACACACACACACACACACACACGCACACACGCACACACACGCATTGTTCGGCACATCGGCACAGCATTAGGTGCACAAGGTTGTAAAATGACATTTGTACTGCTTAACTAGTTTCAAAATAAAATGGGGGAGGAGGGGACAAACAATTATTACTGTAACCTCAGTGACAAGGTTTACCAAAGCAGTCACCTTCAGTCCTGTAGGTGCAGAATCCCTCAGGCAGTAGCTGGGAGATGACTATTAACCCCCCCTTGCATTCATTCCTTCCCTTTTACCCTTTCAGCTGCCTACATATAAAGCATTTAAACACCTCGACAGCTTTCCTTTCAGCTTGGGCGATTACTTCCCGACAGGTGGGGTAATAAGCTGTTTGACGGGGAGCAGGGGTGTGACCCCTGTAAGGGTTAGCGTGGCTCGCCTGGGCCCTGCTCTCCCTTTTTTAAAGAGGCGGCCCCGGACAGCTCCTCTGCTTCCCTCTCTCCTCTCTCGCTAAAATAAAGCTCCTTTAAGTGAGTCTGGGAGGAGACTCCCCACGGGACGCTCTCTTTCTCTCTCTCTCTCTCTCTCTCTCTCTCTCTCTCTCGCCCCAACTCACCTCCTCCCCCTCCTCACACTCCACCAACCCCCTACCCCCCCGGTGAAGACATCCTTGGTGTTGCTGAGGAGGGACAGGAGCACGGCAACCTTATTAATGAATGCGGCCCATTACTCGTCAGCCTGGCTCCTCGGCGACTCCCAGAAGCCCCTGCAGTACGTGACTTCAAATGGCAGGATATTGACACGAGGAGAGCAAAGCGGCTAGGACTGAGTGTGTGTGTGCCCGTGTGTCTGTGTGTGTGTGTGTGTGTGTGTGTGTGTGTGTAAAAAAGAGAAACAGAGAGAAGAATTGTGCTCAACTGAGTGTGCATGCCTTTGTGTAAGTGTGCCAGTGCGTCTAGGTGTGTGTGTGTGTGTGTGTGTGTGTGTGTGTGTGTGTGTGTGTGTGTCTGTCTGTCTGTGGACCCCAAAGGAACGTAGCTCCTTGGATATAATGTAGGGCTCGTAACAGCTATTAGAGGGGAAAATAACCTCTCTGGGGAATGCTCCCCCCTCTGCCTGTCCCAGCTCTGTCTGACACACACTGCATTCTACCTTTTCCTTAAACATGCCAGGAGTTCTCTCACTGAGGGCTTTCTCAAGGACGGTGTTAAACGACTTCAGTGGCTGTGGCAACCATGCAGACGAAAGGGAAATAAAGGAAAAGAGGGGGGTAAAAAAAAACGTTAAAGAAAATGAAACTGATACCTTTATCTCTGTGGATACTGAACTCCTCAGAGAAGCTAAACTGTTCTGTGTATGAGTATTGAAGGGAGGGTGGGGGGAAATTCACTTTCCAATCTTCATCCTTGTCAAGTTCTTCAAGTACCTCTGCAGCGGCGCTGTGTAAGTTAAATATAGTTACCCAACCACAAATGTCAAATTAGAAGTGAAACACATCACTCTCATCTTGTGCGAGAAAATGACTGAAATGTCCAGTGCCCCGGTAAAGAGGATGTCACTAATGGTGTCACACCAGAATCACTGCAATTTAGGATTAGATGCCCTCCATTAAGCCTTTTAGCTCCCATCCTAACTCCCTCCTTCAATGCCACCCTATTCCCCCTGAAACTCTGCCATTACTCTTATCATCCATTTCCTTCCCTTCTATCCAACCCTTAATCTCCTCCTCGATCCTTTCAACCACCTGCTGGCCACACAGGCCTGCTGCAGGGCCCGGCTACCAGCAGTGTTCAGGTAAACCATTGGAGTCGATTCTTCACTAAATTAAATTTTGCTCTGATCAATAATGCGCACCCGCTTCTCCCTTGAAGACTGGCTGCATTGGCTCGGAGCGAGCCTCCTCTTCCATTATCTCACCGGCTCTGTGCCACCGTTAAAACCACCACTTTCATGTGATTACATCACCCTGCTGCAACGCCCTCAGGGGTAGTGGGAGAGGAGGGGGAACATCCGGCAGGGGTCTTGTGTACCCATGCAAACAGGTGCAACACGTCATAGGAATTAAACATTGCTGCAGAGAGTGAGAGGTAGAGAAAAAATGGGGAACGATTGGAGAAGAGCAGAGAGCGAGAAACAGCAAGTAGGCTGGGGAGTTGATTTATTAACTAATCATTCTTTATGTCGTTCCCCATTGCTCTGGTCTCCATCGATAGCACCCGGTCTCCAGTGAGGCAACAGAGGTGCATCTCTTACATCAGCTCTGCAAAAGAAGTCCAGCAGACTAGCACACACATTCACCCTTTCATCTGATCCCGCTGTATTAAAGACAATCTTCACATTGTCCAACATCACAGAGGAAGGATGTAAAGCTTAATCGCAACTCTAACAATGTTTGATTAGCATAATGTTAATACCTGCAGAGCACATGTTAAGTAGGCTACAATGTGTCTGCACATCTACCTGGTGTTATGCAGCATGTAACATTAAACCCCGGCTTTATCGAGTTGTCAGGGAGATGAGTGAGCATTAACGAATTCTTAAGCCATGGCCTATTCAAAGCTCCACAATCAAAGCAGTATGCTCTTTGTCTAGAGCAAGTGTAGAGCTGGCCACTGAATTGAGCATAATGGTTCACATTAGGTAGCCCTCACATGTAGTGATGCATCTTTAAATTATAGCAACACCATATTATAATGATTAATTCATAACACATGCCAAAATGTATAAAAAGCCAGGCAGGAAGAACTGCAACTATAAGCCAGATTATTAGCAGTGCGGTGGTACATTTCTGACAAAAAGATCAAATGTAAAAAAAATACCATTTGGTTAATTATTTTATAAAGTATCATGACATTTCTGTGTGTCTGTTGAAATGCTAGTTCAACAGTAAAGCGATGATTTGATAGTGTGAGTCAAGTTAGTCTTAGTTACAGAAAAGACGCTCATTAAAGAAACTATTTAATTAGTAGAGTTAAGCACATTTATTTGAACCCCTGCAGCTAAAGTGTCTTATTCAGTTTATCTATAATCCAAAAATTGAAGGAACAGTTAAAACTGTAAACATCCCCCTCTAAGCTATGATTAAAAGTCTTATCAGTATGTGCCGAGTTTCTCTATTTCGCTGCATGGCTGACATACGGTACGTCTGCATCTGGAGCGCGGGGAGTGTGCACAAAACCACTGAGACCTGTGCGTACCCGTAGTCATCACTCAGGAATTTAATTAACACATAAGTCATCAAATGATACTAAAACAGGGTTAGAACCCATGTCTCTTTTTAAGGCTCCAATCTGCAAGGTGACTTAAAGTAATGACTTGGATATTTAAGCTTATTTTTGTTTTTGTGTAATGATTTAAATATAAACAGCGGACAGTAAGGAGCACATTGTTTAATTGTGTGGTTAAGCGTTTGAAATGCTTTCTTATCGCTAACACTGGCGTGGAGAAAGACTAGAGTGCTGTATTCAGTCCTGATCTTTAATGGTGTGTTGAACCGGGTCCAGTATTGACTCAGTTTTCCCTTTGTGCCTTCCCTACTGTTGACCGGTCCTCTGAGAGAGTAATCCTTTCCTGCTCTGACCTCAGGCCAGGCTTACAGCTGGCTAGTTTAGCCAATGAAGAACACAATCAAATAAATAAATAAATAAATAATACAGCAGTCGGCATTCTCCACAGTCATCACTTATCAGGCCGTTGGGAAGGTTGACCCCAAACGCAGTTGTTCCACTACCGTCCTGGTCACCATGGTAACAGACTGTCTTATTTGAAGTGAGGTGTCCGGGGAGTCGTGGTCATACAGTAACTGCGCTAGGTTAGGGTGGAGTTGACACCAATGATGGATTTCAATGTCTTCCATGCGTGTCGTTTTGCGTCCGGTTATTTGCGCACTGAAAGCTGGTAAGAAATACATAATAAATCCACAAAGCTTGAAAAGCTTTGATTAGATGTCTAACTACCCCAAGCAAATGCTTCTGAGGTGTAACCGGAGATGACGGACCACCCTTTTTGTGGGCCGGTGCTTTGTAGCTCCAAATGATACTCATTACCCTGTCTAAGTAGACAAGTGAATGGTACTAGAAACACACTATGCAGTGATCCCGCTGTTTGACTGAGGTAGCAAAACAACTGCACAACTGCTGTGTTATTATGGGGCCTCATTAAGTGAGGAGAGAGTGGGAGAAGGGGAGAGGGAGAGAGGGAAAGCAATAGAGAGAAGGCCGGTGAGAGGAAGAAAAAAAGAGAGGTAGAAAAAAAACAACACAAGAGAGTGATACAAACTGTATTCTGAGGTGATGGCAACACACAGATGCCTTTCCAGCCAAAATGAAGACTATGACTAAAGAACCCAATTAAGGGCTTTCTTAGGGGAGCCATCTTGGGAGGGGGATGGGTCTTCCTGGGACATGAGCCCTGGGCTACATCCTCTAATTAGACAGAGCGAGGGGGGAGGATCTCTGCCTGTCACTGGGAGGGAGATGGGGTCCATGGGGTTCCACATGTCAGTCCCAGAAACAAAACACAATTACTCTCACATTTAACCACTTCAGTCAGGGACAGACTTTGACTAGGGATGCTACAGAGCGCCGGCCCCCCCCTCCCTCTGCTGTGCTGATATATATGCCACTTCACAAATACGGAGATTTTTGAGGACTACATTTTCACGCTTCTATGGGAATGTTTTCCTATCGAAATCGAAGAGCGAAACAGAAAATGAGCTTTTAATTGACCAGTATCATTTAACATCATTTTATAACACTGAAGAGTTAAATTATTTCCGTGGTGCGATGTGTGAACATGACATTCGAGAGGGACTAATTGTTCTAATGCTGTTTATTTTGGCCTCTGCTGCATTTTGTTAACATCAACAGCATAATAGACACTTGAAAATCAAATCACTACAGGCAGTAAATTAAGCCTGTAGTGGATTTCCTGAGATGCGCTTAACATGTCATTTATCAAAGTTGTTGGAAAAGTCAACTAAGAAAAGTAAGAGAGACATGTGTGAGGGAGAGATCTAGAGATGGATTCCAGCACAGCACCAAGCGTCTCCTCTTTGTTTGGATTTAACTTTCCCCAGTGGTGCAATACAGGCAAAAGAAAAAAAGAACAGCTCAAAGGCTTCTGGGAGTTTTTGTCATGTCTCCCTCCAGACAATGTGTTTGCATGCACATATCAGACCCTGGGAGGGAAAGACACAAAGACAAACACACACAGAACGCACACAGATACACACACACACAGTGAGAAATAGAGAATATCCTCCCAGGATCATTAGGTCTGTCATGCTGTCTAATTCTGATCCACCTACAAAACTAGAACACCACTATTGTGAAACATCACTAGTCATCTAAGGGTGTTTATGTCCCCATTTACAGTGTGTGTACAGTGTTGAACATAATTATAAATAAGCTTAAATATTAATGATGGCGCTTCACAAGCAGCTGTTTTTTTTTCCTAATGCATTGTTCTTTTATTTTGTAGTGCAACTTTTTGAAATAGTGACAGAATTCTGAGCACCTGGGGTGATGAAGAAGAAAACAAGTTGTCATATAAAAGGAAAAAAAAAGATATATACAACTTTCAAAAGCGTGAGGAGCTGTCATACTTGGCAGATCAAGATATTCAGAGAAAATGGGGTGTTTGAGAGTCGCTTGGGGACAAACACATGAAGCTTTGCTTTTGTGAGACACTTTTGGGACGCAGGGCAGTTGGGGCGTTTTTCGGGGCATATTTTAAAATTCATAACAAAATAAAACAAAAAAAGGAAGGTAAACTTCTGGGGAATTAAGTATCTGTGCTTCATGCTGAAGAGTGCCATTCATAAGATCTCATGAAAAGCAAAAGCGGAAAATAAATGTCTAGGATATAGTTTTGAAGAGCCATCATTCACAGAACTTTAGTTATTCCATGCATTATAATATGGATACACACTTTGGATACATTTAAACCATTTCATGGCCTTTCTTCCCTACACCCTCCAATTCCGCAACAGTCCATCTCTAATTTGTTCTGCCTATTTTCTGTTTAAGACGGACGCCGTGACATGCATAGCTGTTTACACGTGGTGACCGTGAAGCCTATATATATGCCTAATTAAAACAGTGGAATTGGTCACAGCTTGGCAATAATGGCTATCACACGAGGAGAGGAGAATCTCATTTGTGTGGGGAAGTAGAACATGATGCAGATGTGCTCTTGTCACTTTCAGCACTCATTAAGGCCAGGGATCTCTGGATTGTCTTTGAAGGAATCCTTTTAAAAGACACTCCAATTAAGGTACTTGTCCTGCGGGCATCTGAAGAGAGGGAGAAGTCGTACAGTACCCCAGTCCTTCCACTCCTCTGTCTATCACGGCACAACTTAACACATGACTTACAATCTTGTGTCACTTCCAAGGAATGATAATGAAATTGGAGGGTGGAGGAGGAAAAAAAAGACAGCCCAGCTTAAAAGGACCAAGGGAATCCGGTGCGTAAAATGTCATCTTCACTGTTGTGTAACTTCAATCTCATTGTCTTGTCTTTAGAGGCGTTGGGATCATTGGGAGAGATACCTCAGATTGCAGCCCTCCGGTACGCAGCGTCGCTGGAGGAGCTGAACTTGTGTTTTTTCTCAAATGAACTGCACTTGGAGAAATGTCAGATTTAAGCTGTGGCCAATATACTGCGCATCCATCAGTTAATGAATCTGTCTAATTAATCCAGCCTCGCAGCATTGTCAGAGGCTCAGTTCCTCTCGCATTGTTCAAAAGCTACTGTATCTGAAGCCGCCACCGCAGAGGGAAAAGGAAGTTTATTATCAAGTTTCACATTGCAATGTGGCCTTTGCTAGAACCCAGGGACTTTTTTTTTCTCATAAGGGCCAGCTGCTTTAAAAATGACAAGACAGTGGGTATTATTTTGGAGAGAGGATATAGTGAAGCCATGTCTCCCAGTTGCTCAAGGGGTGGGCAGTAGATGAGGGTCAGAAAAAGAGCTGCACAGCCAGCCTACTTGCCCTCCCCATCAGCACCTCATGAAATATCTAGTCTTTGCTCCATATTTTAATGGGGTGAGGGAGAGGAATGCGCAGGGTGGAGGCTGCATGAGTGTGTGATGGTGGAGGGGAGTCCTCTGGAGAGTTTCGAGGGGAATGGTGGTCTATGCATCTCGGTGCTTTTCTTTTTTTGGTTGCGAAAGAAAGAGGAAAAGGGAGAGCAAGAGAGATTATTCTCCTTTGGAATCTGGATTCTGGGGCACACAGGCCCAGGAGTCAGTCAATCTGACCAGTCTGAGGGGGGCGGCTGGGCGGGGGGTCCTAGGAGGGCTGATTAGACGGATGCTCTCCCATCATCCATCTCGACAGGCTGGCGAAAATTGGCTAGCCCCTTGCAGGGTAGAGTTCACGGGGGGAGGCGGTGGGGGAGGATGTGGTGCACTGGATACCTGTCACAGCCTTTGGTCTGTTTCAGGATCTCAGCAGCAAATTAATAAAATATCGTTCCTGCTTCCCTTTACCTGCCGTGGCAGCTCTCCCTCTTGCTGCTCCTTCTCCCAGCTTGCACTGGCCCTTTGACCCCTCCGACTACTGTGAGAGATGAGGAGCCCAGGCAGCCTGCGAGTGGGCCAGAGAGTCAGGGAGAAACAGGGAGAAACTCCAAACTCCAGACCTGGCAAAGAGAGAGAGCCTCCACTCCTCTCGCTGCTGGAAGACAGCTCCACTTCACACAGACTGACAAACAACTGCCCCATGTCGGCGAGACATTTTGAAGTGTGATGCATAGAAAATGGCAACTGCAAACAAACAACAACTAAAAACAAGACTCCAACGTTCACTCTTTGTTGAAGGACTTAACCATAGACGAGGCAAATCTACCAAATACAAAGTAGTTGCATCTCAAGATAAAGGAAGAAAAAAGAACACCAGAAATCTTTGAGTTGGTCACAGTCTAAATAAACGTTGATGTATTTCTGTGTGAATATAAGGAAGAAAATGTATGCACGGGTTTCTATAAACTACACATGTGTACAGTAAGAGTGAGTGTGAGCATGCTTGGGACCGCCTTTAGAGGATGGCACAGAGTGTAATGATTGTTTTTATCCCCCGAGCTCATTCCTGCTCTCCTTTCATAACCCCCTGTCTCACAACAAGCCATAGGTCTTTCATGTTTGACTCTTTTCTGTTCAGTGTAAAACAATATAATCATGCATGAAACAACACCACTGGGAGGGGGAGAATGCTTCATTCCAAAAAGTGTCCAACAAAAAAAGTAGGAAAATATCCCCAGGTTATTTGAGATTGTTTGCAGGCACCTCCAACAACCCGTTCTTTATAGAGAACACTGGCACCAATGAGAGGAGCATGCGATATCTATGAGGCCTTGTCATGAATGAAAAGACTCCATGATGGTAGTTGGTTGAAGGATGAGTCTTGTTAAATAACCTTCTTTGTGGTGCAGTTGCATGTAGGTGGATCAGGACTTGTTTTATTCATGCATGCTGTGCTCAAATGACTAGCAGATAATGATCATATTCACCTTCCTCCTGGCATACAGACGCCTCTGTGTTTACAACCTGAATCTCAATATGAAAATCGTTGCGGATCAATGAGCCGGCCAAGCCCTGGACACTTCCTCTAACAACCGGCTTATACATAGACCTGCTAATCCCAGTTTCAGAAATGTTGTACTTTGAGGATGTGGTGAGGAGCCTTCGTATTCTCTATGTGCTTTAAGGTAATTTAGGATTAATTTCAGTGATTGGACTGAACACCACGGTTTAAGACTTAATATTTTAATGATTTGGTTTCTTAAGGTAAATAGAAAAACGAAATCTGGATATGAGATGTGCGCCATGTGTATGGAAGAGAATCCCCCAAACAAAACAAAGCTGCTTGAAAACACCACCACAGTGAAATAATATAATACGGTCTGTTTAATTTTTTCAGGTTCTCCAAGGACTGGAGAAAAAGATTGCTTGAAAATGGATTATCTCTCTAACGTTGCGAGTTCATAAGTCCAACTACTAACTTTGTTGAAGGGCAGATACGGTCTCCCAGAGGACACGGCTCATATTTAGCCATGAGGCATCCTCTGTGATTAGGAGGGCAGATGCAGGCATATTGACTCAACTGTGTTTCTGCCTCTGCACTGTATGTAATTACCTCTTCAAAAACGCACATTCCACTAATCCTCTAATTCCAGATATTTTAGTGCTCTGCTGGTCTAATAAGCAAATCATATCATATCTGCACATCACAAATGAGTTTTGGAAACGGACTGAAATAATTCCTTCTGAGTCTCTTCTCCCAGCCGAGATGCAGAGGATAGACGGAGAGCAGTGAGTTGTGTTTAGTGTTTGTTAAGCTGTCATTTGTGATTAGCGGTCGCAGCTTTTGCTGGTGGCCCTTTTGCTCCGCCAGCCCGAGGCTCACCTGTAACTCTGTCTGGAAGAAGAACTTCTGTGGGCACTGCGAGCAGTCGTAGATCTTATCCTCCTGGCCGTGTGTGGAGAAGATGTGCTGCTGGAGCTTATTGGCCTGGACGAATACTACGAGGAAAGGAGACAAGGCAGAAGAGAAGAAATGTATGAAATGTTGTGCAAGACTTTAAAAGTGTTTGATACCGCACAAATAGTTTTGACTGTATAACATCGCTACTCTTTGCCTCCCATTGTTGACTGTGGTAAATGAGAGTAGAGCCTTGTTGCCTGCATTAAGGGAACAAAGGCAACATCATAATTGCATCTGCCTGAGTAAAAATTAAAAACAGACTATTTCAAATGGCAAAGACAATTACTTAATTACAAACAAATGAATGCACTATCAACAATATAAAAACAATGTTATGAGCTGTATAATTGGAAGAAAAAAAAAACAGAACAATTTAGATGTTAACAGTGAAGCTAGAGTGGTCATATTCATGGCACTAGAGCTAGCGCATTCATAATATTTTGGGAATAATTATGTTCTTTATTTAGCACAACTGTAGGGACAACAAGCCAGGAAATAAACAACCACAAAAAACTGGCATGGCTTCAAGTGCAAAACATGGCCTCCATTAGTCGCTAATTATATTGACAATATAAATATTCATGTTGTTGCACTACTTATTCATGCAGACTGAGACTACACTCACCATCATATAAACACACAACTCGCTGGCACTTAAAACATATACCATACATATGTGCTTTAATTAAGCCAGAGTCCACACTGGAAAAGACTAAGGGGGAGGCAAGTGTGCGTCTTGGGTGAATGTGTCTTGCGTGTGTGTGTGTGTGTGTGTGTGTGTGTGTGTGTGTGTGTGTGTGTGTGTGTGTGTGTGTGTGTGTCTGCATTCTCGAAGGAGCACTTCAAACAAGCCGGTTGTTATCCCAGACCCTTGTGCTTTAAGGATGGCGGTCTAATCTCAAAGGTCTGGATGCTCTGGAAAAGTTAGCATGTGGGGGCTTCATTTGAATTTCTTACAGCTTAAAATAACTTTTTCTTTTAATGCATGCACCGTGGGCCACAAGGAGAGGGAGGAACAACGCACAGCCACAAAAGGTGAGGTTTGTGTCGGAGATGGCTTAGGGGTCGCTGCAGCCCCGTGGCGGGGCTCTGCAACATTAACGTGTCCCAATTTGAGCTCACCTGGGAGAGCGGTTATTAATTATTGAGCTGCGTACACTTGAGACACACTCTGCTTCTTTGAATGTCACACTCCTGACCTGGGAAATAAAAGTTAGATTCAAAGCAGACACTGCAGTGGTGCTTTCAGACTGCTAATGCCTGGGTGACAGCTGTCTGTGGAATATGCAAGCATGTTAACCCGAAATGAACAAACCTCCTTTAATGAACAAACAACAACTCTATGGTCCATTTCCGAAACTAATGACCGCACCAATCTGAAGGCAAACATAATCGCAGATAGATGGCTGGTTTTACAGTTTGCTACAAAACATTGCCGCTCAAGGTTAAGGCCTGGGCCATCATGCACAATTGGGCCTCTGTTATGCTCCAAAAACGATGACAATTTTCTTTGTGGGGAATACATGCTCTGAAAGACAAAATGCACTGATAAACAATAGGTTTTTTCTTTGGCTGCGTTTTGTCTGCATATACTGTACAGAAGCAGGTCACAGCAGCCGCAGGAAGCCTTCATTATGTCTTTGGCTAGCGGAAGAAAAAGTCAATACAGCAAAAATAAAAATGGATTTGAGACTTGGGGGGCCTGCAAATACTGTACAATAGGGCCAAACACAACTGAGATGTCAAGTTAGCTGATGCTCGCTGTTTACATGGATATTTGGTCCACTTCCAGCAAGAGACACATTTAATTAGCTATGCATTTATCAATTTATAGTGGAAAATGACAGCTTAGTAAAAGGGCCAGATCCTAAAGTGCCAGAGCCTAGAACCCACTAATGGCACTTAGAAATCTCCCGTAAGAAAAATAAATTGTAAATGGACGTATGACATTTGAGGCAAAGATGCAAATGGGTTCTCAACTACTTTCTCAGTTATTTATATAGTTGAGTTTTGACATTTGTACAGGCTTGGTTGTATTTATAATTGCTATAGATGAAATTGTTAGTTAGTGTTTGCTAATATAAACTGTTGTAGCCTTTTAATTAGTGTTACACATTTCAGTAAAACCTCTTTTTGTGTCTTGAAGCAACATGTAATAAAAGGATAAGCTGCATTGGGCAATGAGGGGACATTGTGTTGGTATTTGGCAGAGTGAGTCACATATGAAACATGCCATTGCAATGCCCGTTTTGAGGAGGACCAGAGGTATTTCTTCCAAGAGGGTTAAAATGAGGACATAGAGAAATGGGGAAAGAAATAATCCAAAACCACATCCAAACAGGATCAGTGGCTGGCCATTGTGTCTCTCCCTGCTGAGAATGAGAGAGAATAAGGGAGGGAGAGAGAGAGAGAGGGAACTTTGTGGAGTTTGTTGGCTGTGGAGCCAGAGCAGAGCAGAGCTGAACAGAGCGCTGAGCCGGGTTGGGCGTCAGGGGTGTCAGGGCTGAGGGGGCTGAGGGGCCAAGGTCTCCTCGCTGTGGGGGATATTAAGCCCTCTGATTAGATCTCAGGGGCCGTCCATGGCAGACGTCTCCTTTACTACAGGCCCCAGCTCATTTTTATTTTGGCAGGGTGGTGCTCTCTGCAGGCTGCACTGCACCAATACTAAGCTGTTTGTGAAAGGAGGGGAAAAAAAGTTTATCCTTTTTTCCCCTTTCTCCTTTTCATTTATTTATTCGTCTAGCCTACATGTGTTTGCTTCTGCTTAATCCAAGAGTTCACAATGCAGAAGCTGATCCCAGTGTTCTGAGGCACAACACAAACAAGTCGACTGCGAGAGTTGATTTGCAGCCTTCAAGTGATAATTACTAATGTTGAGTCTGTGCTAAGCCTACGTTGTTGTTGTTGTTGTTGTTGTTGTTGTTGTTGTTGGATGTCATATTGCTAACATGCAGCAGCAGATCCGGGCAGCAACGAAACAAAAAGCCAATTAAACCACTGTATTTGTCAAACTCTTGTGGATTTGCATCCTGTCGTTTTTCAAGTTTGTGCTTCACGCTGTGACATAAGTAAAAGAGGAAGCGCACACACAGAGAGACACACTTACGACTTTCATCAGGAACACTTTCTTCTGTTTTGTTTGTCTTAAGCACATATTCCCAATCACAATTTCCACACCAGCCCTCACTACTGTTCCTAAGGGTGCAGGCAGACACTTCTAGCTGCAGGCTCCCCCACTTCTGAAACCTGTCAAATCTGTCCTGGGAGAGTCAGCCTCCCTCTCATCATCCAGGGGCTTATGGACCTCTCTCCATTTACCCTCCCTCCCCTACACAGTTTTCTTTTCCTCCTTCTCTTCCCCGCTTTCATCTCACATCCAAACTTGCCAGTTGCAACCTTCTCAGCTTCCACCAAGTTTTGTCTCCTTTTCTCCTCTATTTTGTCTCCCCTCATCTACAACTCACTTTTCCACATTCTTCCCTCCGCTCTGTTTTTGTGGTTTGATTTGTCCTTTTCTCGTTCCCTTCGGGGCAGATTGAGGATAATCAGGTATGTCAAAGAATCACCTCCTGCCTCCCACCAAGTTTACTGGGTCGCAGGGGGTTTATCAAACTAAAATATGGGCATCAAGGGGGGATAATCTTTTGAACAAAGAGTAACCTTGGTAATCAAGTGAACACAATGACCCAGCCATTATTAGTTGCACCACCTAGTTTGATCAAAGTCTTGCTTTTATAATCAGACTCATCATGTCTGTATGCGTGTCAAAGGGATTCTTTTTCTAAATCTCTAAATAAGGTTTTTAGAATAGTACACAGTGATTCATCAACAGCATCTCATCCACTACGACTAAACAAAACTGTCTAAAACCTCAAAGTGAATTAAAAAAAAAAAAAGGGTTCTGGAAAAATCAAAGTAACTATTAAAGTAGTACCTTTACTCCTCCCCTAATTTTATATTTGTATACTTTTATATATATTGTTATGATCAAATGTACTGTATACACACTTTAACTTCGACTCGGACTACTCCATCTGTTTTGCCAGTTAAACGTTAACCAAAGGTTCACATCCTGAGTCCCCTGTGTGGTTAGGTTAACATCACCTACTCACTAGGGTTAATTAAAGATCATGGTTTCGGGTGAATGTAAATAAAATACATCCCGTCTTATGCACTCTTGACTTTTTCACAATTTATCCGAGACCATATTCGTTCCATAACCTTAACTAATTAGTGTGAGTGCCTGAACTTAACAATTAGAACATTCTTCTGAAGCATTGAGTATCATGTTTGTAGAAATTGCCTTCAAATAAATGTGCGTTTGCAAAATAGAGATTTATAAAAGTAATTACAAGGAGATACACTGTAGGAAATATATGAGGTACTTTTTATTAAATGTTTGAACTTTGTTTCATTGCTACTTTTACCGATGTTGAATAACTGGAGTGTGGTGCTGTATAAGAGAAATTGAACTGATCATAAAAAATAAGCCTGCTAACACAACTTATATTTATTGAACAATATACTGTAAGTAAGTGTATGTTAGGCTGTAAAAGTATGGTCTTTTCACTACTTGAAGAAATATATTCAGAGACAGCTGTCGGCCAAAGTCTCAGTTGCTCCTTTTCCTCAGAGTGCTCTGACTTCAGTCTGCCTGTCCCCTGCATCCCCAACAGAGGGAGGCCTTTCAGCCCATGCAAACTCTCACAGCCTGCCTGCCCCGCCACACTAGGCCTTCGCCCATCCGTCTGTCTGCTCTGCGACCACTGTCCTGAGGGTGTACTCTGTCTCTCCCTCCTCCCCTCCTCCCTCCCAGCATCCTTCTCTCTCATGCGCCGTGATCGATATGGACGCGGAGGGAGAAGGGGGACCTGTCTGTCAAAGCCGGCGGTGGAAAATGAAGGCTCAGATGAAGGAGGCATGCTCTGTATATTAAATGCCCAGACCCCTGCGAGGGGTGGAGGGGTGGAGGGGTGGGGATATATCAATAGGCTTCTGCTAAAAGAGAGATAAGGCCAAAACAGCTATGAGAGAAGTAGAGCGGAGTAGCGGGAGGTGAGAGGAGAGAAACAGAGATGAGGAAAATGAATAAGGAGCTGCGTAGTGAGGTGGATGAAGAGGTAAGAAAAACATATCGACACAACATCAAAAATGTGAGCGAATGATGTTAAGTGGTGTAAAAAATGAAGAAAATAGTTTTTTAGGAAGATGGGCGTATTAGGAGGAGGAGGAGGAGGAGGGGGGGGGGTGCAGGAAGCGCCAAAGAGAGAAATGAGCTGAGGACCCAAAAAGCGTGAGGAAGAGTAAAGAGCTGAGAAAGGAGAAAGAGTGAAGAGCTGAAGTTAACGACTTTGCAGATTTCATTATAGAGATAGTTAACCCTGTTGACACTGAAGGAGGGCGCTATCCTCTCAGGAGGAGTCCGGTCCTTCCACCTCCACGCACAGAGACAGATGAGATCATTACAGCTATCAGCACCACTGCCATCCACAATTAGCACATCTTCTTTTCTTTCCTCACTCCTCCACCCCCCCCCCCCATCTCCCCTCAGCTCACACTGTCTTCCCCCCTGCTCTCGCCCTCCATCGCCCCCACCCACCCTCACCTCGTGAACCTTCTTTGGCCTTGATTTGGAAGCAATTTGACTAAATAAAAAGCCACATGCAGCAAACTGTTCTAAGCTTCAGCAGAGCTGCTGGCTTGACCTCTCCCAACTCATTTAGAACCCATTCGGCTTTTCACACAAATAAATGCAAAGCTATGCATTTTTAAATGTAAATGTGAACATGCATGTAAAGAACAACTTCACCTTCCTGTCAGTCAGTTGGGCTAAGAATCAATGACACACACACTGTAATACACACACGCACGATACATACCTGTAAAGCAGACCGGACACTTGAAGGTTCCTCCCATGCCCTCGAAGCTGTGCTCAATCAGGTGGCATTGAAGCTTCGCCGGTGAGTCGAATGACTGACTACAGAGCTTGCATTCATGGTTCAATCCTTCCTCTGCAGAGAAGAAACAACAAAAACAGATAGAAAACTGTAAGAAATCAAAATAAGCAGAGCGTAAATGCCAGAAGTCTCACTCTGCCGTGTTTTCTTTTCTCTCACATTACAGTTTTATTCAACACTTGTTTGGCAAAGACCCTTGTCTGTGATTTCCATGAGACAGGAAGTAATATAAAGTGCGATCTGTTTCCATCAGGCATCATTTATCTGACCAGCCGGGGTTCTAACGGCTCAGACGAGGCCTTGCACTTTGAACATGGTGAGCGTCATCTTTTTGATTAACTTGCATGTACAATCATTATTTTTAGAATCTGCAATTTAAAACAGAATTTGAAGGGAGTCTTAATGAAGGAAACATCCAGGTGTGCTTTGAAAGGTGATTTAAAAAGTAATAATAGAGAAAGAGTGTTATTACTTAAACTGCAAGGACAAAGGAATATTAAAGAATAGTTTCCGAAACCTTCAGTTTATGTCACACAATTATCTTAGCACTTCTCCAGTGTACATTGCCTTTAAGAAGGCACCACAACAACTCTCCTTTATAACATGCTCACATGTCCACATTTCTAATGCAGTGATTCACTGGTATTTAAAGAGCAGGACAGATTCTCAGTTTATCTGCTAGGCTTAGAATTCCCTACACGTCTATCTAAACATTACACTTCCTCAGCACAGGCCACTGATAGCTTAAATAAATGTCGTTCAGACTGTCAACCTGCGCAGTCATTTGCAGCACAGCAATCTGCTGACTCAGGCTTCCAGAAAACTGCTCATCTCCTGTGCGTCAATAAAAGGCCTATACACTCTGCCATGGGGCCAGACTGGTGCTCTATCAAAACCCTGCCAACCCTGACATTAGGCCAGCTTCTGCAGGGGGCTGGGGTACATACAGTACACTGGGGACTGATCTAGGGTTTATCCCCAGGTCTCTATACAGGCCAGCGCCCACTACATAGGCCCTGGGTACCAGAAGCACAAACACAAAATACCGCTCAGCAGCTGTGCCCGGATCGAGCTATGCCAGGTGGAAGGTTAATCAAAGGCGCTTTAGGCAAATCTGGCAAAAATATGTATGCGTGTAAACTGAAACGCAGTGAATATAAATAGGCACTTCTTACTTTGTACGTAGTTACATTGGACAGAGGTATTTGTTTATTAACCACTAAAAGTTCACATAAAACTAACCTTGTGTTTCAAGTACTGTTTATATGTAGGGAAACTGCTTTGTAACTCATGTTTGCTTTGTTTGTTTTGTCTAATTTTCCAGTTTTTAGCAAAAAGCTCACGTTATAAAGGGTTTATTAAAAAAAACGTTGATTCTGACTCATATTGACAACTGCAACCCAATGACCCCGGATGTTCTTAGGAAGGGAGGGAAATGGAAAAATCTCCTTCATTGCCTAAATAAACAGTGTAGGCAAATTGAGTTTCCCCCTGTAACATATTATCACATGTCCTTTTAAAATCTTTTCTCAATAACAAACATATGGCAGTGCATATAGCATAATGTGGTGTCTAGACTCTACAGCATCACAATAAGTAAGTTGTGCATCAGCACAAGCTGACAGTTCCCCAATGACTGTCTAGTTAGTAAAAGCTAAAGGCCGATCAAAGCAGATTTGAAAGGGACTGAGTTGATGATGTGTTCTGCAATCTATTTGACAGATGAGATATTCTGTAGCCTACATGTGCGAGTGTAGCAGCAGGCATCAGCAAAGAGGGGGAGGAGGGTGGCACGAGTGCATCCACGCAGACATGCAGGAAGATCACTGCCCTCTTTGATCACCATTCAGCCTGCTATCTGTGTGAGGGTGTACACTCAGGTCAAGCTTTCTGCAGGGTTCACAGATCTGTTCTTCTGCCATATGTGCAGCCCTCATTTGACCCAAGAGCACAACGCTGTCCCTTTGGAGACCTGGCCCGCTTCATTATGCAGATAACTCTGCACCTGCCTGACTGACCTTGTGTGCATACATATGTGTGTTTAGTCTGTGAGCAGGTGCACCAAGGGAACATGGCAAAGATATATTTATACAAATCTGAAAAATAAGGCTGGTGTAATCCTTTGTTTTCTTTATTGTCATCATATACGGACAAAGATGGATTAAAATGTGTTTATCCGTCTCTACTTCCCTACCCTGTATATGGCGCTTGTTCCCAAATGTATTCATTCCTACTGCAGAAGTTCACTTTTAACAACAATTGCAAATTTGAAAAGGCTTTGTAATTTCCTAAAACAATCGGGCATTTTATTTGTTACCAAACATCACTTTTCGTGTACTGAAACACATTTGTTGTGCAAGTAGGGTGGTGTGCATCTGGGATCGGCTCAAACTAAACTACAGTGCTCATTGTAACGTAGGAACATCTCAACCAGTGCACAGGTGTGGCCAAGTGATGCGTTATAATAACTTATGGACTACTGAGGTAGCACAGAGCAATGCGCTACAGTATTTGGCTACATACACACAACTTGTTAGGAGGATTAATTCATGTTTTTAATCTTGTGTTGGGACTATGAGGAGAAAAGAGACTGAGCGAGCGGTGGATTGCGACTGTGTCTGTTATGAGTAGATCGAGCTCTGTTAGCCTCTGTAAGCAGCCTGTGTAGGCCTGGCTTTGTATTCGACAGAGTAACAGGGGTTGAATCAAACTGGCAGCCTGTTTCTTAGCGAGAGCCAGGGGAGGAAGTCAGCTCGATCGCCCCTATGGCTGCCTCATTGGGCTGAGGTCACTTCCTGTCGCTCCCCCAGCCCTTCTCCAGGGCTGCCCAATCAGCACGGCCCTGCATGGGCCCCCACCCCTCCCCACGCACTGAGTAGGCTCTGGATATAGTTACAGAGCCACAGGGGACTGTCAGCTCTCTCTATGCTCTTCTCTGTCTCTCTTCCTCCTCTGTCTCTCTATTTCCGAGTCTCCTGAGTGTTCTCCGCTGCCACCACCCTGTCCCTCTGCACTCCTAAGAAAATCCTTTAGATGAGAACTGCTCCTGTGCTTGCTCCCTCTAAGCATCCCTGACACCAGCAAAGTAAGCCCATCTGCATATCCACAGGGCCTCGCGTTCCTGTGGCTCATGGTTTATGTATTTCGCAGCTCCTTAAAACACAAACGCCTAATATTTCTCCCGTGTGGAGGACAGGAGAGGGAGAGGGAGAAAGGAAAAGACTACCCTCAAAAAGAATGGTCTTTATTTCTCCGCACTGTTTACGTTTTTATCCGGGCTGAAGTTCATGTGCTGCTGAAGGTTGTTTAGGACACTGCGGCTTGCGGGTCTGGCGTGCATAGTTTAGTGAAACCTTTATGTAACAACACGGCTGCAGCATATTGAATTCTGTACGTTTAAAGCAGTGGGAAAGATGTGTGTGAATTGGATAGAGACGTCTTGGTTTGCCAACAGTGTAAATGCAGAGCCGACAGTGAGTAAAACACTGAAACTTAAGTAACTAAAGACGTTCTGATAATAGTGTGTAGTTAAGTATAACACAGGGCATTGCTTAATTAAAAACTCTCCCTTAGCTTATTCCTTTTCAACACCACCACCCCCCCCACCACCACTGCCCCTTACCCTATTTAAACAATTCTGCCGAGGAGCAGTTTGAATTGGAGGGGAATTCAGGACAACTTTTAGCATTTGGCTTTAGAAGAGAAAAATCTGATACTTAGATTTACACTCCTCTCGGGGGCATAGTGAATGGTTCTCTGAAGCTCACTCTTAGAGGGACCCATGCTGCTGGTGTCGCCAAAGCAGCACACTCTAACAAATGATATTAAGGACATCAATCAAGGCACTTCCTTGCTGAAAGTAATGAGTAAACAAGAGGGAGAACAAAATTGAGAATATTTAGTGGGCAGGAATGGGTTGTTTTTGGAAAAGCAGGAAACAGAACAACCGTAGTAATCAAAGTTAGGCCAATGCAATTCAAAGTTCCTTAACTGCCAAACCTTGCCATAAAGCCAGAATTACCTGCATGAAATTATTTTGTTTATGAGGAACATCACCTTCAGCAAGAGTTAGCTTTCCGTTCTACCATCTGTTTCACAATATTCAACCTGATGTTGGAGTTGTGTGTTAATAAAGCAGGGAGATTTGGTTTTCAGCGGACCCACTGCTGTATATACAACCCACTACGGGATTGTGGATGGCAGCAGAGTAGACAGCTTCAGGCCTGTAAACAGTAGGTGGGTTTACTTCTCTCTTCTCTCCGCGGGAACTATCCATTAACAGATAATGGGGGGGAAATCAGAGTGATTAAGGCCCAGGGAATTATGGGTGAATATAAATTGACTCCACCTCCGTGTGGTGTGCTCTCTTGAGGTGGAAGCACTGCTCATAAGGAACAAACTCATTTCTGAAGTACTACAAGGCCTATTAAGGCCTGGAGAATGCTGCAGACGGGGGTGGGAAGGTGGTAGGTGGGAGCGCAAAGGGATGGACTCCCCCTGGACCAGAGCTGATTGGAGAACTGGCGCCTGGGGGGAACATTATAATATCTATTTCCTGCCTCCTCAGTTTGAGAAGGACAGAGTGAATCAAGTGCAAAATGTCAAAATTAAAGTACAAGAATTAATCATAGCACCTTGGAAAATTCACCTCATTCTATCAAAGAGTGAATGTATTACACGGATACTGATGGAAGTGTGAGTGCTATAAAATCAGAGAGATTGGAAAACTACCGCAGCATGAAAGGAGAGGCTGTACTCCAGTTTGCCTGTAGGGAAGTGGGCACGTAAAAGACAAAGTCTGGTTCTGCAAGTGAAAAGCGAAAAGGGGGAGATGAGCTAAGCGAAGCCCTCGTGTTAGGGTCCAAGTTCGGTGCATGCCTAATGCTGTTTTCCAACCTTCCAGAGGGAGAAGGAGGGGTGAGGTGTTGGCTGTGACATGTCAGTGGTGGTGACGCCCTCGCACAGCAAGAGCAAAGGATTCTGGGGGAACATGTCTCTGGGAGAATGTCAGCTCTGATGCATGGCAGCTCGTTGGAGGTGCTAATCAGAGCAGGGCTAGGCTCCTGCTAGGATCAGCCACTCTGCGCCTACATTAACCGCCTCACAGCTCCCCTGGCTACCAGGCCAGAGGTAGGAACACCAAACTGACAGGTTTTTGTGTCGAGATAAACATGCGTAACGCTTGAATGGATGTTACAAAAGCTTTAGCAGACTAGAACACCTTTGGAAGTTCACAAAACATGAGGGACAAAAACATAAGGACCCTTCTACTTCTCCCTTACATAAACGTACTGAGCAGACATTTCCACTTGAGTTATTTGCGAAGAGCCCCTGGGCATGTGTTTAGCGATACTTTTTTTTTCTGCATTCATTTTAGATACAAAATGGTTTAGCATATTATTTAATATTATTATACCTGAGACTAGAGTAGAAGCCTGGACATTTATGAAGAACGTGAAGCGCTTTGTGTTTCTCTATGCATTGTGTTTACAAGCTTTTATAAAAAATGTGGCATAAAATCAAAGAAGAAATTAGATTTAATCTTTAGTATCACGGTTACGTCTCATTCAATATGATTTATAGATTACATTTCTCACTCTACAGGCATATTTAATTAATTATAGCACAAGTATCACAGGCACACAGTGTCATTTAAATCCTTAAGTAAAACAGTAAGAACTAAAAAACTAAAAGTTAGTCTTACACAGAATATGTCAAGATGTATACTGTATGAATCTTATTTGTTGGGGGTGGGTGGGTTAACAGGCTGTGGTTTTTGTGCATAACTATAACTGAAGGTAATGTTTGAGCCTGCAGCCGGCCAACAGGAATTGAAGGTAAAACCAGTTGAAGCTGTTGTTTCAGCAGCACTATTTTACGCTTTGAATGATATATACTCTGCCATTTTGTGCTTCGTCTGGACCACATTGGCAGCTATTCTTACAGCTGCAACCAACAATGGCTAAAACTCGGTCAAATGAACAGTGTGTAGGTCACAGAGGTAGAAGAATAGAAAAAAAAGAGAAGAGAGAAATCCACAACAACAAAGGCAAGAGCCGAATACTTGTTAACGAATGATGTGTAGGCGCTGCAGCTGCAGGCAGGTATGGAGGTCCGTTGGGGACAAACAGTGCAGGCTGCTGAGATGGATTGCAAAGGAGCGCCGGACCCCCTGCAGCCACACAAACACCACTCTGCACTGAAATGCTCTAATTTACTTTATACATGCCTATTCTAAACTGTTTTTATGTTAGAAGGAAATAAAGGTCAAGTGGTTACGCCCTGACTTTCGAAGTGATTTGTGCTTAACGAAAGTTGCTGTGAAAAGTGAAAAAATACAAAAAAAGCTGGGAAAGAAAAACTGTGTGTAAAGCCAAGTCAACAGAAGAAACAAGGTTTAAATCAAACCAGAATCTCTTTCAGTTCTCAAAAGAGTAAGTGGTCTGAATGTAAAAAGTTAATTACTGGCACATGCCCGGCTTTTTTTGCTAGCCTCACTGTGGCATTGTCAGGCTGAGGTATGTGGCTCTATGGGGTCTGTGGTCCACACAAAGGAGCAGGGAAGAGAGCGTAGCGGAGAGGCCCCTTGGCTGGGCTCACGGCATGGAACACTGTACAATTAGCCAGCCCCTGCGTTCTGCCGGCTTATAATTATCAGTGCTCGCCTTAATTGACTCCCTTAGCCTGCTGCAGAGGGACCCCCCCCCCTTTACCCCTTCCCCCCTGCTCGACGCAGGCCGCCGAGTGCCACGCCGGGCTCTCCAAAGTCATTTAGAAAAGCGCTCATATTTTCGACACAAAAAAGGGGAACATTTGGTGAGAGAGAATTCATCATCAGGTGTCTAGAGGTTTTCCTTAATAGAAAAGCTGAGTCCCACTGAGCGCGCTCCGTGTAGCGGCCAGCCACGCATGCTCAGGACCAGCAAGCCGCCATTCGCAGCGGGCCACGAAACATTAGCATAATTTTATATAACACAGGCACCCGCGCTGGAAATTTAATACATCTCAGCAAATACGAGACAGGCGTTTTGCATAATTTTTTTCCTATTCTCCACCTAGCTTCCTCCCTCCGTTCTATTGCTCTGTCCTCGCACCATGTCTCTCTCCTGTCTCGCCTTCGTCTTGCTTCGCTCCCTCTCTCTATTGCTGCCAGTCTCCTTTGCCCCTGCCCTCCCCCTCTCCTTACACAACCACCCCTCTCTCCTCACCCCACGGTGCTGCTCTCACTAGGAGAGGGGAAGTTCATTACCTCAGCTAAATCAGAATTAGTCCCTTCATTTTGACGGGGCGAACTTCATTAGAAAGGCCCTTCCTTAATCCAGCGGGGAGAACTGATGAATCTACATGGGGGCAATAATTTGCTTCACACAGCACATTCAGCCACTTCCTCCACACCGTTTCCCCTTCCTTTTCTCCTTGTATTTGGCTTTTTGTACTTATGGTTATATTTTTATTAGATCTAAAGCAAAAAAAAACCTGAGAAAGGAAAACACCTGCATATAATTAACTAATGGCAGTGCTGAGGGTGTAAAGAATGAGTTATGCTGTTTGGAATGTCCCGTCTCCCCAACAGGCTTCCGGGCCTCTGGAGCAGCCATGGCTGACTTGGCCGGCACTCAAACACAGGCTGAGTGAGCCCGGCCGACAGCAGACTGAGGTAATATTCAAGATTTTACAATGCCATGATTAATTTCTAGTGTTTGAAATCTTTCCTGTACATGTGTGTAAGTATATTGGAACACAAACAGACATAAGGATGCATCATATGCTGTTAGGAAAGTTAGTATATTTTGTATTTAAGTTTTATTTTTTCTGAAACCTACACACATAGGTGGAAGAATTACTCCGATCTTGTACTTAAGTGAAAGTAGATATACCAAAGTGTAAATACTGTTACAAGTAAAAGTCCCAGAAGCAAAATAGTACTCCAGTAAAAGAAAAATGTATTAGCATAATAATGTAAGTAAGTACTCATTATGCAAATTGTCCCATTTCAGAATTATATATATCATATGTTTTGATTATAATTATTGATGCATTAAAGTGTTATCAAAGCTGGTATAGGTGCAGTTAATTGTATTTACATTGTAAACTGGTAGGGTAGCTTGGGAATTTGACTCCAGGTGTAACTAAACACGTATTTAAGTGTTGATTACATTCATCATTATTATCATCATTAATCCAATTCTAAGTAACTAAAGGTACTAAATAAATGTAGTGGAGTAAAAGTACACTATTAACCTATGAATTATAGTGAGGGATCATTGAGTAAAGTCTAAAATGTAAATGTACTTAGTTACTTTACACCACTGCCTACACAAGACACATTGTTGCCAAGATGACTAAAGAAAGTTGTCCAGATCCTTAGAATAAACTAGAGTGAAGAGATATGAATCAGGACAGACAGCCCCTGACTGCCATACCACAGCGCCTGGTGTCAAACAGATGTGAATCTTGGCAGCTACGCTCCCCGGAAAACAGAGAGCCCACGGATTCTAGGGCGGAGTTGAGTCGTGCGGCCCTCCCCCCTCTCACCACTCCCCTGTCCCCCAACAGTCCCAACTACCCCACACTGTGCCCCGGCAGTCTCCCTCCCTCATCACCTCCACACAGGGGTCCCCTGACTGGTAATCTTGTCCCTCGAATGTGAAATCTCCGACAGCGATGCCCCGCGCTTTTACCCCCTACCTCCTTGGCTGATGGGTAAATTGGAATGGCGCTCCCTGCTGGCGCCAAGAGCTCTGAACAGACAGCAGTACACACATGCTGAGGCACCCCTCGCACGCTCTGTCTAATATAGTGGACATGCACACTCTCTCCAAGCTGCAATATCCATGCACAGACACACGTCCACGCACAGATGTAGACATGGGAACAAACACACGTACACAAAAGCTTCAGGTAAACCGCATACACAGCCTCATAAACACACACACACACACGGATGCAAGGTAAGTGCTCCATGCATGATCTGTTCGCTCTCATCTGCATAAAGATTGAATATATGATAAATAAACAGATACTAGGAACTGAGTCAATATATGTTCAAATTTAAATGTGCATCATCTGGAATGGCTCAGCTTGGGTCCATTTGCAGAAACCACACCTGACTTCTGTTGCCATAGTTTCTATTATGAGCACAATATAAGACGGGACATGCATATCAGACAATCTGTGCGCCGCTGAGAGAAAAAAGCATATATTAAAGTCTACAGGGTGGTTTATAAGCACTGCCAATGTTGTGTTTCAATAAGCATATTGGAAAACTAATAACGACAATCAGTGTCGAGGCTATTTGTCCATTTTTTATTTTTATTTTTTGTGGCCAGGCATCGTGGTAGGATTTCCCAGAGGGCTGGTTTAGCTGTCCGAGGCTTCCACTCCATCTGTCTATTTTTCTTCCACAGTCAATGCTCTGAAGCATGCGTGAATGGTTGAGTCCACCCTCAAATCGCAGGGACGTCCTGAAATAGTCAATGGGACCTGAAGGGGCTAAAGATCACTGCAGAAGAAGCCACTGAGGCCTTCCTGTCAAAGGCAGTGCTTTCAGGGGGCCAGGGGTGATGGGGAGCCAGAGGGAGAGAGCCAGAGACATGACACACATTTCATTACACTTAAACCAACTGTGGGTTCAACTTGGAGCCCTGGATTTCCAATGGTGTCTCAAAGGATGGAGTAAGTGGAGGTATAAGAGAATGGTTTCCACAAAGAACACAATGGGTAGGTGGACAAAGGCAGGCAGCCGGACTAATTGCTTTGGGGCTAATAGGAATATTTTCACAAGTACTTCTGTTTAAATCTCAATTTAGTGGCGTACATTACTCTGGTGAACATAACATGTAAATCTGCTCACTCCAGCTTCAATTAAAAATGATATTATGATTAAGAATTATGTTTTACCATATTTGCATAAATGTGTAATTTATCTTTTTGTAATTGTATCTAAATAGGTGTAGTTTCTGTCTTAGCGATGTACTGTAAAGACAAACTTCCTATCATCATTGCTTTAATATGGAAAATATAATTTACAGTCTAACCTACTTTGCTTTACAAAGAAATGTTTATTTAAAATTCCTTGGAGTGTTATCAAAAGAGCTATAGAATTACAAAACGCTATTATTATTGCTCGCTTGGGGGGAGCCCTCGCTCATTAAGCTTCTAAGATGTCGCGGGTTTTGATTATTCTATCAGCTTCATTCCCTCACTATAGTGACAAACTCCTGCTATTGTGTTGCCAATCTCCTTCCAGCTGTCATATCTTTTGAAAGATCACAAAAAACCTTCAAACACAGTTGTGATATGTCTTCAAATTCACCAGACGTCCCTTGATTCCCCCATTGAATTTGTTGGATTAACTTGAGGAAGAAACGTCTCATATTTCTTAACCGGTTGCTACGTCTGACATCAGAGTGTATGAGATTCTAGCATACTGCTATTGTCCAGGGGAGGGAACCCTCACTCTAACCGTCAGCGCTTCTCCAAGTGGGACAGAGATGATTAAAACACACCATGTCTGTGACTGACAGACTCCCCACCGCTTCTAGAAGATGACATGTCTCTAAGTCACACGGAGAAGCAACTCCTCTAATTTTAACTTCGACTACAACACCGACCCCCTCTGTCAAAACCCACACACAAAACAGCCATGCTGAGAATGTTAACCACAATAAAAGTGCTAACAACTAAACAGAGAAATAAGTTTAAAAACAACAATGGGAGGGTGGAGACAAAAGGGGTGAGAAGGCGCCATTTCCCTCAGGTGCACACAAACAGCAGGAACCTGTGAGCTTGTGACAACACCTTCAAACATTTCTGTTACTTTCACAGAAATATCTGATGCTGATGCTACAATGTGATGCTTCCGCAGCAGTCTTCTCCCAGTGCACATTCGACTTGGCAAGCTCTTGGTTACCAAAAAGAAAAAACACTCTCCTAACGGACTGTTTGTTTGACATTTGTCATGACAGGAATACAGTGAGGGGAAAAAAAGGAAAAGAGGAGGGAGGGGAAGAGGAAAATGGAGGGGAAGAGGGTGATCGATGTGTGAAATTGTATCTGTGAAAGAAATAATTCAGCATTCTTTGAGTTTGTTGCAATTTTCATTTTGCCACGATAAGGAGGACAGAGGGGGGTTTCCTGTTATTGTCACGTTGTGTAGAGAGCTCAGGGTCGCGTACTAAATGATTCACAGAAAACGGAATCTTTTACATTGGCGTCAGCAATTCAGCCAGGCGCCCTTGTGGGGGAATTCTTTTTGTGTGTTTTTATTGAAGTCTGCACTGAGCGCGCCCAAAAGCTCTGACAGGGGGCCCCCGAGGGCGCTTGTCTTCACCTCCAAATCATAAGATGGAGAGACGAAGCTCCCTCTGTGCTCTCAATTATACCCCTCAACACCCCCTCTCACACTCTCAAACCCGCCCTCCCCACCCAAAAAAATAAAACAGGCAGAGAAGAAAAGCCTTCAGTAATACAGTCCCAGTGGAGGCCTCCAGGATCGCTCTGCGCTGCTGGAACAGCTGACAGGCTCGATGCAGCGGGTCCAATCCCTGCGGTCTGTCAGAGTTGGTGCTACAGCATGACGGTTAGTACTTCTCCGGGGACGTGTCTCCTTTCTGCCCCTACGTGCCCCTCACATGACAGGCCCCTGCTCTGACCCATGGAAGCACCGTGGCTTTGCCGCAATTGCTGCTGCGGGTAGGTGTAACTCTGGGTTACGTGCCCCCTCATGTCTCGTCACCTCGGCCATTTTCCCCAGTGAACGGGAGACGCATCTGAGGCTCCTGGCACGAGTGTCGGGGGGGGGGGGGCAGAAGGAGGCGTGGATATTGAAAGAGGGATGGTGTAATTTGATCAGGGGGCACAGCTGCATAAACAGGGGTATCAAGGAATTTTTGTATGGTTGATGGAATTGCCTTTGCATGAATGGCCCCTCTTTTCCCCCTGTAATGGGCCATTTTCCACATGTCTCAGTCAATATGAGCGTAATACTGGAGCTGCAACACTAGCTATGGGTAGCTTGAGTCTTTTCTCGAGCTGTGAAATTCTCCCTCTCTGGCTGTCTTTGCTAAAGACCTCATCCAAGTCCTGCTGCCTGACCTGTCAAAAGCAGCCCCATCCTCTCTAAAAAGCCCAAACAAAATAAACCAACAACCGCTGGCAGGGTCAGAGGGCAGCTGCTCTGGGTGCCTGGACTCTGGCGGGCCCTCTGATTGGTGGAAAGGGCAGTGAGTAAAAGGGAATCTTTTCAAAGTGAAATCTCCAGCTGATGGCTTAGAGCTCTACACCCCACAGTTTGTTTCTCTTGCTGCTGTCAGGAGTTTTGCCTGAGCCATTTGGAAGGATTAGAAAAAGAGGGGGAAGAAAAAACTCAACTGGGCAGATTGTGTGTTATGTAGGGTCTGAGTGATGGATCCAGGACCCCTCGGAGAGTGATAAACCTTTGACCTTGACAGCCCCCTGTGGTGACCTCTGACCTCTGGCTTTGTGCCACAGGCTCAGTGAGACAGGTGCAGGCAGGAGAGTGACCACACTCCCACTGTCCAGACAAAATCTCTCTCATCTGCCCTACCTGTCCTGATCGTCTCGACTCTCAAAAGATGTAGAGAAAAAACAGGTACAACAGCTAGTATTTGCAATGAAAGAATGCAAATACTATATTGCTGTACTGTATAGCAGTCTACATAACCCTAAAACCAATTATACGCTATTTATGTCAATAGATAATAAATGAAACAGCTAAAAGGGAAACAGGAGAGACAGGAAGTAACTCCAGTACTTGTATGGAAGCTCTTAGTGAAAGCTGTGGTTTACAAATGGATTAACTTTCAATTTTTAAAAGGCACTTTATCAAATGATACACAATGTTATGTAAGAAATAGAAATTGTGAATATTATTAGAGTGGAGGTGAGTGGTAAGTGAAGGCTCTATGAGACGCTGCACGGCCTCGTTTTCTACTCCGCAGCGGGCACTAGCTCCAAGGTCGCACCAGTCGGCGCCAGGCTTTCTGCAGATCCATTTCCTCTCCCTAGGCTCTTCCCTCATGTTGTTGGCCCAGTGATTCAGTGCCTTGCATTAAGAGCAATTCACCTGCCTCCGGCGTCCCAGCGGCACAGGTCCCCTGGGGAAACCAGGTGGAGCATAAAAAAGTTTCACATATGGTAAAGTCAAGCTGCTCTGAGGCTGCCGAGAATCTGCTGTGGGGATAGAGGCTCCTAAAAGGCCCAGCTGGTACTTGGAAAAGGGCTTCTGCATTACTACACCTCAGTGTCTGTTTGGGCTCCCCTTTGGAAAGTGTTGGCCGGCGCACATGACCAGCCATTTTAGATTTCTCCCTCTACCCTGCCTCATCCCTCGCTCCCGCCCGCCTTCCAACTGGTTCTGCATCCAATTGAACATTTGGTCCTCCAATGCTGGTTAATCAAATTCCTCCATCTGGCCCCCCTATCCCTGTGGACACAAAAGGTGCAGCCTGAGCCCGGGTCCAAGTGCATATTGGGAGGGAGGAGGGGGATAGAGACAGGGACTGCCTACCTAACTTACACAGCCCAGTCAACTAGATCAGGTAGAGAGCACGAGACCAGGCCTGATCGTTTTGGGCAAACAGGAACAGCTTGGGACTAAGTATCAGAGCCCTGCTGTTCATATAGAGCTCGGGGACGGCAGTGCGTTCATATGACAGTAGGAGGGTTTTATGAGCTAATACCTCCACATACACTGTAGAATACAGAGTAGAGTGGAGCCTAAGTACTACTGGCTTCAACAGAAGGGAAGCACTGCCCTGACACTCTGATGTTATTTAATTTCAGAAGCAGTAGAGGGCACTGCTCATAGAATCATAGAAAACTCTATCCAGGAACAAAGAAGAAAGGGAGGAAAGGGGCAACAAGACATTTATGTTAAACTTGAGTGCACATAACCAGTTTGTCAGTGTCTAAGCCCGTACTCTGATCAAAAAAAGCTATCTTAAGATATCACAGACAGCCAGCAGTGATCTTTTTATCCCCCAGAGAGACTGTGTAGCCTTCACAAAATATCACCCTTAACTACATATTTATTAAAAGAGACCTTTCAAAAAGCAGTCCTGCCGTACAAAGTTAAACAGGATTTTAGAGCGCAGTCATTTTCACAAAATGCTTCCTTCACAACTGTGACATATCCAGCTGATCACGTCTGCTCTCTGCTCTGATTCAGCAGCAGAACCTGAGGCGAGGTGAAGACGGGGACATGAAATGAGTCACGGATACAGAAACACATGGCATCTCAAGTGCTAGCTCCACCCGTCCATAAGATCTATTGTATGATTTCTATTCATGTCCGACCATCCTTCCCCCTGCCAGGTGGCAAAACATGTGTCAATAATTAAACTGCTTTTACATAACAGGAACAGAAACACAATGCAATTTGCTTCCCATATTTCATTGGGCCTTTATGAAAGCACATGAGAGAGTGTAATTAATCAAACCACTGGAATATGTGAACGGCAATTTCCACTGAATGGCACTTACAGGGATTGGGTCCCTTAAGCACCACGTTCTGTCTACCAAACGAGCGGGATTCATTTTCATCTTCATAGTTCAGACAATAAAACCTGGTTTGGATGTTAAACAACACCCATTTCACATTAGCATGTCTGAAAAACAACATCAGATTTGGTCCATGAGGCCTGATCCCATGCTTTTGGACACACCATCACTGCGATATGCTCTGCTCAAGTTAAGGATGGATTGACGGTCATATCTGTATTACTGATAAGCTTGGTCTTCAGATATTAATATAATTTTTAATGATCTTGCCTTGACCTCAAACCTGAGTGTAAGTTGTATTCGCTTAACCACAAGAGGCTAACCGCTTCCCAGCCAGGGACAGGAAAAGGATCATTCACTGCTTTTAGTGGCTTTCTGTGAGAAGATGGTCCTAGTCTAAATGGCACCCATGTCCCTAAAAGTGTTTCTCTCTCCCTCACATCTCTTTCTCTCTCCCTCTGCCTCTCCAAAGACTCCTCTAAGTGCAGCATCTTGTTTCAGTAATTCAGCCAGGGCAGAGACAGTGGAGAGAGGAAAGTAATCGATTTCTCTCTCATTTGGTTCCTCCTAGACTTGCTTTAAGGCCTCTTGGGGAGTTCTGGACTATTGGACAGGACAATGTTATGGGAAAGAGTGTCATTGCGTTTAAGGTCATCGTTACACCAAGGTTTCATTTTAAGTGTATTTTTATTGGTGTGCGGAACACAGTAGACAAACAAACAATGCTGCTGCCATTTCCAGGATGGCAGACATCAAGATATGCCCTCCCTTTTCATAACGGCATTCTGAATGATAAGAGAGATATCATGCACTCCAGCAATATGATCTACTGCAGAGATACACTGTGAAAACTGCTACTGGGTACCAAGCTTTTAGTAAGGGCCATAGGTAAACATTGTGTCTATAAAAAGGCACTGTCACTGAATAATTCACAGAAAATGCCTTTACTGTACGATTACTATTTCTGCTTCATGCTTCATGTCATCTTTCCCAAAGAAGGACTAAATAAAAAAGGAGAGTGGATATTGTGCCTTGGAGTTTCACTACAATATTACACATCCGCCATTTGTTTAATATTAAATGTTAGCATTGAGGTTCATCACGTCATACATTAGTAAAGGGTTTGTTTCAATTAATGTGATATGGCTGCTTACAGTAGAAATGACTTATTTTCTAAAAATCAGATGTATGTTTATAATAAATAATAAAACCAAGATAAAACCTGATGTGTTTATAAAACCATGATATATTAATAATTACAAACTATACAAACATAATTACTGTTGGGGAAATAATTTCCAAGGCCCATAACTTTGACCCAGTTCATCAGTTCATACTGTCCTGACTGAGCACACCCACCTGTAACCTTGGCTGCTGTGCTCTCAGTGTTTTGTCTCGCTGTTCCTGCCTGTTGGCGTCAGCTGATAGAGGTGTTATGCTTCTATCTTGATTATTCTCTCTGAACTAGCTAAATACATGGGTCTGGGGTAGAGTTCTTCAGAATTGATTGTGGCATCTCAACCGTGTGGTCAACCCGTGGCCCGTGACATGTCTTGTGAATTCTCCGGCCGAAGCTCCAAATAATCCGTCAGTGTTTGCCATCAAAGCTCCAGCTCTCCTCGTGTCTCTCCGAGTCCTGACTCCTATTGCTTCAGAAGTTTCCCCCAAAATTACTATGTCTCAAACGGCCTTGAAATACGTATCCTTATCCTTATTAGAGAATGTCCGTAAAGTCTTTGCTATGCTGTTCAGCCTCCACACCTTGATGCATCAACAGGTTTGGGGTGTGTTAGCCCCTGCCTGCAGTTAGCATCTCCCTTATCATTCATTCTGTGCTTTAACTCCACACCAGCCTGCTAAATTCTTAATACCCGTCTGTAACTCTCAGGTTGAGTTTCAATTCATTTACATCTGATTGAGATATTCTTGCACAGACCAATTAAATATGCAATACAACTACCTGCAGATCTTGGCATGTATTATTTTCAACATAGAGACCAATCTCATGTGTCATTAAGAGTTCCGCAGCTGCAATACAAACAAGACAAATCTATCTATTGTTTATTACCTCCTCGGGCTTTTTACCCAGAGGGCAGAATAAGAGAGGGAGGGGCAGAGGTCAGTGTAATTACCATTCACTCCCTCCTTGGAGTCAGACAGTGCTAAGACATGCATTGGCAAATTCCATGGCAGCATCGTATATCACATTACCATAAAGCCCCAAAGAGCTAACCTTTGTTCAATTCCATTTGATTCTAAGAGAGGAAAACAGTCACACTGACAGCCTCGTGCACCCTCCGTGTTTCATGAGTTCAGTTGTTTATCCTTCAGTCGTGTGACTGCTCTTGCTAAAGATGTGCTATTCCAAAAATAAAGTGTCAGGGGACATGGGGGATCATTGAATCATCCTGGGTAGAATATCACATCATCTGGAGAGCTTCAAGGTTCAATCTCAAACTACACCTGAGAAAAAAGACAGTTTGTCTGGAAAATAATACACCGTGTTTCGCTCCAAGCCACTCTATAAACATGGTCTAATTCAATAATTATGCATCGCTATGGTTGCTCACATTCTGATTAACAATTACATTGATTTATATTTTATTCTGGGATACTTAATAGTGTGCTCCTGGTATTATAGAATTCACCTGGAAGCACTTTCCATGTTGACCAACAACAAAGCGCTTGCATTTGCAGCATCAGTACACTCTAATATGCCTGTTGACTGAAAATGAGAGCACCAGTGCTGACAGAATGTGAAATACTGAGCAGAGAAGGCTTAGTCGCGATGTCTTCAGTCATGCTTAAAACCAAGGGCTTTGGCTCTCCGAGACAATCGTTATGCTCTATGAAAGGACAGACCTCGGTACAGAAGATAAAGAAATGTAAAGATGAGAAGGGGGCAAAGAAGCAGACATATAGACAAAAACGCACAGACGTGAGAAATGTAGACAAAATAAACCAAAAGAATAAAAACACAGGAGTGGGCCAAGAAAGCAAAAACGAAGAAAGGGGGAATAGGAAAGAAAGACAGAAAGAAAGAAAGGAAGGAAGAAAGAAATAAGTAAAGAAAGAAAGAAAGAAAGAAAAGAGAGATCTGTGATTTTCCCCTTCCTCCCCTGAGACTTCCCTTGATGCCAAGCATTCATCATCCAGCCTCTAATATCAGTTATGCTGTGGCTCCTCTGCTTACAGCAGAATTAATTTCTGCTTTAATTACTCTCATCGGCGGAATGCTGATGAAGGAGAGGGACGAGGCATTCTGGGACTCGGGCCTCATTCCACCGCTTTAATTTGAATGAATTCCACCCGGAGACGCTGGCAAACAACTGGCAGCCGAGCCCGGGGAGCCACTCTGGGACTGCGCAGAAGAGCTGCAGCCATGGCCCCCACCAACCTAGCTACCTTGTGTGTATATGCTTGTGTTCGTTTTTCTTGTGTGTATTATGTGGAGCAGGTTGATTGTGCGAGGCTGAGCGTTGAAGTGAAAAGGTAGGGAGAAAGAACACACAAGACGAGCTGAAGCAAAGGAAACAGATTGATGGATTGAGGGATGAGTGTGTGTACAGTATGTGGGCATGTTTACAGGGTTTGTGTGTGGGTGGGCATGCGTGTGCCTTAGTGCGCAGTGCATCTTTAAATTCATATCACTGTATTCAGGGATATGGGTGAAACAGTATAGTAACTATTAACTGTTTCTTACAGATGCAGACAGTGAGAACAGATCCATATGGATACCAAACATATGAAATATGAACACCATCACTGACTGCAGCCCACTGTGTAACACAAGTGTTGGTTGGAGAGCAAAAATCATTAATAGTTAATTTGATTATTCCAGATATGGCACATCATACTCCTCAACAAACCCCAGTCTGTGTATCATACAAGAACTAGCAGTATAAAAAAGAGAACTATAACTGGATGAATATAGGATAAGGTTGTGGATGCACACAGGCCGTGTTTGCATAATGAAAACAACGGCAGAAACAGTATAATATCACAGCAACCCCGGCAGAGGAGCAGAGAGAAGGGCCATAATTGACTTTTCTCCAAGCCAGCTTGGTAGTTACAGAATGTAGCATATTGGATAAGGATTGTGATTGATTATGTGGGTCTGCCATACCAATTCGTTTGATTAAATGTAACCATGGGTTTCTTTTCCAAGCCCTAATGAAGCAGCAATTTAAAACTGAGCAACTGGAAGAGGCAGAGCCAGGCTGCCTTCAGCCCCATGCCGTCTATCTGTGTGTATATGAGGTTTCAAAACAGGAGACTTAACACAACATCCTGCCACTGTATCTTTAATATTGCAATTTTGATTAAATCAATTAAGAAAACTTATTTACAAATCTCTGTTTTAATGCAAAAAAAAGTCTGTAATGTTCTTCTGCCGGAATAGCCTGAAATAATAGCAAGATTGAAATGTAATGAATAATTATGTGGCATAAATCTCTGCAGGGAAAACACACACTTCCCCTCACAGCAGAGTAACATAACCATAATTAATATGTATGCTGAAATTGTATAGGAGGAAGGTGCTTACAATCAGAGTTGAGTTGTTAAAGATTACATGAATTTGCTCAGTAGCTGCTCTTTAACTTCATCCCACAACATAATTTATCTCCTCCAATTTTATGTTCCGAGCCATCCCTCCTCCAGTTCAGCAGAGGGCAGGGAGGTAGGTGGGTGTGACCTCCACTGACCCTGAAACCTCTGGACAGGTGGGCGGTGGCCTACGTGCACTGTCCGTTTTGGCAGGAACTCTCTTCCACTCCCTGGCAGGGAGCTCAGGCCATGATGAGCAGCTGGGTCGCAAACACTAAGCACATTAATATCTTCTTAATGATAATAATCATTATGGCATAAGCACCTTCCCCAAAGTGGGAAGGCTCGCGGAATGTGCCAGAGTAGCATCGTCGTTAAGGTAAAAAAAAAATGGAGATGAAATGACTCTTTTAATGGGCAGCAACTTACAGCCACCAGTATAATGCAGACACTAATGTAATAATGTGATAATGAGATACGCCGAAGACATTAGGGAGCCCAAAAACTCAATGAAACCAGAGTGAATAAATAAATAAAATCTGTACTTGAAATCGGGGTTGATGCAATTAGCACTGCAGATATACATTATATGATACATATTCTGCATGCTAATATAGACTTGACGGTATTACATTTAGATGTTTTAATTAGTACAAACTATCTCCAAGATGTCCACGTACTTAAGGCCCTTCTTGAGTTACAGGAGTACTTCACGACCTTGTGTCCCCGTGCCTTTGAGTGCTACAGCATTTCCCATATACGCGCCTCATTTAATATAACCGTCAGTATTCACCTATCATAGGCCATTATCTGTCTCATCCGCGTTCATTATTGAAGCTAATGATCTGTTGTCCTCTCTGCCCCCTATTGAAGGAGGACTACATTAAAAGTCTCTTACTAACTTAATTAGTAATTATAAATGTTAAAGATTAATCAGAGAGTGAGTGGCTTAAGGTTTGCGTCTCTAGGCAGTGGTGGGACAAATGGAGAGACAAAAAGGCCATGTCGCTTCAGTGTTCACACTCCACTGTCGTGCTGGAAATGGAACAAGACATATGAAAAGAGTGGAAGTGTTACCATTTTACTTTTAATAAATGTCATGAATGTTTTATCTCATAATTGAGTTTTCACATGAGTAGACACGCACACACAAAACTATAACAACATATTTCAAATCGAAAATATCTCATGTACAGTGAGGGCTTGCATGCTCGAAGCTGTCTTTAATTCTTCCAGTCTGATATAGATTGTCGTTTACTTTCTATAATATAAAGCACTGCTGCAGTAGATGTAAGGCTGTAACAGGAAGCAGCATTTAATATGGTAACCTACGATGCATGCAGCACTCACATTATCTCTTTCTAACAAGATGGAAATAGATCCCCTTAATTAAATCCTGGGTGTACACTAATTCCTTACTAAATCTGCACCTCTCTGACAATTCCACATCAGCACCACCATGCGCTCCAGTAAACATATAAGTACTGATATCAACATTAAACCTTAATAACTAATAAAGCTTTCATCCAGGGAGTTCCTGTGTGACTTCCATTAATGTGGGGGGAATCGCCCAGGACCATCTCCTTGTTTTCCGGAGCATGTTGACGCTCAAGCCGGGGGGTCGGTACACTCGGTGCGGGAGGGAAAACAAGGAGGAACTTTAGCTGTGCTGAGTTGTGGGATAGAAGAGATGCAAATTGCATCCGCTTGAACTTCAACCATATGTGAAAAAAAAATGCAGTTTTAAGGAGATGCACACATTTAAAGTAAACTTAAGAAGTAAACAACAACTGATTATTGCAAAAAGGAGCAAAGATTATAAAGTAAACAACGATGGGTATCCATTTCGTGGCTCTGCCCTCTCTCTTTTAGAGGAGAAATGGCGGTGCTTTGACTGTTGAGTAGGGAGTCCTATCACACAAGACACACAGAGTGGGGTGATGGTGGGGGGCTGGCCGGTGGCCCGCAGCACCTGAAACCTATTAGAGAGCTTTGGAACATTCCACAGGGTTCTTCCACATTGGCCAGAGGGCATTGTAAAGGTCCACACAGAGAGGGTCGGTGAGACTCAGACGCCGACAAAGAGCCAGCAAGGTGAAACACTAAAACTAAAGTTTGATATCTAGGAGCAACGGGTCTGAGTTTATTTATTTTATTTTAGAGAGAGAGCGAGAAAGGGTACATTTAATGTTAGTGTTTTTAATGTCAGAAAAACACATTTTGGTTCCACCAGTTTCTAAATTGCCTTTGGTCCCTGCTGAAATTCAAAATATGGTCTTAAAGCAATAACATTTTCTGTACTTAGATTCACAAGTAGTTTGTCTTCATAAATGCCCTATGACGTTGCCCCATTTACCGTTGGCAAGCCAATCTGAACTTTTATCAACTTTTTATCAAATGGTTTGCCATCTGGACTTAAAACAGTAGGGGCCCAATAGTGCGCTGACACTAAAAACAAACACGCATAAACACACACAACCTGCTGCCAAATTTCTTGGAGATAGCCTTATCTTCTCCGCTATGTGTGTGTGTTATATGTGTTTTAGTGGTACCAAGGCCCAGCTCTTTGGCTGGATCTGTGTCGATGCCTCAGTGTTATGCTCACTGGGTTTAGCTCTATGGGTGTCTGTGGCCTCTCCTCTGGCCGCCCGTGTCCATTTGCTCTGCGGGTATGGCAGGCCTGAGCTGACAGATGGCCGCCCCTCTCCATTCCGCTCCAGAGTAACACAGTAACTGGTTTTTCCTCCGCCGTTGACCTTGCCACAGCCAGCCAGCAATCCAGGCTGGCACTCGGCCTGTCGAACAGGAGGGTAATGAAGTCCAGCGCTGCTCACATGATTATTAAGGCTTTGACGCTGGGGGGCCTTTCAGAACCCTATCCCCCTCCCCTCTCCTCCCCTGTCTGCCATTCACACAGCCAAAGTTCGATGACGATAGTAATTTGTTACATGGTACTTTGTTAAACCACTGTTGTGCACCATAAAGAGGGTTAAAACTTTTTGGGGTGTTCTTTTGGATTCTGTTTGTACTCTAAAACAAACCTCTCTGCCCCTATGAAGCGTACTTAACAACAATTTTGAGAACAACATTGAGACTCTTTCCTATTCAGTAGCATATGATAGCTACTGGTGTCCCAGCATGCATGTCATTCCAAAAATGTGCCAAGTAAGAGCCACTACACAAAGTTAGATCAAATCTATCACACTAGAATTGGTGCTGACAACCTCTGAAAGCAATGCAGTTCAGCGGCAGCGCACCACTTCACTCTCACTGTAATTCCCCCTTACCACAAGCATCTCTAGGCATGCTTGGAACCCCGGTCCCATCAGGGCCAGGCTGGGATTTGAGAGGTGTAGGTTGCAGCTCTGACCTTTACTAAGGCAGGGCTGTCTGTTTGCACTTCTCCCATAAGCCCCCCACCAGTCAGACTGCTAAGCAACCCCTTCAGACCAAGGGTGCGCATGCACCTACGGCCTTGGTGACATCTCAGAGACCATAGGGAGGCAGAGAAATGCAGAGGTTAATTCTGATCATCCAGTATTTATGGGCTTCATTTCAGAACAAGGGTTGGCATTAACACTCTAAAGGAGACATCCCTCCTGTATATCAATAAAACATAGCCAGAAGCACAGGAAGAGCCTACCTTTTATTCAGGTCGCCCAAGTCCCCGAGTAGACTTGCATAGGAGGTTTCTAAAAGTACATGCCCTTATTAGATGATGTCTTTAAATTCAAAGAGAAAAATTATGACTTCATACAAATGTGTATTTTTGTATCTAGTTTGTAATGTATGTATTGGAATAATTGGACCAGGTCAGCCAATCTCTGAAAGGAATTGTCCCTGAGTCACCATGGTGATATCAACCCACCGATTGCAATGCAGTAAGGGGCAGCAAGTGTTCGCTCAGAGTTTGTACAAACAGGCTGTATGAACTGAGAGCATCAGATATTTTCTCACATGTTGGCCTAGTCTGTGAAGTGTGGGGAAATGTCAGGAAAATCAATAGATAAGGACCACATCAGCCAGAGCTTGTCTGGCCTAGCAACAGAGCATCCCCATGGTGATGTCAATTACCTCTGCTTTACAACAAAAACACCAGGAAGAGCAAAACAGTCTCTGCAATGCTGTACAACTTTGAATGCAGTCTCCTGGTTACATTGAGGAATGTGTAAGAAACTTCTTTTTTTCTTGTTTCCACCCAGACAGGTAGGTAACACCATGAATGTGAGAATCTTATTGATAGTTTTTTTTTTTTTTTTCGCAGCTCACTCTATTTTCTATTCTCCTCATGGACGCCACATTAGTCAGGGAGAGGTATAATGTAACGAGCAGTAAGGTGCGCATAATTGCATATTAGCAGCAACACACTTGGCTGCACGGGAGGTGACTGCGCTAACGAACAGAGAGGTGTTATTAATCACCAATTAATAAAAGAAGGCAGATATCACACTCAGTATATGGCACGCATGGATTCCTTTGTTTCCAATGGCTGGTCCAGGCCTGTTCTCTTATTTATTTCATAAGATTGATCCTGTTCCTGTGCGGTGTTGTCTATCGAGTTCTGACTCTGATCCAGCCCCCTAGGAGTCAAATGAGAAATGTTTGGCCATGTTTGTTAGCAGATAACATGTGTGTGTTGTATATAAATGAGTCCCAGAAATTGAGGGAACAATAACAGATGTACGTAACCAAGGAGAATAATAGGAAAATAAAAAATCCCAAATTCTGTATATGTACCAGAAGAAGAGTAAAACATAAGTACTTAATTGAGTTGTTAATGTTTTGCCACAAGGACAGAGACAGTAAAGGAGACCATGTAATCATCATACACTGGCCAAGTAAGTCTAGGGGCCAAAGACAAGAGGATATGTGTCAAGGATCATTTGCGGCGCTTTGCAAGAAAACAAAACAAGCCTTCCAGCTTCAAATGCTGTTACAGTGTCCGTTCCCCTACTGACAGCCAACACAGTATGTGTTGCCAGGTTGGAGCACGGGTAATATGATGAATATGTGAAAGCTACATAGTAAGGAAGAGGAAAAATAGAGAGATGGTGGACTGAGGGGGAAGGAGAAAGAGAGAACAGAAAGGAGGAGGAGAAACTAGAGGAGAGCTAAATGCCTCTCACTCGCTCTGCTCTCCAGCCCTGTAACGGCCCACAGTGCCCGCTTCACACAGAGCGGCCAGCTGTACAGCAAATGTGCCTTTCCCTCTCCGCCCCCGAACCTTTCCACCCCTCCAGTGCCCCCCTCTGCCAGGGCCGTCCAGGCCACCGGCTCCTCTCTGTGAGAGAAGGCTCCTCCCTTACTTGGCTTCAAGCTCAGTGCTGTCACCAGCCCAACAAAATCTGTAGAGGTGACCCCGAAAACACTTTTCTGGGATGTGGTTTGGTGTGTTTGTTTACAATTGTCCTTCTGAGCACTGCCACCTTGGCAGTAGCTGCTTGGAATGGACAGGAGTGATATGACCATTGGATTGAAAGCAGATATAATGGAAAAGCACAAACCCTTTTCACCTTTAAAACCCTTTAAGACAGAGCCTGTGCTTCAAAACATGTCACTGCTCTGAAAATCCACACAGGGACATTTGAAACAGTGCGATAAATGGGCCAAACGTGCCCCCCATGAGGCTCCAAATGTCATAGTTTATAGTGGGGTCAAAGTGAAGCAATGGGGTGGCATGATGGCATGCTGATAAAACCAAACAGGCTTTTGTGTCAATGAAAGACCTTCAAACATTCTCCTAAAAAAACGAGAACTTTGTAAAAAGCACTCTGATTATACATATTTTTTCCAGAGCAATAACTACAGATCAAGATGGCAAATTGAACTGCAGGACAAATTTGTTTTCTCACCTCAAAGAAAAATAGAAATAAAAGGTTTGATAGTGAATGCAGCAGCTGAAAGCTGTATAAATCTGTGGGTCTCTAGAGAAAAATCGGACACCCTCAATTCTGTAAGTGAGCCATGCCAAAAAAACTCCAAACTAAAGAGTGGCCAGCTGTCTTCTGGCTTGCTATTAAATTGCTCCTTGGATGGTGGCGATATCATTTTTTTCTCCATAGGAGGATCACACCAGGTCCCCAAACAGAGCGACCAGCTGTACAGCAAATGTGTACTGATCCATCTGGGCCCTAGCAGGCTGCGGCCTCCATCTTAAAACACGTGGGGCCGTTCACAGGCTTGGCTGGGGTTGGTCTTCAACACACCCCTCTGCACCCATGGCCACCTCCTTCCCTTTCAGTTACCTCCATTATCATACTAAATGTTGAGTAGCTGGGCACCAGAGCTGCGCTTTATATCTGAAGCAGGACCGCCATCGTTGTAGTGTAATATCCGTGCATCAAAATGTGCTGGCAGTCGTACAGAAGAGGCAGCCACGAGCACTTTGGACCGATGGGAGGAGGTGAGGGTGGAGACTGAGTGCACTTGGTTTAGAGAGACTATTGTATTACAAAGGCAGCTAATATGGACTTGTCTGGGTGAGACAGTCTCAGGTTTTGTTGTTCCATACACTTAGCACTATGCTTATGTCAAGGCACATCACTATATATAGAGTTATCAGTGTGAATTGACACCATGGAGCGGGGCATGGATGAAAACAACACCCCTATGAATCCAGCGTCTGCTCCATTACCTACGCTAATAACGCTGACAGCTGAGCGTAGATGACCCCAGCCCCCTGTTTCCCCTCTCCTGTGCAGATGGCCATTAAAAGGAGAAAGTGTCCCCTTTTCAGTAGAGAAGGTATTTAGAGCTTTTCCAAATTAGTGTTTTTTCCCTGTGTTTTTGGCCCAAATTGGCTTTGCAGTGATTACAGGCTGGATTGAATGTAACCTCATCCTGCACTACAAGGGGCCTATTCTCCAGAAGATATATAAAACCAAGAGATCAATGTTAGTGGTGTGACCTCATGCATATGTTTTCCCATATACCTCGTGTGAAATATATTTTCTTTATTCAATTCTGTTCCCTTTTTATTTGTTGGTTTCACAAAATGCAGTCCTTTCTCGACAACATACTACCACATTGTCATTACAATGAGTTTTCTTTTCTCCATCATTTAGAGATCACAAAACAAATGCTTGTGACAGAAACCCTTTTGAGGAGCCTGATGAAACCCGTGATCATGTAGAATACAAAGCAACAACATATCAGAGAAGTGAGACATCAGACAATAACCCAATCACCTATCCTCCTGTTATCTTAAGCTGTCTGAATTCCACCATTATGGGGGAACTGTGGGCTTGTGCGGCTGACAGACATAAAATAACCAGTAGGGGGGTTTGTTTTCTACCCTCCCAGTGTGCTCCGTGCCTGCCTTTGCGAGAGAAAGGACTAATGCTGGCATGGTACTGTATTAGGCACCCCCAGTAGAATAGTGGGTGAGCAGATCGCAAAGATGAATACAAAATACATACCTACACACTCAGCTCGTCTCTCTCTTTTGCAAATACACCGAAGCATCAAAATCACAAATCACAAATCACATGCTTCTGATTGTTTATGCACAAACAGTGGGTCCCTGATAGAATTGCCTACCGGTCCTGATAGAATTGCCCACCGTGTTTAAATTCACCTGCGCCTAGAAGCGTGTCCCAAACAGAGACGCGGTTTGGTTCCAGATCAATGCGTCTCTCTCCCACTGAAGACAACAGATAATGCAGTGTAATGAAAGAGCCGCCAAACGAGCTGAATAAATGAATGAATAAAGGAACGTGAGACCGGAATTCAGACGCCTACTTACTGCAGGCAAGAAAAACCTGTTTTCCCAATTGTCTGTTCTCTACAAATTATTCTGCCTGCATACAAATGAAAACCAAAAGTAAATACGTTTTGAAAATGGCGAGGTTAGTAATTACACCAGCAGTCTTTGTTTAGGAATCTTATGAAAGATAACTTGAAATTTGGAAAATAATGTGTGATCCACAACGTGATAAAAATCAAATATCCATTTGTTCAGTTGATTTGACGTCGATAGAGCATGAATGTATTCTACCAAATGTTGTTTTCAGATCTCACTCATCTGAACACACTACTTAAGTGAGGAGGAGCAATAAACAAACAAAATAATGTACAGTTGCAATGTGGAGATTTTTAACAAAATGGTGGAATAATATTTGGATTTTTTTAACAGTTCCAATCAAATCTTTTTTGGCATTTTTTTATTTAAATAATCTGTATGTCTACTACTTCAAACTGTCTCCATACAGAGTGGTTTGAAGTGAAGAGATTCTGCTCCACAGTCATGCACACGTACTATAGTATACCATTCACATGCATGGGGAAATGAAGATGGTGGGTTTAAAAATGCACAACACTGGGGATGCAGTTGATGGTCAAAATATTAAAATAATTCCACCTATTTGGTGATGTGATCCAGATACTTGTGAGCCTGAGTGAGACAGGGTCAAATATTTTATTACATATCACATCAGTTCTGAGTATGTGATTCAGCTTTTGAAAAAATATGATCACACTGCCTAAAATGTATTTCAATGAATCAAATACTTGATGTGAAGTTTGGTGAATTTTCCTTAATGAAGTATTCATTTTAACATAATATTGCACACCTAAGAGCTGTGTTGATTAAATGTATGCTACAATTAAAAAAATACATATTTTCCTATATATTACACACTGTTTGGATGACTTTGTTCCAAGAGTTAATATCAAAAGTAGCTGGTGGGAAAATGTTATGTGGCCTTGTTAGTGTTAGTGTTGCCTGAATGAATACAACAAAAATAGTTATCTCCTACCCAGCATGTGGTTGGCCACATGGACTTGGATGTCCCATTCACTGTAGAACACCATCTGACATTTGATGCACTGGTAGGTCTTCTTCTGAAAAAAAGACCAGGAGGAAAAGGATAAATAAAGGGATTTTAGTAAAGAATTACGTTGCACATTAGGTATCAGTTTTGTTCATGCATAGCAATGCAAAATATATTGTGAGGCTCAAGATGTTGTATTCATTCAGCATAACAATAGCGAAAACAATACCTCGTCAGTTTGTGAGGGACTGGCTCTTGGCATGGGGGACACCTGGGGGGTCTTGAGCTGTCCGCCGTTGCTGTCCCCAGCCTGGTCCCGATGCACGGTCTGGATATGGTTTTGTAACTCAGCTTCAGACTCAAACTTCACATTACAGCTGGAGCATCTTGTCTTGGCAGCGGATAACGAAGACGTAGAAGAAGCTGAGGATGATGAAGATACCACTTTGCCTTTCGCGTCTCCAGGGCTGAGCCTCTCCCCCTGGATCCATGCGGCATTGGTTGTTGCTGGAGTGGTTGCTCCACCATGTTGCTGCAGTTGCCTTCCTCCGTTCACTGTTGGACTGGAGCTCTTGGAGCCAGCTTGTGTCACGCATGATGCACACAGTCCGTAAGGCAGTCCGTTGATGTCTAGTTTCACCAGGTCCTGTTTGGACCGGAAGTCTTTCAGGCAAGAGGCGCACTTGAAAGGTTTTTGGGTATGGTGTAGCTGCTGGTGGTGAGCAATGATATTGTTGCGAGCAATAGTTGGGTAGTTGCCGGACATGGTGCCTGTCTTTTGCATATGGAAAGTACCATGGATTTTGAGCTCCAATGTGGAGGTGACGGTCTGCATGCACACCACACAGCGGAAACCTGTCAGGGAGTTCCTCAGGTCAGGGTGCATCTGGCAATGCTCCAGGAAGTCCTCCTCACTGTGCAGTGGCATCTTACAAATTCGGCAGCTACCCGTGTCCAGACTCTTGCTATGGGTGACCTTGTGCTCAGTCAGTGTGAGCAAGGAAGGGAAGCGCTCCCCACAGATGGGGCACATATAGTGTTTGACAGGCCCAAGGTGGGTCTGCATATGTTCCCTTAGCCCAGGCTCAGAGAAGAAGGTGCGCGAGCAGACATTGCACTTGTGGGTGCCCTTTATCATATCAGCTTTCCTTTTCATCATGGCACTCTCACCAGGGCGTATATTGTGGTCCCTCAACTGGTGGTTAGTGAGGAGTGAATCCATGGTGTAAGATGCTCCACAGATGTCACACGTAAACAAGGGATCTGCAGTGTCCAGCTCTTCCTCACTTCCATCGCGGCTGTTATGGGCATCGACCACAGTTCCTAATGTTGTTCCTGGACCATGGCTGTTTGTTAGGAGACTATGCAGCTCGACATCTTCCTTAGGCTGGCCATCCCCTACAGTAGAGCCATTAGCACCACAGTTCTGTGCCTTTCCCTCAAACACGCAGTGTTTCTCCCTCAAATGCTTCTCCAGAAGGACGATGGCATGGAAGGCCTTGCTGCAGAAGCGGCAGTTAAATTTCTTGCTGTGGGTAGTGATGTGGCACTGCAGCTCCACCTCTGTGCCAAAGGACTCACCACAAAAAATGCATCGGTGGGAACGGCCCTGGTTTTCAAGATGGCTGTGTTTTACGTGTAACTGTAGGTCAGTCTCATGCCTGAAGTCCCAGTTGCAGGACGTGCAGCGATATACCTTTTTCTCATTACTGTGCTTAACAGCCAGGTGGAGCTGGGTTGACACCTTTGAGTCAAACACCTCCTGACAGAGAGTGCAACGAAAGAACACAAAGGTATGCATGTCGAGAAGGTGCTTCTGCAAGTCATCCACTGAAGTAAACTGCTTGTCACAGCTCTCACAGATGTAATACGTGGAAGTTATAGTGAAGTGAATTGTCACATGCTTCAACAGGGACTCTTGGTTGGGGAACTCTTTGTTGCACTGTGGGCAGGTGAGTTGGGGCTGCATGCCATCCAGATGAGTCTTTAGGTGAGTCTGGAAAAGGTCTAGACTGGTATACTTGGCTCCACACTGGTTACATATGAACTCACTGGTAGTGCGTGAGACAGAGCTTCCTTGTTTCAGCATGGTATGTTCCACAGATATTGGAGAAGAAGGGCTGAGAGTCCGCAGGGATTTCTTTCCATTGTTGATGTAGTTCAGTGCAAGTGGAATGTTCTTGTGATTCTCCTTGATGTGCTTGTTGAGCTTCAGAACACTGTTGAATATGGGTGAATTGGTGCAGTACGAACAGGAGTACACCTCCACTATAGACTCCTTGGGAGTTAAAGCCATAGGGGAGTCAAAGCGCAGGCTTCCCCCGTCACAGTGAGTCTGACGAACATGCTCCTCCAAGGTAGTTTCCGTCAAGAACCCCATGAAGCATTGAGGGCAGAAGAAGGCATTGCTCTCCTTTGCCACAGGACTTGGAAAGCCATGGGAGCAACGGATGTGTTCCTGGAGGGTGTTGAGGTCACTCAATACCTCAGTGCAGAAATTACACTGAAAGAGGGCATCAGGCAAGCTGGCTAACAGGACAGCGTGGTCTTCTGCATTGTGGACCTGCCTAAGATGTTCATTTAGATTGAGTAAAGATGGCAGAACCTCCAAACAAAACTGGCAAGTATGAGCCTGCTCTGGCTTGTCCAGATGCATGGTTCGCAGGTGAATTTGAAGCACAGCCAAACTGGAGAACACTTGCTTGTTGCAGTACATGCAACTGTAGGAGACTTTGGGCTGCTTGGAGGAACGTCCTCCCATGTCTGATGTGTTCTGAGCAGCCCTCTTTCTCCTCCCCCTCGCCTTGGGCACAGGTGGGGCAGTTTCCACCATTGTTGAGCTGTCGACAGAGAGGTTAGAGTCAGGAGTGGTGCTAGAGACAGAGGTGTAGCCCACAGTCAGCAAAGAAGGGCTGTTGCTATGGTTACTAGATTCGGGGAGCTGGTGGATGTCCATGTGAGCGTAGAGGTCCTCTACTGACAGAAAGTGCTCAGGGCAGATAGTACAGGTGTGTCCCTTCCTGTCTCGGCTGTGTGACTGGTCAATGTGAGTCAGAAGGGTGCCCTCATCACTGAAGGGCTCATGGCAGTAAATGCACTGTAGGGTGGCACCCAGGCCTCCGTCCTCTGATGGAGAGCATTCAGGGTGGCACTCTGCGATGTGCCTCTGGAGCTCCTCTGGGACATCAAAACCCTCCTCACAACGGCTGCATTTGCGAGTTTCTTTCAGCTTCCATTCGTCACCTCTGGAAAGGCTTGCACTGCTTCCATCCTTGCCTCTTTCGTGTACTTGCATGTGGCCGTGGAGAGAGCTGGAGGAAAGGAAGCCTCTGCGGCACACAGGGCACTTGTGGGGTTTGTTAGAGGCGTGAGTTTTCATGTGGATTTTGAGGTGGTCACTGCGGGAAAAGGCAGAGTCACACTCTCCACAGTGGTACTTCTTATCACCGGTGTGAAGCTTCACGTGTCTATCTCGACTGCGCTTGTGCTTAAACAAGCGGCTGCAGAAGGTACAGCTGAAAGGGAGTTTATCCCCGTGGCTCTGTTCGTGGCGCTTGAGGAAACTTAAGCGGCTGAAGGACTTGTCACAGAACTGGCATGGGTATGGCAGGCCGGGGCCCCCTTCATCTTCGCCAAAATCATAGTCCTCGCAGTGTCCTGGAGAGGTCTGGTCTTTACTGGAGGGAGACGATGCAGGCCAAGAACCAGATGGGTCATCTTCAAGATCAGCACCGTCTGAGAAAAAGGAGAAAAGAGGGTATATGGGGTAGGAATGGAAAAGATGGAAAGAGAAGGAGAGAGTGAGTTAGAGAGGTATTAGCAACTCATTGGTCTCACTCTTGGGTGTAGACGGGGTGGGCCACTGTGGTGTTATTTGTCATGGTAATTATAAGGTTGTGGTGTATGAATTTAGAATTTGCCACTAAGAACATTTCTTCTCCAGTGGAAACAATACTGTATCTCTCCTTAGGTGTTAGCTAAAAAGTTACACTTATATGCAATTTAAAATATAATTAGAGAAGAGAATAAGTGGAAATGCTTTTACCACAATTAACCTTGTATGTGGTCATGTAATGGCTTCACCCACTGTGACTTAAAACACAATCACTTTGACATTTAAAGCCAACACAACGAGTGTACTTTAGGATGTAAGCCCGGCATGAGGTAAATTAGAACATTTCTATTATTCCTGAAAAAGTACTTGAATATTTTTAAAGAAACAAGAGCCCTTGAAATGACCTTAAGACAAGAAAAAAACTAAATAAGGAAAAGCAGCTCTCAAGAGTGAAAGAAAAGATTAAATATGCAATTTTGACCATAGCTATGCAAAGCCTTTAGGAAGCCTCCACTGCAAAATAGATGATTTTCATGAAACATGGGCATCTCAGAACATCAGTCAATAGATATCAGATTACAGAATAGGCATTATTATCATATTTGTCTGTGTGGTCTGCGCTAAGCCGTAAGGCAACTGATACAGGATGGATGAATGCGCAGGGATGCAGAGAGGGGCGAGGAGGGGACAAGGAAACGGATAGGGGAAGACAAACGAGAGGCTAAATATCTCACTCAAGGACAAGCAGGTGCAGAACATGACCAGGGAACACCAGTCAACTGACAATGCAGCCCCCATCTTTTTAACAATTACTTTAATGTATCCCTTTTCAAATCGCTTCTTTGCCGACATTCCATTCCCCCGGTTCACTGTGCACATATGAATGGAAAACACTGAGCACCATGTTCCACAAGTTCAAAAGGTTACAGGCCACTTCTTCCCGCTGCCGATTCCAAGTGCTGTGAACTTCCTTACCTAAACGAAACAACGTAATCTCAACCCCTTCAGAAAAGAAAAAAACTGGAATGGGAAATGGGGAAAAACAAGAGGAAACTGCAAAGATTTATGAGAGGGATGAAGGAAAAGCACAAGCTCTTTCCAGGATCCAACCTCTGTACTCTCCTTCAGCTGACAATCTAAGTCTCGCTCTCTCTTTCTCTCCCTTGTTCTGTTGTTTTTGCTGGGAGATCTGCCCTTTGTCAGGATATCATGCCCTCTCTGAGCACTTACCCCCATCAGGGCCTATCTTCAGGAAACAGATGGGGTCGGAGGCCATTCCCTTGCCCCTCCAAACTGCTGAAAGCGGCACATTGAGGGCCCACCTCCACACCGTGGCCCTCCCGGAAACCTCCCACCCCTGGCAAGGCGCCCACTCTGCACACATACATCTCACTCAAGGAGCAAACCTTGCCTGATTTACTTGCTTTATCTCTCAAACACGTCTCAATGTTTTCTCTCTCTCTCTCTCTCTCTGGTTTGAGGGAGGATGGGTGACTCAGTGCAATGCCCTCCTCCACAGAGGGGGCGGATCTGCCCTCACTCATGCTGCCTCCCTGGGTATAGGAGAATAACAGTGCAAGAAGAATGACCCCAGCCAATGCCTTACAGTCAAACATATTGGCTGGGAGACAAAAGCATAAAACAAACAAATGGGCCTGTATACAAGGCTAAATTAAATTCCACTGTCTTAAATGAGGATATCTTTGCCTTGAGACATTACTAAGCTGTCAGTACAACCTCATTGCAATGTTTTGTTTGTTTACTTGATGTATGTTATTTATATAGTGCATAAGCTCTAATAGCACAGATGCATAAAGCTGTATCTGTGGGGGACATGTGGGAGTCCGAGACATTGCTTCATGTCAAATAGCAGTAGCAATAGCATAACATGTTTAGATGGACAAAGGCTATGTTGATAATATGTTTGTGAGATATTACAGAAGCTGTTGAAGACTAAAATAACACCATAATATACATTTTTCAAATTAATCAATGAAAAGAATAATAATGTATTAAGTCGCATGGTTTGTACTACTTAAGGTATCACCATAGAAATCTAACGTGAAGAGTTGTTAAAGTAACAACAGTTGCTGGGTCTTATGTCTTACTGTGACGGCCATTACAATGTCAGATAGAAAAAGAGGACGAATATTGTAACTGTCTTATAGCATTTAGAGGTGAAGCTGTACTTTTTTTCAATACAATTGACCCTCATAACGAGGCTTACTACAGTTCTACTCTCTCCATCAGTCACACATTCAGTAATACACACATAGGAGAGCATGAATTCACACACTGCACACTCACTCATTAACAAACATATAGATGTGCAGACATACATGTACACATAGAATTCACAGATAAAGGCGCAATGGCCGAAACAAGTGTGTGAACAACTGTAGATGAAAGAGCAATATTCCTCAGGAGACCTCAGAGAGGAAACGGAGAGTGAGACTTGTTTTTTTCCTTCTTCACCCAGACAAGAAATGCCCAGGTCTCAGCAGCAGCCTGAGTAAATAAAAGAGCGGGCCTTACTTCCCTGTCTCTCGGGCCGGGGGCCTGTGCACGCCAGCACTCTCTGTGCTGCTGCCAAAGGGGATGCTGGGGCCTGAAAAACTACACCCTGCAGCTGAAGGGCTGTCTTTGTTGGTCTGCCAAGGCCTTCCTGAGCATCCTCCAGCCAACAGCCTGTCACGTCCTGGGAGGAAGACCTCCATCTTAAGGCCTGTCCCTCTCGGGGTGTTCTGTCCCTACCCCCTACCCCCCTCCCTCTTTCTCTCCTAAATGTCTTCTATATGGAACAAAACAACTTCATTTTGGGAGCTCCTATAGAGGGATGGCATTAAATGTGCCACAGCCATATTTTCTCGTAAGATATAACATTTAACCTAAGGCTGCAATACATGAAGACTTTTTTTAAGAACATAAAAAAAGCACAGCCCGTCCAATTTGAGAAATCAAGAAAATGGCAGGATAATTTAAAACAGCTCTACAGAAATTAGTGTTTCTTTTTTTCTTTTACTGGAAAAGTAACCACAGAAATTCTCTCCTTCACACGAAAGTCTCAGTTTCCTCTTCCAGTCTGAAGTGCTCTTTGTGCACCACTTCCTCTATGTTCATTTATAGCACCCTTTCCCAGAGTAAATACTCCTGTTCAAATAAGATCCTTAATGCTGGGAACAAGTAGGTTGGCCATTACTGTGCACAGCGGCACAGCTTTCAAAGCAACTAAAAAATGTTTTGAAGTTATATGTTTTTGAGAATTAGCATGATATATGAACATTTTTGATAATAGATATATAAGACTTTTTTTCCTTTTGGACTTCAAAACATAAAAGGTGGATAAAAATGTCTCTAAAATTTGAAATACTAAATACAGTTATACAAATCAGAAAAAAGGCCACATTATTTAAGCACTGATCCTTTACACTTTTGTTAGCTGTGTAACACAAATTAATTTGATAGTTTGGTTGGTGAAACTACATTTTTACTAATAGAATTTAAAGAAACCTGAAATAGACACACAAAATGTATAATTAGTGCTCATGTTAAATTATTTCAGGCTAAAGCTTGGATGTTTGGTTTTACATTTTGTGGAGGAAATTAAATCATTTTTAAAAGGAGAAATGGCCTTTTGCTAATACACCATTTGAAATATGTGTACAGTTAATCTGTTACTCTTGAACGGAGAAACATCTCTGTCTTGCTATTTTTAAATGTTGTGAACAGATTTTTAAAACTGTTCACTGTCAAATTCCTCTTAAAAAATACATCTACATTTCAAATCAACATTTTAATTGCAATAAATTAAGTGCAAAATATATTGTTCTTAACATTTGTTAAAGTTCTTGTTTAAAAATGACAGACTGTCCCTGGACTACTCTAGATTATTTGTATTTTATTGTGAAGCTATTTGTAACCCATAAAGTACACAAATTACATAAATCAATAGTTTTATTTACATAATTACTTATCTACTTTTTTCATCAGAGACTTTGATATTAATGTGCAGCTTCTACCAAAAGCTCACTCTTAAATACAGCATTTGTAAACAGGCATTTGTGATTCTATTGTTTTTATCCAGTAATACACCCTCCTCAAACCTTTCGGGAACCACGGTTTGGGAATAACTCTGCTGGCGCCTGGACCTCCGTATCTGAGGTCCTGGAAGCAGTTCAAGATGGCTTATCACTGCCTAACAGCAACAGAGTAAACCTCTTCTATTTAGGAAGCCAAACTCTTATCCAGGTCCAGGACCTTATCTTATCAGAAAAGTGTTTTTGCCATCACTCATCTGCCACTTCTATAGCAAGCTAGACTTTGTTCAAAAGCCATTCTAGTGAAGCAAAGCATGGCCATGTTTTCAGTCGCCAAACCTTATCTTCCTGTGTGTTGTATCAGAGATCTGTACGTAGTGGTTGTCATAAGAGATGTGTTTGTGTGAGTGTATTTGTGGCACATGGGGGATTGGGGATTCAATGAATAAACAAAAAGCTGACAACGTGTCTGATGTAACACCATGACCCCACTTCATATTCAGAGATGGGATCTTTTTACAGTTACTGGGAAAAGTAGTGAGCCTCTCCCATGAGACAATGCATGTGTCATCTCAACACTTTTCCTGTTCTGATGCCCAAATAGCAACGTGTGTCTGAACAACACAATTTCATGTACGGCCCTGTTTGTGACACAACCACTTAAGATCTAATAGAGAAGGTTGCGAGAGACATTTTTACAGTAGCTAAGCCTCCAATCTCCACCACTGAGAGGGAGGGCGGTGGTCGATTTTTTTGGGACTAATTTCAGTCGGACAAACAAATCACTCAGTTGATTCAGGACCGAGAGCTCAGAGGACACAGAGCTGCTGGAAGAGGCCCAGGGCTGGGCTTTACTCACAGTAGTCCTGCTACATCCATGCTTTAAGACCTCAAATCCTGTCAAAATGAAACACTGATAATTCCCAGTAGCTGTCAACAAAAGTGCCAGGTGGCTAGCCAGGCTTTTTGCATTATGATTAACACACACAATTAGAGGTATTTAAAGCGCTGCGATTCTCCAACAAAGTATAATGCGTGTGTGTGGCTGCGCGTGTGTGCATTCAGCCCGTTTTTATTTTTTCCCCTTTTTTTGTTGTTGGCAAACACAATATGTTTTTACACATCACTGGGAAATGTCAGCTCCCTCCCCTCTTGCTACAGATCAATCAAATACACTATACTACAGAAAGAAAAAAGAAAAAGAGGGGTTGTGTGAGACGACTGAGGAGCAGCAAACAACTATGCTATCTTTTACCGAACAAGGTAGAAAAACAGTAGATGAAATAAGAATTGACTTCCCGGGGTTTCATCAGTGCCCTAGCAGCGAGTTAGTCTCGCCTAACATCATGTACACAACACATCTCCACACACACAGAAATGCACACAACTGAAGTCTATGGGGATTTTTTTCACACAGGGCCTGACACAAAGAGCTGGAACATCAAGCACTGTCCCGACTCTGTGGTCTGGGTGTCCATTATTCTGGCTCTCATGGCTCTGTCTCTCAACCATGGGGAAGCAGAAAACTGTCAACTACTTTGTCCACATTACCCACGTCCCCCAGCTCAGACAGGAGCACTTGGTCACTGTCCCAGAAATCACAGTGCCCCAGTGGCTTCGCAGGAAAGTTAGACAAATGGAAGGCCAGAGGAGGAAAAGTAGGGCGGCCAGTCATCCTTTACTACGCATTTCTTTCCATGATAGTGAGACACAATGAAAAGTGGAATTCCATTACTTATCCCGGGGAAGTGTCCCTGCTATGCTGATGTCTTTTCACTAACATCGGAAAACTGATATCAATACTTGATGATGACGATCGATAGTAATGTTTGAGATAATGCCAGGCCTCTGAAATGACCTGGGATGTTTGTGCTTTAAACAGGATCCGCCTCAGATTTTCCTGTGAAAATCTGCATCATGTAACAATCCATAACCGCAGTGATTGAACTTGAAAACATGCCAAGGGTGACTTACTGCCATGTCATATCCTCCATAACAACTGCATACTATTACATGGAGGTCAGTAAGGTCAGAAACACTTAAACACTGCCAGAAAGCAGATGACCAGGGCTTTAAAAATGCTGTTATTATTATACAGTGTTTTACTGTTTGATAAATATTATCAACATTTCACTTGGACAAAGGCCTAACATTAAAATGGTAATGTATGCAACTTGTTTAAAGGTTGTCTTATTTATTAAGTTTGGCATTTCTTGCCGTGTATTTACTTTTTTTTTGGTAAACGAAAGAAGATTAAATGAGGGCAGGGCAAAGTCACAGAGAACGGGTTAACAAGAAATTAAATTATCAAGAGTGCCTCGTTTTGTTTTTTTAAATACAAAAACAAATGATTCAAGAAAGTTGATATGAGTTTCATAATTCGTTACTTAGAAAAGCAGTGGGTTGGATCGAAGGCTATTGCTAATATCTTATTGTTTCAGTTGGATAGTGTTTTTACATTACAAATACAAATATATGTTTCCATGCTGACTATGACTGTGGCAAAACTACATTTTAGTAAAGGGGAATGCATGAAACAGTCAGTATGTTATTGAGCATTTCTTCATAGGATTAAAACTGGCAGCCGTATCGAGCTTTGGCGATGAGTGATAAGACCTTAAGGTGCTGTGATGCAACATAGTCAGAGGATGTGTTTAGGATGTAGGTGGAGCATTTGGTGTGTGGGAGAGCGATGGTATGGTGTCATCTCCTGTAGAACTGAGCTGCAGGTGGTGTGAAGAGGAAGGACAGTTGACCACTTCAGGTAAGCTACAGCACGAACAGGAAGGAGGCTGTTCCCCGGGTCTTGGCTGGACCAGCAGCCACAGTGAGCCTCCCAGGGGGAGAAAGGAGGACGACAATCTGTCCCGCAGCATGCCCCTTCACCGCCTGCCTCACTGCACTGGCTCTAAGGGAGAGCTGGGCCAGGCGGGACCGGGCTGGGCAGGGTTTCAATCGGCAGGGGAGCGTGTGTGTGTGTGTGTGTTTGTGTGTGCGTGTGTGCGTGTGTGCGTGCGTGCGTGCGTGCCCTCAACACTGCGGCAGACCACGCGCAGGACCTAGTGGACAGTCAGTAGCCGGTCAGTCAGTCGGCCACAGTGAGAGATGCTGCAGCACAGTGCTGTTATATGCCATGAGCCATGACTCTATTAATGTTTCCCTACTGTGCAGGAGTTTACTTGGATGCTCTTTTATTTTTCCCCACTCTTAGTTACTCACAGACATTTGATTTATGTGATGATCTTGGAGAAGAAAAAAATGTTGTGCGTACATAAATATGCTGAGTTACTGTATGTTTGCTTCATTAAAATAGGGTTTGCTCTGCAACTTTCAAGAGGCGCTATCCATTACTTAAAACCACGCACAGCGTACACTGAATTCAGAAAATAGGATCTTATTCTATTTAATCAAACTACCACACAGTGACCCATAAAACCTAAGCTAGACTTCAACTCACAATTATTTCTCTGTTTGAGGATAACTTCAGACACTTGGATCTACATTTCAGTACACTGGGAATATTTTTGAAAAGGGTAGGTTGTCTGCCAAATGCCCTTAAAACATTTCTTACATCAACACCTCTTTTTCTACAGATGACAGCAACACTCCCATGCATATGGACAGACAAGATGCATGTGTTAGCTTTAGCATTAGCATTTATCAGAAAAGCATGACCCTGCCTCTTGACCCATGCCCTTCGTTTAATACACTGTGGCTCTATTTGATATCTCTTCAACGCCATCCCAGCTTGTCAGTGGTAAAACAACTGGAGACAGGCCGGGAGGGAGAAGAAAACATGCGTCTTGGAGGGGAGAGCAGGAGGGGAAGAAAAACAAGCATCAACTCAAGCAAGACGATGTATTTTCATGCATCCCTGTCTTAAATGTCAATATTTCTTAACCCTCAGTGACTGCAGCGCTGACACCTCTCCAAGGTTCAACAGAAACCGCATTCATTAATAATTAGCTTAGCAGTGAGAAGAGGGAGTGAGACTGAGAATGAAAGAGGCAGCGAAACGGCAAAATTGTAAACTTCTGTCCTTTCCCGAGAGAATCGAATTTCACTACAAGTTTTTTCATTCTTCTTCATTTCTTGTTTTCCTGGTGTGTTGGCCAGAATCCCGCAGGCGGCCCATGAACGAGCGATGCAGACGTCGCATCAGCCTCGCTACTCCCTCCTCTCCTTAATCATGGCTCTAATACCCTCCAGATGAATAAACATCTTCATCCCCTCTCTGTTAAGCCAGAAGGCTCCTCCACTCTCGAATCCAAGAAAGAAAGAGAGAAAGATAGAGATTTGAAGAAGGAGAGTAGGAAAAGTATGACAGATGGAAGGGGTGGATCAATGTCGAAATGCACCAACAGCAAAGTAACAAAGCCACGGCAAGGTGTTTCTGGTCTTCCCATCATTTGTCTGATCTATTTCCCCCTTGACATAATTATCACAGTCCTCCTAATTATTTTTTTTCTTCTTTAACAGATTCTAATGGCAGGCTGTGTTTTTATGATCATGTTGGTAAAGTGGAGATTTTTGCGAGCTGTTGTGCAACCTTGTCGCCTCAGACTGTGTCCACAGACTGCCACAGGAAGGGGGAAGGGGGCGGAGAGGCAGGAGGCGGGGGGTTGTTCTGGAGAATGGGCCAGGCCCCAGACCAGCATTTCCCTGGCCCAGTAACTGTCCAGAATACTCATGACATGTGTGTACAGTATGTGAGCGCAAATGGCAGACAGATTAGGGGTTTGCTTGTTTCCCTTTCTATGGGTTTTCTGCCGGTATCCAGGCAGCTCATCATCATATCTTAACACTACTAAAACACACACACACACACACAACACACACACACACACACACACACAAACACACACACACACACACAACCACACACACACAACACACACAACACACACACAACACACACACACACACACACACACACACAAACACACACACACACACAACACAATACACACACACACACACACACACACACACACACACACACACACACACACACACCACACACACACACACACACACACACACACACACACACAACACACACACACACACACACACACACAAAAAGCAGTTCCTTTGCTGCCCTCACCCTCATCTTCATTTGCAGAACAAGGTTGGAATATGAGGCCTGAATAAACACTGACAAATGATACAGGGCATTTTACTTATTCATTCATCACTTCACATTGATTTATTCCTGTTTATCTATTTATCAGCTGCAAAAAAACTTTCCACTGGATTGTTTTGCTTAAAGTTTGCATGCACCCATACTTAGTGGAAAAACTTTCAGGGTCACTGTAACATCCCTATAAGACATTATTAAGGTTCATCCTCTCCTTGAATACCCCTCCTCTCACTCCAACACCTCAATGGATATTCTCCTCTCCCATTTGCATTGGACCAACACTTCTTGGTTAGTAATCATTTACTTAGTTGCACACCACACCTGGGAGGCTATTTATGTCTCTCTCAGGAGAGGAACTCGGTTAGACTGCCAACGACACCCCTGTATGATATCATCACCATTCAATGGTAAACTTCAGAAAAAAATCTCAGGTGCTCATATGACTGGATTCATTCAAGATTGAACGAATACATCAACCATAAGAATTGAGTCAGGTGGTATAAAACATAAAGACTGCAGTTGCATTAGATGTTGTTTGTTTTTTGTGGCTAATGTGACCGTTCATTAGGTTTATGCGATTCTCGTGCAGTAATAACAAATGTTCCTTCTCATACGTGCTAATCTCTGACGTCTATCTGTATGTGCAGCTCACTGTGATGAACCCATTTCAAGGATCATCATTCCAGAGAGTGAATGTAATAGTTCCCCCAATATCAGTTATCACTGACAGCAACATCCATATCAGCTAATTTACTTTTCATTGGGCTTGTAGACGAGTGAGGACATCAGCCTTTATCAGTATATGAACGGAGAAGACATACTATTATGCTATTACTGTGAAAGAACTGGTGTAGCTGTGCCACTAATATAGAAATGGCATACAATAAGGTGGTAATAGGAATCTGCATCACTCCTCTAGGCGGCTATCTTCTTGGCTACATTAAATATCAAGAGAATATAGGTGACCTTTAATTACATTTGGCATGCAAATAAGTCGACGACTCAGGAAAAGAGAGATATACATGTTCTAAGATAAGCCTTACACAGCGCTTACTGTAACTCGCCTGGAATCAGGATCCATGCTGCTCTCTTTTGTCTTCAACCAGCATACTTCCAGCACAAACAGATGAAGCCAATAGGTCGAAGCCGTGCTTTCTCCTTCCCTTAATTTGTATTTTCCTGAGCGTTCTTGGGTTAGTGAGGTGACTGTCATCCCTGCAGCTGTTCATTGTCTGAGGGAGGAGTTGAAGTTGGGGAATATAATCCCACGCACTATGCATACAGCTGGGAGGAAATATGGGCACTGAGGTGGTGCATAACCCCCTGGGTGATTTGTAAAACATGAGCCATGGCACCCGAGCGCCATGCTGATGCTTGGGTCAGGTGACTCAGTCACAGGTGCATCATGGGAGGATCTCTGGTGAGGAGGCACACCTCCCACAACACTGCACGTTGGGCAACATAATGTTTTCTAAACATGGCTCTCTCTAGGAAGTTGCCTCCGTCTTTATTGTTAGTAATGTGAAAAACATTGAAATGTAGCAGAGGAGGTAGCTGGATTGTTCTTTTTTTGTAGCTGGATGATCAAGTTGAATCTACAACTGACGCTGAGATCACACACATTTAGGAAACATAATAGCACAACACACCACAAATGGCTGTGCCCACACATGTCGCTTAAATAAGAAGTCTTGATTAGGATTCGGCAGACACAACATCCCGCATGCACGGTCTCTGCTTGCTAGGCCTCAGATAACCTTTATCCTATAGGGTTTAATTAATGTCAAGCCAGTCTACTCTGCCCTTTCAGAAGGAAACGACTTCTTTTTCTGCCCTCATGAAGCTCAAATCCCTCTGTTTCACTGGTGAGGCCGGCTGCCTTGTTTATCCCAACTACAGGTATGTACTGCTCCCTATTAAGGCCAGCCACTTGTTACAGGGAAAAGGTTGAATTATTTACCCAACAGTAGAGGGGGAGGCAGTGAGAGGGAAAAATTAAACGGAGGGAGAGGCATTTTCATACATGGGATTTTTATGTTATTTTTCTATGTTATGATTGAAGAAGGCAAGTTTAATGATGCATGGATATAAGATGGAGGTGCTGATTAATAAGGAAAGTGGCCTCCTGGCATACAATAATTAGGAGATAAGGGATCAGGGATGAGTAAACTACGTGAAAACATACATTTAATTTATTTCATGAAAAACACCCTTTACACTGCCAGAAGTCAGAGTTTATACATTTGGTTATGTTGTAAATAGATGAATGTGTTTTGTTTAATAGATACCAAGGGCTGTGTGTGCACACTCTTCACCCAGGGCAAACTGTCTGCATTTCTATGTGCATCCCAGCTTCTCTGCGCAATACAACAAAACATACAGAAAACAAAAAGGAGCACAGAGGGGGAAAACGACCCAAACAACAACTCAACCACCAGAGACAGAGTTTGACTGTGGTGTGTGTGTGTGTGTGTGTGGCTGTGTGTGTGTGTGGGTGTGTGTGTGTGTGTGTGTGTGTGTGTGTGTGTGTGTGTGGTGTGTGTGTGTGTGTGTCGAAGAGGGAGACAGAAAGGGAGAGGAGGACGAGGGAGATGAAGACAAATGTAGAAAGGGAGAGAAGCAGAGGGCGGCAGAGAAAACGAAAGACAGAGGGAGAAATCAAATTTGCAAGAACATAACAAAAAGCTGTATCTCCGACAAAAGAGAACACACAAGGGTATTTGTCTAGCTGTCTGCACCAGCAGGATCCTCTGAAAGTTTATTAAACTAGAACCCTTCAAGAGAAGGCAGAGAGAGTAGTAAACTATACTACTGGGGAGGAAAAGAGAGAGGGAATGGGAGCTGGGGGGGGGGTTTGAATGAAGAGAAAACAGCTTGCTTTTCAGCCCTGTCTCAGAAATTCTTTTATTTCAGCCATGCATTAAGTAACCTCCCCCACTGAGTTCTGCTCCCCTTCCTGGTGTGGATAAAGCCGTCCCTCGGGGGAGCCGCTGGTAATTTCCAGCTTCGCCAGAAACTCAGGTATTAGAAAAGACCGCTTGGGGACCTGCCACAATATACCTTCACAATTTCATACGCTCTGAAAAAGAGGCAGCCCCTGCTTCCCAGCCCACCCCCACCCTCCCAGTAAACCCCCTCGAGGGTCCCCAGTTCAAATTTCTGAAGTGCAGACAACGGGTGTATGTGTGGGGGAGGGGAGGGTGGTGGTGGGGGGCCCGTGGGACTGAGCACCAGCAATAGAAAATCCACTGCATAGAGGAGAAAAAAGCATTTCCTCTCTGGTCTGGCAGGAGTGCCTTTTTTCCCCTGGCTCCCACCAGAGGCTTTTTACAAAACATGTGTTGCTGACATGTTGACAGATTGCTCAGTGAAGTGTTAGGCGCATGCACACGGCTGGCCATTTAGGGGGACATGGCTTCCTACCCAACATCCTCTACCTGAGGCACCATGTTTTATACATCATCCCCCAATGAAAAAAAGGAAACAATAAAAGGTAAGGGAGTTGCTTCCTTTGTGAGGAAAGCAGAATATCAGAGAGCGGAGAGAGACTGCGTATAATGCTGCCTTAGCTGAACTGCGGTGATGGGGAGGAGCAACGGAAGTGAGAATAAGGGAGGGAAATGGTTTCAGGCAGGAAAGGAGATAGCGCGGAGAGGTGGGAAAAAAGAGCTTGAGGATGCATGGTTTGCTTATGTACAGGAGGTGAGCCTGTCAAACCAATAAGAAGCCCAAAACACCTCCTCTTTGTCCTCCTGTATGAAGCCACCAATAGCAGGCAGGACTGTGGAATCCGATCAAAGGCCAGCCTCCAGATCCAACTTTTGCTCCTATCAGGGTATCGACAGCACACGTCTTAATCGCCCTGCGGCTCCAAAAGTGCTGCCGTGGCAACAGGATGGAAATGGGGATCATAATGTATTCATGGTGCCGGCGACCTGGGGGCTGCGGAGCGCGCTCTCTGGGGACCGCACTTTACCCAGAGCCAGACGTGTCTGGGCAAAATCACTCCACACAAGACAGCAGTAGAATACTGAGGAGCCACGACAGGATGGAGGGAGGGATAGATAGAAAGAAAGAAAAAGGAGAGGCAACAGAGACAGTAATGGATAAAAATGGGAGATGATAATAGAAAAAAAGACAAAGAAGGGTAAGGACATTAGAGGTAAACAATATATGTTGAATGAATTCGAGTTTGAAGAAAATAAAAAAGAGGAAAGGTTGCATCACTCCAGTACTAAACTGAAACTTCAAACACAAAAGATCTGAGGCTTTCAGAGGAAAAAACAGGATGTGATTGGTGGAAATGGGCTTGCTGGGATGAGTGGCTCTACCTTGAGAAGCCTGATGCTGCTTGACCAGGTGGGCGGTTGGCTGGGAAATAAATTGCAGAGGAAATTGGTCTAGATTATCAGGGCCACAAAGAGACATGGCCCTTTGGCCACGGGCAAGGACGGATAAATGCCTGAATGAGAAAATGAACAGAGAGGGGGAAGATTGATGGTTGAGCAGATGGATGGTTAGTTGGGTTGAGAGTCCAGTTACCCACAACAACCCAGCATCCCAATACCCACCAATCCTATCTGCTCCGGAAAAATAAATGCTTACATTGGAGATTCATATGGCTTTTTTTCTTGGCTGAATGTAATGTGGTCTCTGACCCTTTTCATCCTAATGATCTCCCCCTCCTCCTCAAAACACATTCTCAAACTCATGCACACCCACAAAAAATGCTCACATGCACAAACAAACAAAAAGCTATAGCCTGACCTGCTTTTCCTCAACAGGAGGGCAGCTACAACAGGCACCATGCCAGGTAAACATCCTCAAGCCTTGTGCACTCACTGCAGAGGGTAAAGCTCAATGCTGGAAACACTCTCTAAAATACAAGCAATAGTCAATTATGTTTAGGACTGCGCAGACATTCTTAGAATATATATTCCTCTTGCATGGCCCTCCTGCTGTATTTAGAAATACAGAATAGAAAAAAGAAAAATGTTACTGCATTTATATCAAGGCTTATTCTGTAAAGGAAGTCATAACACCCCCCCCTAGAGGTGATGATTCAAATGCATTAAGTCTCCCAAAATGAGAGGATTCACCTGCGGACTGCGGTGCATCCTACTGCACTAACTATCCTCCACACGTAGTACACCCTCAGGCATTCAACCTAGGGCCAAAGACAGCTCTCCTGTCTGTCTCCCCTCCTTCCCTTTAGCCGACAGGTTCTTCGACTGCTAAGCTCCAACACGGACCTCTGCGTTTGAGATGACTGTGCAGAACAATCAAGGGAGAGACAGAAAGAAAGAAAGCAAAAGAAGGAATGATGAACAGGGGCGAGCGATGGATCGCGGGCGAAGAAGAGGTAGAGAGAAACAAGGACATCAACAACTTGTTCTCACAGAGAGATGACCCCTGGCCATCCCGAGGCATCTGGTTTATCTAGCTGTCTGAGTAAGCCACGCACACACCTAATGACTCCAACCTGGACCATGTCCCATAGGTTTTTTTATCCCGGATTACGGATGGGGAATGACAATGGGCTGGTAAACTACTGTGCCTCACATCTAGGAGCTCATATCAGACAAGGACTTGTCCATGATGAAAAGACAGGAGTGAGTTGAGAACAAGGTTCAAAGTTACTGAGAAGTTATGGAGTTAGTTTCTGAATACTATTTATGTAACATTCATGTATCCTTAGGTTTAGGACACCTATATTTTTTTTTAATGGTGCAGTACTGCTGATTTGTATGCATCATAAATGCGGATATCTCAAACTGAAGGTCAAATATACCCATAACTCTGAGTTGCGCATTATGTTGGGGGCCAATATGGAGATGTAGTTTGGACTCTAACCTCTATCTTTTTTTGCCTCATGATGCATGGCGTTGCTGAACAGTCCTCAATCTACTTATGTGGTGGAGATTAGTAATCATCTAGGGTCTTCATATTGATGGCCAGGCTCAGCTTGTTTGCATATTTACTGGCCTTAGAGCCCAGTCGCCTGAGGTGAGAAGCAAATTACATTTCTGCTTACCCCTACGCTCACAACTCTCTAACACTCTTTCAATCCCTCGTTTTCACCTCTTTTTTTTTTATAACCCAACCTCGTTTCTCTTAACATGCTGATCAGTCATCTTGCGGTAAGCATCCTTGCCTGCCTTGGTTGCATCCGTATAGCGGTCTCATTTGGCTAACATCATCACAGCGTAATCTTGTTGGAGAGAGCAATCAGTTTACTTTGGAATTAGGTATTCCGTTGGCGGGCCCGGAGAGAGGGAAGGCTCATAGGGTTTAAAGGATGCAAACGAAAGCATGCTCTCCAGAATACAGTCCCGAGCCTGATTTGGTGATAACAACCCACACAGGCTCCATGTGAGAGTAATGAATGGCCAATGGGAGGCCTGAATAATAATGCAATTGGATTAAAATCCAATCACACGATGGTTTTGTATGTTGACTTGGTTTGTGGGGTATGTTCTACAAACCAAGTTCATGATGAGAAAGATGCCTCATGCTTTGACTGGTGGCACATAATGTCCTAATATACACATGACTACTCTGTTTACTATGGCCCAATATCTCTTGGCTGTCAGTCCAGCAGTTTGTTGATCTGATTTTGGTGCACATGCATTGCATATAGAATAAGCCGGAGAGCATGATGAAGTGATTGTAACAGTTCTTTGTGGTCTTAAATCAGTGGATTATTATTATTATCAATGGATTATTTAGAAAATGGCTACCACAGGTGGCATGTTACCATTTAATCAGGGATTTTAATCTCTCGTTTATCGCGGAGACACGTACCAAGCTGGCATGCTCGCAGCCTTTCACAGAATCCCAGCCACTCGTTGGGAGGCCATCTCTTAGGAGAGGCTCTCTGATCAAATCGATTGACTCCTCCAGGATGATCGATCAGCCTGGCAGGTTGGAGGTGGAATAGATTAGATGACCTTTACATTCTCAGTGGTGTGGACCCCCCACTGTCCACTGCTCTTAACATTAAGAGGAAATCTCTGTATTACCTGACAGCACGGCTTGACTGTCAAACCATTACGTTCTGTACCGACACACAATGTTCCCCCTGCCAAAGCATAGTCCAGCTGGTGGCCTTTGAGACCTTAAACGACACCCATCCTGCCCATAAAACTAAATTTATGAACCCACCTTCGAGTCCGAAAATGGCAATTAGCACTAAAGAACAAGTGTGTTACTTCACATGATATTTGAGAATCCCTGTCCGTGTGGGTGGTTCGACTCCCTGTATCCTGAAGTATAGGAGCGGCTGTTCCACAGAGCCCTATAGTAGCCCCCACCCGAACACTACCCCCTGGCCAAAAAAAACAACCCCTGGGAGGGGTAGAGGAAAGGGGGGCGTAATGTTGAGTCGGTGATAGTGTAGCCCCAAAGTTTCTTAACCACAGTGGCGAGCAGGATGCCGTCACAGCTGGCTCCGCTCCTTCCTGTGGGCCCGCTCCATGGAGCTCAGCCTTCTGGGAGACATAAACCTGTCGGACTGGTCACTCTTTCCACCGCCCTCCATCTCCCTCCTTCCTTTCCTCCCATTACAGGCAAGTTGGGCAAAAGCCATCGAAGGAAAAAGCCCTTTGGGGATCAATGTGCAGAACATTTCCACACAGACATAAAGTAAATCATATGACCTTTTCATTAGGGAGTATTGACAGGATTCAAAGGCCCTTAGGTGTGTCTTTAAGGTGTCTTTGAATAAGGTACATCTTGATTGGTGAACTTTTCTTTGTCTCATAGCCATGTTACATCCTGTAGGGGCCTGGTCTGAATTATCCTAGGGAATCATGCCATTGAAAAGCTCTTTGGCATTTGATATGCTAATACCGAGTGTTAATTACAAAGCAAGTGTTTGTTCGTGTTAAGCATTTCATGCAATTGTTTATCAAATCAATCCAGTGCAAGTGAACGCTCATTTGCAACATAACACACCAGACAGGTGTTAAGGTGCTGTGTGATCAAAGAAGTTGGATTACTGCAAACAAGAGAGAAAAAAACCTTCCTAAGATATTTGCATTTTTGGAGTATTCATATATTATATTACTTTAAAAAAAAGGTACAAATGAACCAACCCAAACACACCTGACTGAGTCCAGAATGTCCATAATGTTTTTCAAATAGATGTTTGCCTTTTCTTTGTGCCGAGTTATGTTTCTCTGTATTTGCTTCATCATTATTCTGGTGAGCAGTCCCACGTTTGAAAAAGAAAAAAGAAAATCATTTGAATTCTGGGGACCCAGAGGAGAGTGAGCAAAACCCAGAGGTAAGATCCAAGCTCGCTCTCCGTGCCCTTCTGTTGGCTGCCTACCTGGTAAACATCTTCACGAGCTCCTTGCTTTCAAAACACGTCAACCGGTGCCTATGTACTTTGGACTGGCCGGCCAAGCAGGAATTGAGACTTTATTTGTTTTTTTTACTTTTTCCTGTCTCTCTTCCGAACCACCGCACATAACCTGTCTGGCATTAATGATGTTGTTAATAAAATGTGGCTGGTCTGTGGGTGGATTTGCCTGGCAGGCCTGGTGCCTGTTCTTCTCAGAGATAAGCCCTGCTGGCCTTATCTACCTCCCACAGCCCTACCCAGCAGTGCCGTGCACTGGACACACAACCAGTCAACTCATCACTGGCTAATTACCACCTCTGACTGCCTTACAAAGCAGGCCTGGACTCACATCGCTGCTGCGGCTGCTAAGATTGGCTCTCTCCTACCTTGACTGTGTCTCTCTCCACTTCTTTGTCTTTTACCCTTCCCCCTTTCTATCTCTCCTCTTCCCATGTCTCTATATATTTCACTTGTCTCTCTTGGCTAGTTTTGTCCTCTTATACTCTATTCCATTTCCTCAGCCAACAGGCTATTCAAATATAACTGCTGAGTTTTATGGCATAGTATTTTTCAACTGTCATTGAAAAGGCAAAATGCAACAGCTACATTGTGGGTTGTCAGGTAAATCCTGCGTCTACCTTCCAGTGTACGCCCTGCTTTTTGCAAAGGACTAATGGCATGTATGATACAGTTTCTAAGCAAGGGCTTACGCCATTTGTGAGCTGCAGTCGGTTCAGTCTCATAGCTTCAGCAGGGCAGCCGAAGTCACTTGCGTTACAGAGGGAGGGAGCGGTTTCTTTTATTCAATTGTTTTCCACTTCCACGAGCGTGTGCCAAGGGGGAGGAAAGCGCCGGCTTAACACGCTCTGCAATTCAACACGGCCAGACGCAGTCCTATTAAGATTTAATGTGCCATTCTTCTGCTTGTGCCGCTGAAAAAGACTTGCAGGCTGAGGAAGAGAGTGAACAAAGAGCAGGCAGAGCCAGGGCCAGGGAGAGATGAAGAGAGTAAGAGATGCCGAGACAACTGCTCCATGCCAGGTCTTTGTCACTCGACTGAAGTCAGTAGTTTCAAAGGGATGCTACGTAGTGGAGGGGGAAAATAACAACAATGTTGTTGATTTCGTTTTTCACCCAGTCCTTGTAGTTTCAGGTGAGAACATGAGACTATCTCTCTTTTGTCCATGTCACCCCTGCTATTGTGGCTACCTACTTAAGAAAGAGGTCGACTGGATGAAGTCACAGCATGTGTTTACCCTCTTGGGCGATGAATTATGTGTTGTCTAAAATACAAAGTGCAAGCACGCAGGTGCTGTGAGAGAGCATGTGTGCACATGTGCCCGATATCATGTGTCTGTGTGTTTGCGGATGACTGATTGAGCAAGCAATTACATGAGACGGAGTGTCTTAAAACTGATTAATAATGAAAATTAAGGAGATGTAGTGTTGGCCATCATCAACTCTGCCATTAACACACAAACACAAGCAACCACACGGGCCCCTCTATTCTTATTTTTGATTGTATTTCTGCATAAGATGCAGTCCTCGTCTGACAAAGACCAATAAATACTTTATACAGTGCATAATGTGTGCGGTGTGAGCACAAGGGAGAGAGAAAGAGGGCGTCCTCACGAGGGCATATGCTTTGAATTCCTAATGACACTCCTGTTAACGTTACTGGCACTGTCACACAGAGAGAAAACGCACACGGATGATACGCCGTGGAGTCAAACATCTACTTTAATACTCCCTTTCTTTCTCTGCTTCTCTTCCCGTCTCTACCTATTGCTCTCTTTCCCATAGACACTCGCATGCCCCCCACACAAACGCATACACACAGGAAAGACTGAAGTCCAATTCTGAGAGCTCACTCTAGCATGAGGTCTCTTTTCAGCGGCTTCGTTGTGCCAGAAGTAGCTATTCTCCCCTGACCGCCTCTCCTCCTTTCAAAGCCTTGTAATCAGTGTGCTGCTCTTTGTACCAGGATGTCGCAAGACGCCCCGGCAAAAACACAGCAGAGTTTCTGATGAACAGCAGTGGCTCAGAGTTCGGCTAATCAGGTCTTGCTCATGTCGCTTTCCTCTTATGTGAGCCCTTTTGAAGCGAATAAAGTCTTTGCAGTTTGGCACGTTCTTCTTGGCAGCCACAAAGCAGCTGTTGGATCAATACACAAAGTTAGTTGAAAAAACCCTGTACAACCAATAGGAGCCCGTTGGAAACAGTTGGTAGAAAACATGGACTGCCAGGAGCCTGTTCATAGTGGAGGGTATGACTGAATGTTTCCATGCTGCTGACCCAACGACTTGATGCAAATTAATTCATACACTTCAAACAAACATGCTGTGGTTTGGAATGGAAAGGGGAAACATATCAGTGGGTTTAGAGAAAGTGTCTGGTTCCCAATCGCAGACAAATACTTCATATTAGAAATGTGTCTAAACTATTTCTATCATATTACCAACCTCTTCATTGCGGGGGGGGGTCTTATTGTTTTTCACAGATATTAATATTTCATTTGTATTTTTCTCATAAATCTGAAATGTATTTTATTGAAGCGGAGTGCATTTTGCTATGTCTACAGGGAAGAAGAAGGGGGAAATCTACATAATATAAATCCATATATGGCCCAGTTATCGCTCCCTCTTTTTCAGTTGCACCCTCTCTGATTGATTCCTTTATCTGAGGGAAGCAGAAGACATGCTCTGTTTGCTCGCACAGTGGCCGGCAGGAAAACAGAGAAAGACACTTATTAAAAAGGTCATCTCACAGAGGGTTAAAATAGCAGGGCACAGAGCTCTCCGGGGGGAGCAGCCATGCCCCTCCTCTAGTGAAGGACACAAGAAAAAAGGTGTTGCTCAAGGGAGCTGGACCCGTAATGAAAGAATGGCCACCAGGCTGACAGCCCATGTGTGCACTGGCCTATTCAAATACCTTCAGAGACACAGAATTGGAAAACAGACTGTGAAAGGCTTTGTGAAAATGCAATCTTTTGAAATAAACTCTCGGCTAGATGTGTTATTTTTGTTTATAATGTGGGCTAGCTAGTAAACACAAGTTAAAATGAGCTCAGGAGCAAGGTTGGCGAGTAAGTCTGAGGGCATGTTCCTTGCAATCTCATCTCAAGCAGATGAACGTGTCTTGTGCCAACTGAGAACAAAAGTCAAACTGTAGACACCGTTTCTCTTTCTCCATGAACGATCGGTAACAATACGAGGGTGCACTAGACATTACAGTGAGATAGTGAGACAAAGCATTCGTGAAGTGTTTTTTGGAAAGGCCTATGGAATAGCAGTGCCTCCAGCCTCCTGTCTCCTCCCCAGGGCAGCCTAAAGCCCTGTCGGCAGGATGCTGATCCCCACACGGAAACCTGATCCCAGCCATCCTGGAGCCGGAGGGGGGACGGGGGAGTGCTCTCCCCCCGTGGAGCCCCTCCACTTCTGCTCCAGAGTTAAAGGGGTGCTCTGGGGGAACATTCCTCTAGCCCTGCCCCAGCCAGCCTCCAATCTCAACTCTCTAGAGGAGCATTCTTCCAGCCCTGCCCTAGCCTTCACTGGGATCTCCTGGGGAGCATTCCTGAAGCCCTGCCCTAGCCCAAGACGGGCTCTCTGGGGACGCATTCCTGCAGCACTCTCTCTTTCTCTATCTCCCTCCTTTTCCCTCGCTCACTTTCTCAGACTCTCGCCTTCCTCCGCAGTCCAGCATTAGCTCGATCAATAGCACCGATCGCATCAGGGACATGAGGCAATCCATACCCATGCGCTCCCTTAGCGCACTGCAGTGGTCACGACTTAAGTGCATGGAAAGGTGTTATACCTCTGCCAGACAGGGGGAGACAATGGCGGCCATTGATCGCAGTGACATGCAACATCTCTCTCTTTTCTCTCTGTCCATCGGGCGTGGTCGACATGCAGCTAGAATCTGTTTAGACTTTCTGTGGTGACATTTGCGTTTTACAGTAGAACATAGACGCAATGAGGCCCAGAATAAACATGTGAAGCTGAAGTTTATTTGGCCATGTCTGGGTCTGGTAATACAGTATATAAAACGCTTTTGGGATATCGGCTGGGGGAAAAGAGCTGAATTCTGACAAGAAACACGTCCATGTGGATTAGTTTCAGTCAAGCTCTGCAATTTGTTTACCAAACAAATTAAAACATTTGAAATTCTAAAAATGCAGGGTTTAGCAGGTGCTGGTTGTTGATTAGAAACGGTGTCTAATAAAGGATCCATCTGTGAGCAGAGACTTGATGTAAGGCAGATTAATTGGTCATGGATGTCTACATAATGCCACATAGGAAATCTCCTCCCATATTCCAGAGAATACACAAACACACACACTCACACAAGTACTTGGTATGCCATCTAGAAGTTTCTTTTCTCCCACTGTGTTTGAATACTAATAGTGTTTCTGCGCAATCACAATACCCTAATGGCAATTAGATTCTTTTGTTTAGTTTCCACGGGGGCTCTTATCCAAACTGTGTTTTTTTCATCATTGAGCAATTAAGAGTCATTTGTCCGTAAGATTGACATTTTTAAAAGCCAGTCTTAATTATTGAAAAAATATGGCTGAGTCAGTCATGACCACATTACAGCGGTGCTGAACATGAAGAAGTTATCCCGAATCAAACACTCAACTGGTTGTCTTTCAAAATAAATATAATGTTAAGCACTGTTAGAGCACCCTAAAAGTAAAATAATACCCTTTGTGTTTTTATTTCTTCAGTTTCCCGAACAGACTGTCCACATGTGTGTGCTGGCTTGATGGAATTAGGTGTTACATTTAACAAATAAAAAAGGGTGACAGAAGGTGCTGCACTTAGTTGTGTTCAGACCAATGAATGCTTTTGTTGGATGACAGTAATGTGAAAGTGAACAGTGCATTGATTTTCACACCTTGTGTAGACTGAGCGTCACTTTGAATGTGTACACACATGAGCAAACCGGAGGAACACATACATGTTAACAAGCATGCCTGCACATACAGTCTCTTTTACAATGGACATGCAGGCATTACTGCTTAAATCAACACCAAGACGGACAGAGTTCTGATTTGCACACTTATATACACACAGAGACAAACAAACATAGGACTTTGCTCCTAAGATTGTCTTACAGTTAATGGAAACTCTTTGTAAAACTCCTCTACCCTATTATTTGTGGCTTGCTGATTGTGGGTTGTAAAATATGAAACTGGGCTTGAATGTAAACAGAAAAGCTTAGATTTCCCATAACCAATGTTTAGGATTTGCTTTGAATAGCTTCTGTACTACATCAGAAACAGGATTGTTCCATCGTAGCCTGTTTATATTCTGTTTCTAAACAACATAGTAAGGTATATGCCCATGTGCAACATTTGGAAATGTATGTCAGGTGGTGTTTCTGAATGGGCGCCCATGAGAACGTGCAAAGGAGGGCAGCAAGTCCAGGAGAAGCACATGGAAACCTTCAGTTCACATCATTAGTTCCGTCTGCCACCTTGTCATGATATTTATAGCACTATTCATCCATCAACAGTTCAATGACACAGTCTGCCAATGGCATCCTTCTCTTTCAGTCCCACTAGGTAATACTACTGCAGCTAGCTAACATTGGGACCAGTGAGGGACTTTCCTGGAGCGAGGATCTGTTTCCAGTTGGTGGTCTGGTTACTGTGGGACCTCGTAGCCACAAGTTACACTCGGGTGAAATGTTAGAATTAGTATAGCGCTTTGTAAAATGTTAAACTGAAACAGGCAAGGACAAAATGCACATACTATAAATACACACACGGTAGCCTACAGTGATGTATTATAAGGACACATGGAGGCATGTCACGCCTGTAGATATTGATGTACAGCACGTATAAATACTGTTCTATGTGTGTGAGGCCTGCATGTGTGTCTGTGATGCTGGAAATCTACCAAGGAAACTGGTAGTCTGGTGTTGTGCTCCCCTTGGTGCAGTGTACTAACACATAGTGTGGCATATTTTCTGGTGAAGGCATAGAGTGAGAGTGGGAGTGGGAGAAGAGCTGAGTGGCAGAGTGGAGGGGAGGCTCGGTGGGCTGAACGTTGTTTACCTGTCAGCTGGCATTGATTAATCTTGTGTTCGGTGAGATCGCTCAGCGACTCGAACACCTGCCGGCAGCTGTCGCAGCTGTGCAGTGCGGGCTCCTCGTCGTCGTCCTCCTCTCCCTCTTCTCCTTCCTCTGGAGAGAGCAACCTCTTCCTCAGACGCCCGGTCTCACCATCCTCCGCCGCCCTCTCGAGGGCGCACTCTGGATCTGCGGAGACACAGGAAATGAGCACCACAGTCAGAGGGGTGACCCACACAGTGAGGTACTACAGCTTCCTCTGGGTGACAATAAAATTGATTTCTAGACTCTGGATTTAATAAAAACAATAATAAAAGCTGTAATAAAAATGCAGGTTCAATTTGGGCTGCTGTAACTCAACCACTCATACTATAACAGAAGTGTTGGGCAGGTGAGGGTGAGATATATACACACACACACACACACACACACACACACACACACACACACACACACACACACACACACACCACACACACACACACACACACACACACACACACAGTGGCACGATGCTCACACACACACACACACACACACACACACACACACACACACACACACACACACACACACACAGTAATCCAATCCACACATGCACACACACCTTTGTTATTAGAAATGGTTTTACGTTGTGTTTGCCCTGCTTCACCCAAGCAAAACTTCAGTATATGAAACTAGACTGATGGGAATATGTGTAGTTAATAAATCCTGGATTGCAGTTTTGGCTCGACCAAAGAAATATGAAATCCTGCCAGTGAGTGCTGAATTGCATCAGTCAGCATCTATCAAAGGAGACGGACCTTGCCATATTATCCAGACATCTAGGCCAGAACAGTGGATGTATGGAGCGTAGCACAGTAAGACACACGAAAATGAGATTGGTGTGTGTTCGGCTGCCGTCACGACACACTTCCCTAAATTATTCAGCCTTGCTTGCAGGCAGCCGCGGGTCGCACACATCAATATTCTTCAATCCATCTGCAGTTTTGTCTCTTGTTGGCTTTGTGCTGCAGCAGTGCCAGGGGTGGGCGACTGAACCAGGACTAGGAATCATCTTTCAAGATAATCTGAAGTTCTTCACATGATGCTGAAATATTCGGACAACAAATCAAACCTTGCATTGTTCACTCACAGCACACCATGACATCTTCACTCAGAAGCATAGTAAATGGGTCTTGCAACAGCATCTTATAAATAAGCAGCATGGCCTGCAGCCCTCTTTCTCCCCTGCTGTGACCATTACACTTCACAATAAGACTGATTAAAAAGCCATACTTACAATCAGACAATCATGTCACCCTGGTATAGGCTTTGTGGGGGAGAAAAGCCCTTGCACTTTCCTGGCAGCCATTTTAAGCCCCACTGATGCAAGTGTTTCTCAGCTCGTCCTGAAACTCCGGAGGGGAATGGTAACAGGAAGCTTGTTTTTATGTCGCCTGGCACACAGTTAACAGTGCTTTAGGAAAAAGGTGTGTGTGGCACCGATGCGCGCAGGTGTGCGTATAAACTGGGTGTCTATACAAAGGGCGGCCATTTTAAGTCTTCCTTCAGTAGGGTGCTCTTAAACTGTGAAATTCCTTGAGGAAAGACGTTCCAGAACTCATCTAGGCCACCCAGGATTTTTTAGTTTCCCCACTTGCGCCAAGTATTGATGTAACATCACACCCTCCATTGTCCTTCCCTCTTGGCGACTGAGGCTCTCGGAACGTGCCCTCTAAAAATATCTGCACTGTGGTCCCCAGTGGGACCATGCAGAACAGAACAGAACAGAAGGTGTTTCAAGAAAATGAAAATCCCAACCCAATCCTCACAGATGCAGGCCTTTCCTGCTCTGGGGGGGAAACACTTCTGACTGAGGCCAAAAGCCACAATATAAACTAATGATGATTCATCCACAGAATTCTATTTTTTTCCAACGGCCTTTATGAATCATTAATTTATCTAATATTACAGCTCAGACCTGTCAGGATAACTAACTGATGGCTACATTTAAGCATTTAATGTTTTGTCTGCAATAGAATATGCATTTACCAGTGCAGAATGCAGAAGCATTGTAATCTGTTATATTAGGTATTTTCAAATGTTTTCAGAGAAATTAAACCAAACATAAACGTTCTCACTTGTCTCTTAATTCATCTGACAAGTTTCAGCTGCAATTTACTGTACAGTAAATTCAAGCCGGGTCAGGGCTCCCTCCGAGCCCAGTGACCTCCTGTGCACCACAGTGATGCAGCGCTGGAAGTGTAAACTACTACATGTTTGGAAGGGTTGACGCAGAATAAGCATGGAGGGGGGGCTTGACACAGCAAGGTCACGTCCAACCCTGGGATTAAAGAGCCACGTCAATACTGAGGTTCCTGCGCCTCTGGGCCTCATACAGTAATCCATCAGATCAGGACATCCTCTTCTACCAGTCTCTACAGGCTGGACAGCAGATCAATACCAGCATGCTCGGAATGGCTGACACTCACAAACTGTATGGAATATGGGGGAAAGATGTGTGGCATATTGAGATTTTTTTATCATGCCTGACGTCCTTGTTAATTTTCTTAAAATCAGCTTGACAATGTTGTATGGCAGGTAAAGACAAGAGGGACCGCTGATCCATATTCTGATAAGGTCAGCTCGAAGTAAGATGATCGTAGCTCAGACTGAGAAATTATTCATGGTTGATGATGATCTGACTGAAAGGACACATTTTTAATCTTTATGGTACTAAAACTGCATTAGTTTTGAACTAATAAAATGTGGATATCTGAAGGGTGATTGACATCTTTATAGCCAAGTAATATCTGCCTGAGACCAAGCCCATCCATCATACACACAGTGCACAGTGACATTTATCATGCCACAACTTTCATCTTAGGAGTTGAAGAGTCCCCTGGACCCCCCACCCTTATATTATTGAATATTTCTGCTCTTAAATATTTATAACCTTATAATTGATATTCTCCTCTCTGCTCCCTCAGCCCCACCAGGGACCCGTGGTCCCTAGCAGGGAAGCTACTTGTCCCCCCACTGTCTGGCCCACACACTGAGATAGGAGGAGACACTTGACCACAGGGAGAGGAGGAAGAGCATGGACGTAAAGGAATATTTAAAGAAAGAAAGTGGGAAAATTAAGGGGTAAAGCGCAAAGTCTGGCCATGCAGCAAAGCCAGAATTTAATATAATAATGACCTTTGCAGTTAACGCTTACCATTAACCCGCTTTAACATTGCTGGAGGTTTTATGTCAAACATTAAGCTTGAAAATAAAATATTGATTTTCTAGGGGGCAAAGTGGTTGTTGGGTACTGAGATATCTGTTTTTGAATGCACCATGTGATGGGTGTCATGTGTTTTAAACTGAAATGTATTACAATCTAACCCCATAGTCAACCCAAAAACCTTTTGGTAGGGCTTGAAAGCACTGAGGGCGGAGTTCTCACTTGCCTGTAGAAACAGTTTGCCTGAGTCTTTCCTTGTGCAATGACAGACCTTGGTGTCAAAAACATCATTACCAACTCACCATCTCCTCATTTCCCCATCATTTCCCAGAGATCCTTATTCTAAGAAGCCCCCCTCCCCGGCAACCCAGCCTACAACCACCCACCCCCAAGTTCGAATTAAGAATTTATTTTAACCAGCAAGCAGCTTCTGTCGACATATGTTGGCGGGCCTGATCAAAGGTGAGCACGCTCCTTTATCAGAGTGAGGGAGGCTGTCAGAAATAGGAGGACATTAAGATTGAATAACCTTCACACGGTTGCCGGCACCTCATTATTTAAAAATCTAAAACTTTTGCAGAGCACCCGCCATATATAGGTCACACTACATTCTAATGCCACATGTTCCTCCGAGTGTATCCTCCTCTGTGTGGATGGGATTTGGGGCTATCCACTTAGACCGTCACATCCACTGATCCCCCATCATTAAAGATTGTCATGATCCGACGACGTGGCTGTGCACTTGACACTTGCCAGATTGTTAACAATCCTCGTGAATTTGCATTGGGGGAGTCTGTGTTCATATGGTCGGTGTTATCTGATTCATGTCCCCCTGATTCCTATTAGGAACTAATTGCTGTTTAGTATTAGGGTGCATTGAAAGTAGTTTAGTAGAAGTATTTGTCATAAGTCATTTCACTCATTACAAGCACAAAGTGATGACAAATATTTCACACCGTGTTATATGCATTATAATAATGAAGATTTTATAATGCATGCTGAGATAAAAATAAGAGCAGCACAGAGAAAGGAAAGGTGCTACACAATTACAGGTGGAGGAACACACAATGACAACACGGAGAGCTCAACTTGAAGGAAGCAACACATATAATCACAGGTACGCAGACAGTATCATCCAACATTAAAATGTCTACACCAAAAAGAGCTATGAGCATGCAAAGGGGAATGGGAATCAAAGCCGTTGAATGAGAAACAACATTTGAACATACCAAATGTTCTAATTCTATTTCTATGTCTCACTCGCGCTCTCACAGGGAGTGCTAATATTGAACGGAGCGCCTTGCTATGCCATTAGTGCAGTAAAACATCAAAGGAAATGAATAATAGAGAATATGATTTTCTGAAGTGGTGGAGTGAAAGAGTCCTTTCCTCTTCCGGCTGTAGTGAGTCCTGCAGTACATTGATCTGCGGGCAGCCTCAGCCAGAGCCGGGCACGGCACCACTACCCTACACTACGGCACCTTGCCACCCAGACACTCCTTCAGATCTCTCGAACACTTCTATTTGCCTCAGTCCACTCCACTTTGACAAAAAAAAAAAACAGCCTCAATCTGACATAGCCGTGAGCAAAAAAAGAAAAAAGAAAGGGATGTATATATAAGAGAGAAGAAAAAGCGCTGAGCATGTGGTTATAATTACACACAAGCAGCGCAGTGGTAAAGCCAAGCTGCAGATCTTAAGCCTGCTCGACACTCTCTGGGTAAAAAAGCGCACTGCCTCATTAAATCTCAGATATCACACTGTTCCTGCCCCTCTATACTATGCATAATACTGTCTATCTTTTAGAGGGCCTCTTTTGTTAGTATTTCCCCTCTGCCTTTGCTACATATCAAACATGAATAAGAAACAGGATGCCGGGCCTGCAGAACACTTGCAGAGTCACAGAAGAGCACAACTGGGGGTCTACTTATGAGGCTGATCTTGACACCATGTCTGATTAAGCCCTCGGCTTGTCAGGAGTCTAATGGCTGCTGTGGCCATGTCCGTCAAATGCATGAAAAGCAGGTAAGCTGTTCCGCTGCCTCTCAATTTGACATTAAAAGGGTCTTGTTTGGGTAGTGGTTTAACTAGGAGGAGGAATTACTGCTAGTTACGATTAGGAAAGTTGGAGGAGAATGATTGGAAAAAAGCAAGAGAAATCTCCCAGCATCTTAAGAGTGTACAGGCCACAAACAACACTTTTCACATTGACCATTCGACAAGCTGCATCCTGAGCGGGGGTTAAAAAATAAATCAGTCAGACGAAGTCAAATGAGGAAAGTGAGAAATTAATTTGTGCGCCCTCCTGATTTCTCCACAGGCAGACATCGATCATGTGGCGGCTGTCTCCCCTCACTCTGGAGATAGAGGCGGTGCAGGGATGGGGAGAGGGGAGATTCGTGTGTCTGAGGGGGTCGTTGTAATCAGGCACACTCATTAGCTCTACTTTGGCTCTGGATGACAGGAGGTCTCCGAAGCAAGTCTGCCTTTTATGCCCAGTCCTTCATCCCTTGGGCTGGGGTTAGAGTGGCAAAGGAGACTGTTTCTCTCCACAGAACCACCCACCATTACCCATCAATACACATTAACTCAATGGCAGATAGATATCTACTTTTTAAAGAGATTAATGAAAATGTTAAAAAAAGAAATGACAGGCATATCGCATCAATTGGCACACCAAAGGGCGAATCGGTAAAACACGAGGTATAATGGATAGCACCAGAGATCAGAAACTCCAAGAGGCCTGCTTCTGTTTGTGCTGCAATTTAAGAATCTCAAATCCATCTCTAAATACATATTTAAGTGTATGTCTGCAGAGAGTTCACAAACAAATACTGAAAGAATAATGCTGTAGTCATACGAAAAACCCAGACTTATTGTAGTGGTGCATGCTCCTGCATTTTGCACAGGAGCACTGAGAAAGCAATGGGTAAATGCTGGACTAATGTGGCAGCCTAGGAATATCCAGGGTCCCCAGCCTGCTGGGCAAAACCATCCATATCGGGTTTAAAATAACCACGCCTGAGACTTAACCTTTACCAGAGACAAATGAAATGAAAATATACAGTGTGGTGCATCAGGAGCAGGCTTCATTCATAGGGGGCTTTCTGCTAGCCTGACCTGAATTACCGCTCCATTCCTGGAGGGCCACTGTGAATGGCACGCGTGGAGACAGGACACATTCATCTGGGTAGCTCTATTCTACATCATACAGACGGTTGGGAAACAAAGAGTCTAAAAAAACAGCAGGAACAAACAAAAACACAAGGACAGCTTTAAGCGCACCTGCATGCAAACACACAAACAAAGAAGAGCTGCACCACTGTGCCCTTCGCGTAAACAAACACATGCAACCATGCCGTTTACAGTATGAAAACCTCAAAAACAGGAAATGCATAGTTAGTTTCATTCTAAACCCAACGAAGAATGTGCAGACAGACAGACACGCACACAGATCTAGAAACATGATCCACTTTCCAGCCGAAAATGATGAAATATGAAATGGAGCATTACCGCTTGGAATGGCAGTCTGCCCAGGACTTTGCTGGTCCTCTGTCACATTGTCTTCTACTGCCAGAAAAAGAGAAGGGGGAGAAAAAGAAGGAAAGAAACAGTTAACTGTGAAAAACAAGTTGGACACATTGAGATTTCTTTTTTTTTTAATTATTTACTGTTGAGATTTTCTGTATGGAAACTCCAAGAGATTTCAACAGCTTTCGACAGCTCAACCTGTGGTTTGGGAATCCACACAAGCCTTTCATATGTATGAGGTTTGGCAACAAGGCAAACAGCCACCCACGTAAATAACATATTGGACTGGGTAATGACGCGATGAATTATGAACGTCTCCCATGAAACGTCCTCCCAACATCAACAGTGACCAAGGAAAAACACCTTGATGAGTGCATGTGTAAGAAGGTTGTTTAGTCCGCCTAGGTTGGATTAATTAGGTGAGTATCAAAAACACGATTTGTAGATTCCAGTATAAATATGGACCTTCTTAAAAAGATGACTGATCCAATCTTAATACCAAAAAAAAAACATAAATTCGAGAAATATATATATTCACATTACGTGTGGTAACAACCAAAGTGGCTGCAAAGTGCTTTTTCTCCTTAACGGATGGCTGACAAAATAGTGACAGCTTGATCGGCACTGAAATCCGCTCATTAGGTCGCATGGCAACTAAACCACTTTTGACTTTTTGACAACAGCATGGCCTTGAAAAACAAGACTTCTGTTTAGTAAAAGGCAAGAACCTTTTACATTGGAGTCTTTTTGGAACTGGTGAGAGTTCCTTGTGGCATGTCAAGTACGAGAAATGAAATGGATTTTAACAGCGGGAAGAGAACAAAAGAGTCTCCCACCTGTTCCATGTAAAATGAGGGTCTCACTGAAGACTTCTTACGCCTCTGCGTTCCACCCCTGCAGTTGAAATGCATTCTCCATTATGTCTTTTCTTTCTAGCCTTTCATTTCCCTGGGCAAAGAGGAAGGGGGAGTCTGACAGGACCTCCCAGTAGGGGAGTGTGGCAGTGACTGCCAAAGCAGAAACTGGCGCACTTTTAAAATCGCACAAAATATCCTGTACTTTGCATAATTAAGGCTGGATCCTATGGTGGCAGAAGCCCCCTCAGGGGAGTAAGAGTCAGTGTCAAGCAGGGTGTCAAACCTCAGTGAAAAATAAAGAGGAAAGTGTCGAGCTGTTTCTTATGAAGATTGAAAATGACGGAGGCACTATGTTTCGATGTCAGGCCTTGTCCAGCCAAAACCAAATTCCAAGGAAATTCCTATGAAAAGCTTTTATTCAAAATAACCAATTGTAAATAAACTATTCACTCAATGCATATGAGAATGTCTCGGAATGGAAATATGTCCCTTAGAAACTATTATAATTGATGTACACAAAAAATATGCTAAACAAACTTTCATGGGTCTGGCAATTAATTAACAAAATCAATTAAAAAAAGTGATGGAATAGACATAGTTGGACGGCATGGCGTCATATCCCTCGGAGCCACCATAGAGAACTGCATTAGCCAACACAGAATCATTGTCCTTTTTAAAGGAGGCCTTAGTGACTGACGCCCTGAGAGTTTAATGAGTTTCTCCAGCACTGTTGAGCGCCTTGCATCTAGGATCATTTAAATGGGCTAGGGATGGGGGTCCTAATAAATCCCCCATGGTTCCATCAGAGATTGGTGGTGGGAGCTGGAGTTTTTGTTTTGATTACCGTCCCTGTTGGTGAGATGAGGGAGTTCATGCAGAAAATTCTATTTCACAATGCCATAAGAACTTCAACATTACAGCCGTTTGCGATGATTCGTCACCACTGTGAACTTATTAAAAGTTTTGTCGTTTAAAGTAAACAACTTCCACCATAGCGCAAAAAATCCTTTCATTTGCACCTGTCTTCTAGATAATTAATAGCTACCTAGGAGCGATCATAGAGGGTGAGCTGTCAAGTAAGGGCAGACTCCTGTGATGTCTCATACTGGCTGGACATTTGATCAACAATCAGCACAGTGCAAATCAAATAGCTGGACAGTTTTAATTTAAAAAAAACTCCAAAGCTGCATTCACTGCTTAATGACAATGACTTCAAGTGAATATAACTCAGTCCACATTGTTGATAATGCATCACTGCTATCAGTTAATTAATGTTTGACAAGGTACACTATATCACTCAGTCAGTGACAAACTGTAATCATGCTGCTAGGTTTTGTTGATACAATACCAAACACACATGGGAGCATTTCAGCACTGCTCCTTTGATTTTCAAAACGCGGAGCAGCAAAGACATAATCCCACAACAAGTGGCAGAGCATTAAAGAGGCCACTAATTAACACACTGGCCACACACAACTAAACGTAGAGTTACTGTCATTATTTAGAGATAGACAATCCCCAAGACAGGACATTTCCTTTTTAGGGATGAATTCATTTTCTACAGATAAGGGAGCAAAATAACAAGCAAAAGAAAACAAGACGCAAGTAAAAAAACTAAATCATATGAAATTAAGAAAAACAAAACAGATTGATCTCCGCAAGCACAGCCAGTAATACATCACACCTGCATTCGACTAATGATTTAATAGACATGAATAAGCAAAACATGACAAACTCTCAGCAGCTTGGACCTTTCCTAATCCATCAAATGAATTCCTGCTGTGTAGGAGAATGGAGTGAAGAGTGTGTATATGTACGTGCGTATACAATTACTGTACATTCTTGTGGTTTTATTTGTGGATCGACACGTAATTCTGCGTGTGTGCATGCATGCATGTGTGAGTATTTCGCAGCACTTTTTCGACATAAAAAAAAGCCCCGAGTGTGTTCCTGGATATGCTTGACTCATCTGCTTGGTTACAGCCAGCTTGGACGATACAGTGCCGAACACAATGGCTGTGTAATCCGCCCTGACTGACCGAGAAGGAGACGCTCGCCACAGGGACTACAACTCAATTTAGCTCAGGTCAAGAGGTCAACCCTCCTCAATTAGGGCCGGGAAGGGAGGGAGGAGGACACACACTGCACATGAATAACTTTCTTAATGAGCATTATTTGAACTGGTGATTAGTGTCATAAATAATTTGCAATAAAAGGGGCATGTTAATCACGTTGCATAATATTTTTCATCCTATAAATATAGCCTTGTACTATAAGCAAATCATAAGAGCAAAGAAATGAACTAGTAGCAATCAAGAAATTGTCATGAATCAATAATCTCATTATGCGATTATTGCAAATATAGCTTCCAAAACATATGAATGCTATTCATACAGGAAAATGGAGCAGCAGTGGTGGAAATCAATCATCGTCTCTGAATCAGAACTGTTTCTCCATGTGGCAGACAATCCATGACAACAAGAGAGACACATGCCATGGAGTAAGGAGAGATATCGGCCAGCTCCCGCGACACCCAGTCCAACACACTGAGCGGCATGTCAAGAGCACTGACAGCCGTGCTAATGGGATTTTTCCACGGCTCCATCATAATTTCCTTAATGATAATACTAACCATATTTTTGTGTCACATTAGAAAAGTGTTAATGGGTGTTATGCCACAGATCATTAATTGTGAACAGACTGGAATACTGCAGCTTCCAATAAACTAAGAATGACGCAACTGTTAATAGACATTTTAATAGGGGAGAAAAAATAGTGCTGGATGTAATATGTTCATGTTCATGTTTTATTAATTGTTCAAATTAACAAGAGGCCTTTATTACATTTATCATTAAACAAACTCAATAGAGTGTTTATTTAAAATAAGGAGTCAAATTAGTTTTTGAGTAGTTCTTTGACAGAAATATTTGCTCTTAAAAGTATCCATCACACTTTTTAGTTTCACAGGCCTATGCTTAAAAAGAGTTAAGAGAAAGCAGTTGTGTATCTGTGGGCGTAACTTAGACTGTTTATTTTATACAACATAAAAACCTTCAAATTATGGGGAAAAATATTTATACATTTTATTTGCATCATATTTAAAAAGCGGTTTTATTCACCAGATACGAAAGGGAAAAAACATCTAATCTATTTATGTATGAGCAGAGGAATTTTAACATAACAGACTATCGTGTTAACTTAATTTTTTTAAAGGCCTTACCCGTATTTCATAAATAAACAGAGATTTTATATTTCTAAGTGTAAAATAAAAATTCCTTTCGAGTTTTTAGCCAAGCAAAACTCACTCATGTGGCAACAAATTGCAGCTCCTCAAAAACATTAAATATTTAAGGTGTACATGACACAACGCTGATTTCCTGACAACCTCTATACTTAAAGTAAATGGCGCAGAAAATATATTTATATATGCGAATGACAGATCTGGAAACGTCCTGCACAGCCAATAAACACATCAGGTTTAAGACTGTCATTTGTGCTCCAGATGAAAATATCAACCCAGCCTCACATTATTCAGGAAGTGCTGTAGGACAGGCAACGTGGCAGTCATCACACACATACATGCAGGATTTGGAGAGAGATCCTCCTTTCTCGCTGCTCACCACTGACTGAGGCAATGTGCTGACCCAAAGCCTCAGCACATCAAAACAAAATTACAATGTGCCTACAGTTGAGACATGTAGAAGGCTCAGGATTGAGTACATGTCAGTGGCTGGGGTGAAGTGTTTGCATATAAGCGAATGATGTATGGTCTTGTCCTGTGCCATTTATTCCCCCAAGCAATAACGTAGCCGGATCTGTCTCTCAGACTTAATTGAAACGGGACTTGTAATGTTGCCCTTTTCCTCGATGGGACCAAAAACATAACCTCTGACTCCCACAAGCAGCCAATACGGAGGAAGTGGGTGTGTTGGGGTACACAAGGGAAAAAGAGTGCCAACTGTCACAGCATAATTTTCTCATCTCCTCTGCATACACTCCACATCTCAACTATCCACACCAGTCCCTAAAACGCTGCCCGCTCTCTACCTTCCCTCTATTTTTTTTTAATCAGCACCACTCTTTATGTTCCCCTTCCGCAGAACAAAGTGTTCTTTTCGCACAAAGAAAAACACAGTCCACATTGACCATTGCCTCTAGTCAGCAGACGACAACTTATAAAAGTGAAACCTGAACTCTGCAACTGTGTTCCGTTTGTGAAAACATACAATATGTGCAGACACGGGCTCACATGAGGAACACTGTAAAAAAATGCTGCCACAAATGTAGAGATATCACTTTTGTATCAACTAAATATATATGTTTTTAAATTTACAAATAGAATGAAAACTCCCATCTTTTGTAAGCAATAGTGGAGAATCAAGTGTCAAGCAACTTCTTTTTAATTACAAGGAAAGTTATTGTGGACATCTGTATAAGTGTAATTCTGTCCCAGAGGAAAGAGATAGACAAAGAACAATAAATAACATCTGTTTGGCCTTCCTTGGATCTGATCCAAAACAGGGAAATATCTATGACGTATCTGCATTTCTGCTCCGCTTCGGAAATGGGTATGAGGACATAAAAGTCGGAGTGTTTTGTGCAGCATATTTTTCCAATTTAAATGTTACTGACAATAACAAAACAAACAATGTCATCACACCAACTTCATTTGCATGCTGATTTTCTCTGTCTTTCCCTCTCTCTCGCTCACAAAGATATACACAAATCTTGACAGATGTTCCTCTGAATTCACACGCACACACACTTGTAGCATGAAGGTCTACTTACAGGAGACGATTATATCTAAGTGATGCGTCTTTTGAGAATAGCAATTGTCACACTAACGAACTAACAAAAAAAGCAGTCAATGCCAATCTGGTCTAAGAAAATAAGGAGTCTATGTATAGAGCTGTTTACTGTGAAAAGAGCAGTGCCGGTGTGGAAACAGAATGTGACAATTTTGAGATGTGCATCCACTCACATTTCCACCCTCTCCTGGGTATTGATTTAAAATGGTGGCTGCATGAATGTACTACCGCAGACCATGTAATCTTCCTTTGAGATGAAGACTTCCGAGAACGAAAGGGGAGAGAGAAAGAGGTCCACAGACCACAAGCTGGGAATGTGAAATTGTGGACAATTATTTGCTGAGCAAAATACAATGCCTGCCAGATGAACTGGAGCTCAACCTCCAAACCCCAGCAGCTCCCCCACCAAAACGCTACGGAGAAAAGTAGTGTGTGAATATGTGTGCGCATGTGTGTGTTCATGCATGTTGCTCTGTCTCAATTTCCCACTCCCTCCCCCCTCTCACACACACATGTACCCTCAGCCACAATTGCATGGTCGAATTACCAGCAGTCAAACTATTTCAAAAATGACAGAAAAAGTAAGAAAAGGAGAAAAACAACAACAAACATCCACATTTTCTGCTCTGTATATCCTGACATGCTGTACTAAGATTTGATATGAGATATACAAATGATAAAGTTCCGTTTTTCTCAAGCTTTAACTGAAATGCAGACGTTTACAACTTTGTAATGAACGTGTCCAATTAGCACTCAACATAACCACTAATTTCTCTTTTAACTATTGTTCACAGACATATCACAGCCCTCCCTTTCCCCAACATATAAAATGTTTCCTCCTTAGTTTCTCAGACAGGGGGGTCACGTGATTCTGCACCCCATTCCATCAGACGGCTTAAGTTCCGACAAGGAGCGTCTTTAACACATCCAGATGTTTGCCAGCGTCGCGCTGCACTGTTGCTCTCTAAATTATCCATGCCATGCCCTTACACTTTAACTATCATTACAATACAGTCTGAACTGTAACCGAACAGCATTCCCCCGGTGCCATGTACGTAAATGCAGTCGATCTCATGCGCAACATAGAAGAAGAACACTTCGAAATGCGTTTTCTTTTCAAAAACAGTTTCATTTCAGTGAGCGATAAGTTCAGTTCATGATCGTCTAGACTTGTCATCACCTTAAAATAAAATGTTCTGAGAGCCACCAAACATAGGCTTATCACTTACCTTTCAGTGATCTTGGTTTAGCTTGCTTGCGGCGCGACATCCTATAGAAAACGCTGAAGTTGCTCAGTTTCTGTCTGATAATTTGTGCACGGGATAGTCTAAAGATGTAGTCTCTCTAAATTCCACTGACCAAAATCGCGGCTGCCTTTTTACCATTACAGAAAGATGCAACTTAGCCCTTGCCGTGCGCTCTAAACACGAGTTTGCTGTTATTTAGTGATGAGTAGGTGGATGTTATAAAATCCAATTACCCCGATCGGTATAGACGACTCTATTTAGTTGAGCTGGGTATCGGGAAAAGTGTGAGAATACAGTAATCCCCGTCATGCGCTTCCATCTCCGGGAAAACACACACGCGTGTAGGCATGTTCGTTTAGAAATAAAAGCGTAATATTTGCCTTTCGCATCTCAGCTCAAATGCATCCGCGTGAGAAAGACATCAGCAAAACGCCTCCTGTGAGAGTGCAAAAAAAATTGCAACAAAACCAAAAAAAAGGAGGAAAAATGATAATAACACTTTTCACTTCATATCCACCTAACAGCAACAAAACTATTATAGACTGTTCCCTTTCTCACTCCAATTCGCTAATCATGAATTAGGTTCGGAATCTGATCCAAGTCTACGTCTAAATTGCTCTTAAAAGAGGATGAAGAAGCAGAGAGAAGATGGAAGCTCCCTCCTCATCACAAACCTGCAAGGTCTTGGACTGCGCTGTCGCTCCGGTAGTCCACATAATAATGGAAAATGGAAGCAAGGCCCCCAAAGCCATCAGGATGGCTCCAGAGGGGGCCCCTACCCCGCAGGGACTCGCTCTGTACGTAATCACTGAGGAAATCATTGTCAGCCTGCCTGCACTCACACACAGACAGAGAGGCATGATTAAAATCCTAGGGATCACGGCAAGATGCGGAATGCTGGATCTGCTGGTCCCGGATCCGGAGTCGAACTCTAAACCCAAAGCCGGCTTGCTCACCCTGGCGTCTCTGCCTCAGCTCGCCGACGGCCACTCTCCGTCTACGGCAGACGGACTGGTCCCCCTTCTGGTAGAAATGGTTAAGCAGAAATACGTTTTCTGTGTGACTGTTGACATATGTGACATGCAATGGCACGCATAGAATTTTAAATGAAATGTATTTTTTTAAAGACGGAGGTTTTTTCTTTTCATGATTATAGTTCACTGTGAAATAGATTGCTATATTGTATGATCTTAATGATTTCAATAATTAGTATAGGTAATAATTACTTTTTATAAAAAATAAAATATTTTTTTCCGTGGTTCTGTCAAACAATGCCTCTTTCTCTTTGATATTATTATTTTGGATTATTATAATTTATTCAATTATTATTATATTTTCTTGTTTTTATTTGATAAAGTCAGTACTCATCATTCAAAATATAGTTTAGGTTAATGCAATTTGATACACATCAGCCTGCAACTTATGAATTCATTTCATTAGAACACCTATTAAAAATAAATAAATAAAAACATGTTTTTCTGGCTCTCTCTCTCACACAATGGTGCATTGGAATACACTGTCACCTGCACAGAGATATCCAGACCCCATACTGCCCCTGCTATGTGAAAATGAGATCCAGAGAGGAGTCCTGCGGTGGACTTCTCACTCTGCACTCTGCCCCTCCAAAGCCTGGAGGTAGCTCCATCTAAAAATCACAGTCACGAAACAGCTTCTCCCACTTCCAATGCATTTCTATTCTCTGATTCACAGAGACAAATGTAGGAGGTGATTTTTTTTGCTGCACACCTTTAGGGAAGGAGAGAAACAGTCGATAGGGCAACTCCCAAACACAGGCTGGTGTGGAAGGAGAAAATTAACAAGAACCTTTGATAGCCTTTACTGGAGCTGAATTTAACTTTGCTAAAGAAAATTCTCCACAGAAGTTAACCAAAACTATAAAAGTTAATGATGTGAGTATATAATAAAGCTGCTCTTATTCTATAGGGTATTCCAATCTTTTACTTTGGAGTTCATAATGAGGCCATATACTGTTATAGACATCTAAGGTAATCACCTACAGAAGTACTATGTAATAGAAAAGTCTAGAAAGCTACAGAAGAGGCATCTATTAGCTGACTGTCATAATTAGCCTCTTATTTTAAAGAGGGCTTGTTATTTTGCCACTTTTGTCTCTGATCAGTGGCAGACGTGAGACTAAACTTAATAAAGGAGAACTTATGACCTACATATGATGTCAAGGCTTCAATTCTGTTTCCTCAATTTGGATCCCGTAAATGTATCTGCATTCAAATTATTTCCCCACCCACAAGCTGCCAGAGAAATGTGTGGAAAAGATCAATAAAACCAAGTATGACACAGATTGACATGATGTGCTTTGGTAAATTCAAAGCCATCACAAACTACAGTAAAGTTGGTAAACACACACATATGAAACATCTATTTGTAGGTGCTTGGAATCTGTCAGGAGGTCCCAGCTGCTTTAAAACTTCAATCTTAACAATGCTCTAAAGTTCTCCCTCTCTGTCTCAGCACTCTGTCAGGCGGCTCTCCCAAAGTTTTACCACCTTGCCTCCCCTCCGTACCTCTCAATTGCTCTCTCAAACACAAACAAACAGTGCTCTTCAGTCCTCCAGGGCTCTTTGCTACTTTCATTAGTGACAAAGTAACTGGGAAAAGGTTGACTTGACTCAGCGCTTGCACAGTTCAGTCTCTTAAGTTACAGTACACTCAGAAGTTGTTGTTTTTTTCCTTCAAGTGGAAGAAGCCTCATGTGAGGAATGCTGTGCATGGTGCTCCAAAAACTGTCTGACACGGCTTGTCCCTCAGGGATAACATTATAAATATGGAAAGGAGAATCAAATATAAATTTTTTGGAGCAAATCGGCACAATGAAAATCAACAAAAAAAAAATTGTTTCAAGTCTCACCTCTGAGCGTGAGGGAAAGGAAATCAAACAAATATAAATACAGAAATGTGACATGTTTGTCAAAAAAACAATGCCTGCCAGGGAAATTTCTATTCAGCATGTACCTATATGATAAGGCATATTTACAAAATTAAATAATGGGTGTATGCCTACAAGGTGCATCTTCATATTAAGTCACAGTAATCTATTCTTTTTCACTTTTATTCTTTTTAATCCCGTGTATATTCCATGTGTAATATCTGTTTCTTTTTGTTGCGGGAGTGCCATGACGTGTGCATTTCGCAACAGGGATGAATTAAGGTCCATTTTATCTTATCTAATCTTAATTGTTTTGTCCTTGAAAAAAATGCTACATTAAGACTAGCCTTAAACTTCTATCAAACACACAAAGGCACAGTTTGTTTTCAGATGCTTCACAGTATTTGTAGTAAAACTGAGCAGTTGTGTGGAGATTTTTTCCCCACCCATAGCTTTTAGTTAGACATTGAGACGCCACAGCAAGTGTGTGTGCCACAGCATTAGAGATTTCACTCTGCCTCTCAGCAGGGTGAAACGTTCCCTGTGGAATCTGCGTGGTGGGATCTTCCAGCAGATCTTCCTGACCTGTGGCCTCCTCACCCTCTGTGCTTGGCTCCGGCTGCACATTGTCCAAAAGAAAATCCAAGTAGAAACTCAACTTTGAAACTCAGAGAAAGTTTTAATCCCAATGAAGTGTCTCCTGTAGAAATAATAATCACTGAAGGCTATTTAGGAGAAATACTCGCACAAATGGTGAAAAACGGCGGCTTAAAAGCACAGTCGGTCAATTACACTCGTTAGAACAGGGCAGATACACAGACATGCATGTACACCAACCACATACACACTCTTGACTTGCCTCATTAAAACCCATCCAGCTACTAGAACTCAGAGATGTGAATGTTTCCCTTGAGGAGAGGGGCACGTTCATTTTGAGAAAGGCAGAAGATTCAACTTTTTTCTTACTTGCTTATAATTACAGAGATTGCTGGAATGCATGACCCTGAGAATAAGGCTGAGTCCTGGGAGAGTCCACCAGAAGCATCACCATCTTCAGTATTGCTCTCTATTGTGTGTCTCCCTAGTTAGATGCCACCCACACCAGGCATGAGTGAGGTCGAGACAGTGCCCCCATCACTAGAGGAGTGCTCCCCAGGGACTTTAACTCTGCTCCAACCAGCAAAACTCCTGAGGCTGAAAAAAAAGTCAAGATAGCGAGTGACTGAAAACATTGGCCTCTCTGAGCACAGAGACATACTTTCGCTCTAAACTGATTAAAAAAAGAACAAAAACAACAGAGAGCTAACAATCAGATGGCTTCAGATTTGGCAAGCAAGTGTGAGTGCTGCTTTCCAACTTCAGTGTTATCCAAATTGCTGGGAAATTAAACACTGGAGCAAAAATGGATCATATGTATGCAGTTCACATAAAACTGTGTCTTTCTCCACCAATAACTGGTGCATATATTTACAAAAAGAGTGGGGAACTCACAGAAGAATATGCGGGATTTGCCTCTCAGTGAATAGCCACGCCTGTTTCAATAAAAGGTCAGTGACGGCCTACATGTCTCAACATCCTTGCAGACTGAGGGATGTCAGCAAAGTAGAGGGGATGTTGAGTGAATGGTGCTCGTCAAAAGTGACCTTCCAGCTGGATTTATCCTAAACTTCCATCTTTCCAAGCCAAGGAACCCCGTGAAGCAACTCCCAAACCGGGTCATTAGCACAGTGGTGTCACCAGACAGCAGATCACGGGCCAGAGAGGGAGCAAGAGGGGGACTCCTGGCACTGCAGCGGCTGCTGTGCGGTTTGACATTCAGGGCTGGCTGATCTATGGGGCTGGGGAGACAGTGCCCTTGCTCTGGGTCTTCATGAGGAGAAGTTCCTGCCAGTTTTCCCCTTACTTACTCCATCAAAAAACTGAGGTCACGAGATGTTAGTCGTAGCTCTGACTTGCAACATCACAACCCGAGCTGTAGGGTGTTACCATGACTTTAGTGACAATATTATCACCTAGATCCAGCACCAAGTAAATGCACACCATGATAGCTAACTGATATGTAGCATAATGACATTCCTAGACAAACTTATACATCGATCACTCACCAGCTAGCTTTATAACTACCATGTTCAGAATATACACCTATGGAATGTGGAGCTTTTTTTGGACCAATTTTAAACTGCTTGTCATGACAAGAATCTCCACAAAGATGTGTTATTGGCATGAGGAATACCGTTTAACCACAGTGGGAGTTTCATAGTGTGATCAAAAATCATTCTAGGGGTTTTATGTCCTTCTCAAATGGCTTTGACCTCCACAGCCTGTCTCGAGCAAATGGTGACCACTATGGCCATGCCAAGAAAGAGATTCCCCTGGGTGCATTACCATGAGCCAAGACGAACATAAAAATCTCTCGGTGAAGGATGGACATTTTCCACTTGGCACCGCCACAAAAGATGAAAAGAAAAGATAGCAAACCCTTTTTTTTTTACTGAAATGAGAATGATTTTTCTTGCTCATTACCACTCTCTCATTAGGAGATCTTCACTGTAAGAGGAGATCAAGCCCACTCACCCCTCCATATTCTGGTAGTTAACTAAGTGTGCTACAGAGCCCCTTATCATACAGAACATTTTACACATCACCCAGACTCACCTCAGACTGTTACCAGATGTCTGATTATCAGGTTCAATGGATGTCAAACTGAATTGAAGAATTCAGGCAAGCATATTTTTTTACAAATGTACAAATATTTCAAGGCCAAGAATAGTAGCTACTGTTTTGAGTTATATTGATGAGTAAACACCATGTGAGATGCAGAACAAACACAAACATTGTATTGATCTTAACCTAACCCAGTGAATTGGCCTTTGTGAGCTTTTACAAAAGTCCACAATTGCGTAGTCAATGACTAGAGGTCGGATTAAACCTTTTTGACTCTCTTGCAGAGTAATGAGCTGTGGTGCAAATTAAGAGAGGCCATCTCATCATGTCCAATTTAGTTTGGGATTGTCCCTGGAAAATAGGCAGATGCGTGGAATGACTGGTGTGTTGTAGTTGTGTAGAGGCATGTGGATAGAAAAGGCTCTGAAGGATTAGAAGAACCCTCACTCCCAGGCCATGCACACATTATTCATCCCCTCCTCCTCTTCTACCCTCTCACCTTCATCTCTACCACCCGCCCACCACCTCTCTTGCTCCCCTATGACTCTCCCACTTCCCTGACAGTTGCATAAGCCCCGAGAACCTCTCTCCGGACCTCGGTGGGGGGAGTCGGGAGTTGGGAGTTGGAACAGTGTTAATTAAAAGAAAAGGTTAAAACACACGGGGGTGGCAGAAGGCGCGTTCAGGAAGCCCCCATGGTAGAGCAGCTGCTCACTGTTCCCTCCCTCAGGGGCCCCAAGGAAGGGACCAGGGATGGAAGCCAGGTGATTGGGGACACCAGGATGAAGGAGTGACTGGGCCATAAAGGATGGAGCAGATTTGACCCTCACGCTAAGGAGCAGCCAGTGGGGGGGTAGCGAGTGGTTCCACTCACCTGTCCAGTGCCTCCCTGCCCGGGCCTTGGTTTGGAGCTGATTAGTGTGTCCCAGAGAAGGTCTCACCTCCCTAAACACCACCCACAGACAATACCTTTGTAGTGGGACGCATGCCAGGCCCATTTAGAGGAGTATGCCACGGAGGTAAGGAGAAACAGACAAAGTGTGGGACGAAGCGGAGAGGTACAGTAATGGCCTTTCAGAGAGGAACAAGTCAGGCTGGACATCACAGAAGAGGTCAAAGGGTTTTGTGGGACAGAACAGGCAGAAGTTTAGTCTCGGAGAATCAGCCCATCAAGATCCTGCACAGCTGTTGTCGCTGACTGCGCCATGTGTGATGTACTGTCTGTGGGAAGTCATTAAATAATGATAAATTATCACTTCATGTTGCTCAAATATGCTGCATTATTTTCGGGAAAAATTATATTCATCCGGGAAAATTGTTGGCCTAGTTTACGAAAGCCAACATTCAGGTAGGTGTTTTGCATCAATTGGGAATAAATGATAAATGATCACACTTAGCAGCAATACTAAAAAGATGATTCATTAAAGTAAATTAAGTACAAACTAGTATAATATCCCTAAAATAAGACAATACAACCATGTTCTTTGTTTTCCTTGCGAACACGACCACGCACAATCATCCCCTCTTTGTAAATTATCTCACAATTGGTTCACAATATTATCTATCTTAGGTCAATATACATGGTAAAATCAAACATAGCACACTGATTGCCACTTCAATTAATTCCAATAAATACTCATGAGCTTTTAAGACAAACAAGAGGGAATGAAACAGTTTTTCCTTCCTTTTCCCCCCAAACAAGAAGAGATAATTAAACGTCTATCCTCAGAGAAGAAGTGTTCCCACTGGAAGGTTGTTTGGTTTAAGGATTTGCTCAGTGGTTTGACTCGCCAGGGACTCTTCATTTGAGTCTCAAGGTTTTATATCTCTAACAAGGCTTTAATTGCCAAGGTAACAGACCACCTGATTAAGCCTGACAATAAGTCTGCTTTATCTGTGGGGTAGGAGCGAGCAGAATAGACTGCAGGGATGAGGATGAATATTGTAATTCAGCTATCAGCGTGTCATGTATTCAAGCTCAATAACGTTGTTAGTTTTAAATGGCCAACAAGAATCCACATAATATTGTGTGGTCATGCACCTCAACATTGTGCATTTGCCTCCTAAATTATATTTACTTCAGGTCAACTTTGGAAATGCACAGCACTTGCAGGAAAGATCCTTATTCTACTGAGAGTGTGGAGGAGGTGGCACTCAAAGCCCAGGTCCCATGCCATGTGCCCTCCTTATTGTAACGAGTGCATTTCTCTCCTCAAACTCTGACTGGTGAGCGAGTTGAGGAGGGGGGGGGTATTCTTCAGAGGAGACGGGGAGCGTCTGGTGGTGAAAAACTCTGTGTTAAAGTCCCATCTCTCCTGTCAGAGGGCTGACACGGGGCATCCAGGGATGCGGGGCCTTTGGTGCTCTGAGTCTGGACACTGGCCTAGATTTCCCCCTCTACTCCCATCCACAAACCCACCACCACCCCCTCCTATAACATCCCATCTACAAAACACTTCTCAGGCGCCCCATCTCATCTGTTCTTTACTGTCAACCTGACCTCAATGAACTGCCCTCCTCCTCAAGCAACTACTCCCCATCCCATCACTCCGCCCTGTATAACTTTCTTTCTTGCTTTTACCTTTCCTAGGCAAACCTGTTTATATTTTATTTAAGAATTCACTTTGAAAATATAATTAATGTCCTTTTAACAATAACGAGGCCTACCGTATAGCTTTGTTAACACTTGAATAGGTGTTAGTAAGTATTGGAATATTTTGACTCAACTAAGGTTATTTTTACTTTAATTACATATTTAAGTAGGCCTAGGTATGTTGAACTCTGAGTAAACATACCTGCATTACATTTTAAAGGGGATTTGGGTAGGATGAGGATATAGAGTTAAATTAACAGCTTTAGGCTAGGCTTAAAAAATAAATAGCAACACATGTCAATGTAGGCTATACACTTATGCCAAAACCAACAGTAAATTCCTTTTATAGACAACACTTTGAAGCCCACAACTGATTATCATTTATAAAACTGCCTTCCTGTGCAGGCTTATGGACTCAGTAGAACTCACCATAAAAGAAGAAAAAACTCAAATAACCCCGGTGGGGGCAAGAACCAGTAAAAGGCCACATAAATGAAATAACTTGAATTTTCAGGAGAAAAAAATACATTATCGAGGCAGGCAACGCAGATGTAGATGTGTAAACAACGTTGAGGCAATGCAATGTTGTCATTCTGATCTAGAGTGTGTTGTATTCACCTCTCTGTACAGCAGTCTGCGAGGGAAGTCCTCCACTTTCAGCCTCAGGTTCAATTTTTCTGCTCGTTCATCTCAAAGCATTATACAAACAGTCCAGTCGTCCTCGCTCTCCCACTGCGCCTCTCCAATACATTCAGAACGTTTTCAAATTGAGGCACCGCCGTCACATCTGGGACTAACAGTGAAAAACCAACCGGAAGCCGTCACACAGGTCACCAAAAGGTAAATGTTGTTTAGTGACCGTTTACATCACCACTGGACGATCAACAACGATGATAGCATGTAGCATGTTAGCCACTCAACACCTGTTGGTGATGCAGAATCGTGGGCGTGTCTGATTAGCTGCTGGAGTTATGGTGATTTCTTTTATTACGATAATGAGGTGAGGTAAGTTAAGTAAATAATGCCAATCATGCCACAACCAACCCCAATAATGAAGCGGTCCTTAATTTGACTGCATTGTTTTTGCAATTTCGTACTGTTCACTAATTGCTATCCCCGGCTCTGTTTGTTACCCCGGTTCCGCACGGCACCTTTACGCACAGGTGACACAATCAACGTGTTTCTCTTCCGGAGTAACAGCTGGGTGTCACCTCTCTGGGGCTCCGATAAACTCTTCTCTTGCGGCTGCTGAAAAACTGTTGATTAACATGTTTTGTTGTTACATTCTGACACAGTTTGTCATTCCCCTTTTTTCCCCCAATAATATCTTTTGTTTTTTCCTCATTAATGGATGCGACTTGAAATGTAGCCAAGTGCTTACAATAGGCTAGGTTACTAACGATAAACCACCATTGATCACACATTTTTAATAATATTAATTTGAAGGTAATGTAAAATGATGTTTCCTAAGTGTATGGGATTAGTGCTAATTGGGACTAATGCGTAACACTAACTCAGTTACTTTTGGTATAGGCCAACTAGTAGGGCGGCTACTACAATGTATTTTATTTTTGTTAGTTATGCAACTACATTAATGGGGGAGACTGCAGGAATTATGAAACAAATCTGACCCCTGCAGCACTATTTCTATTGCTATTTTTGTTTAATTGAGTGGGTTTCAAGTTGTGATTTGGTAGAAACTAATCCGGCAATACTGCTATAGTTTACAGGAGGATATGTTTGCAAATGACAATTTTTTATAGCTTATATTGCTTAGTAGAATCCAGTGGTGTAATCGTGATCATGTTGAGGAAATTATGTGAGAGTAACTAATTATTTGCAGCATCTTGTAGAACACTGCCTTCTTTTGCATCAGGGTAAAACAATTTCATTTCATTTTTACTTTGAATCAGGGTCTACCAGTGCTGTCAACTGCTTCACAGGGTCTCTCAATGAAGACTGTAAAATAGAGTTAACAATGAAATTGAACCTTGAATGAAGATTATTTTATAAAATGTGTTGTTTCTTTAATGAAAGAAGCATATCTTTCAGTGTTTAAAATATGTTCTGAATGGATGTTTACTATTCATTGCTGTTTGTTTGCTGTTCAGTTTGTCCCATGAGTCCAGTGACAATTTTCTTCTCTTAGTTTCATTATGCTGTAACATTTTAGCACTGTTGCTATTCAATGCCAAAAACATTGAGAAAAAGCTTAAAGCCATCTTCCACTATTGACTATTTTGTCAAATTGCTGATCCCTTTTCAAAGCTTTGCATGTGTGACATTATAAAACTGCTGCTGTATACAAATGATTTATCTTATCAACCTAAAAACAACACTCAAAGCACCTCTGTCATGTGAACATCTTGTAAATGTCACTGAAATTCAGTCTGACATGAAGTGTCAACTCTTGCACTTCACCTCATGCTGTTGCGTATGTGGTTATGGAAATGTTCCATGTCAGAGTGGCGCTCTCTTTCTCTCTGGCAGGTGTAAATGGTGCAAGTTTCTGTCTTGTTCAACACCCATGCTACTTTGATGTGTTGGCAATCCTTTTGCCAGACCAATAACTCCCTCACACCAACACTACTCTTTCATGCTGCATGCTTTATTCTCATTCTTGGGGGAATCCTCTCGAGATACATAGTGTGCCTCTTAATTTCCCCAGGGATGCATGCAGGAGGCATACACTAGTGATTTTTCAAGGGATGAAACACTGGCAAACATTACAGTGAGATATATCATGACATCCGCTGCAGCTGGGTCAGATAACAAGTTAAATGGGTTCCATAACTTGTCACAAGTCCATGTTTTGCATTTCTCCTCTTTGTTTGGCTCCCATTTTAGTTTGCTCTTTTGTTTTCCAGGTTCAGGGTGGAATTATTCTGAACGGCGTAGCATTGAGAAACATGCAGCCAGTCAGCGCAGCATAGTAAGGTAGAATCCCAGGAGACGACGTGGCCCGGTGGGTTTGGTTTGTACATCCGTCACACACTTCTGAGGGGTGACGTGCATCACTGCTCCACTGAGGGAGAGCCTCTGCCATGTTTACTGTCATGTTCCAAGGTATGCTACTTGGCTTCAAACACATCAAACACATCTACAGGAATACTGATATTGGGAATGCCATAGGGAGCCAAACAAAAGGTACAGACATACTCCTGAAAACACAAATGTCCACAACTGTGCCATGAGCACTATCAAACCAGATAAATCTATATTTCTAAAATGCTGTTTTCATGTATTATCATATGTTCCATCATTGTAAATCATTTATTTATATAGACACATTGTTGCAAAGTCAGGTCAAATAACTATATTTAGCTACCATAAGACACCTTTGTATTTGATAGTGTCTCAATCATGCCGACAATACTGTATCTATATTTGCCAATATGCCATTTACTCTGTACAGTAGTTTCCATAGTAACAATGCCAACAGCACCTATGATGTGAAAGGAGAGAGCCAGGGGATTCTTTGTGCAGTTTGTGTGTGCTGATTGGAAACAAAAATGATTAAAATGGTCTGCAGTACTTTACTTGCCATACTAAAACAATGCAGTATGATTAAAACACAAAAGTTAATCGTTTTTAGTCAATCTGGTATGGGATATAAAAAGATGCAATACTTTCTAACATTGTCAAAAACCTGTTGTCTTTCATGGACAATGGGGGGGTGAGGGGTGCCGTCACACGGTTGTACTTAATTTATGAAGAATGGCCAGCACTGATTTGACTAGCAAAGTGGTCCCCTCCCGGCCTGCTGTGTGCAGTGTTGACGAGGGCTGAGTTGTTTGCTGTGCCTCTAGGCGTGAGGATGAGGGGGAGCAGCCTGGAGTTTCTGCCTGGCTCAGGGGGAGGTTGGACTGGATTAGACGGCTGACAGCTGGGCCACATCTCTGGAGGCGCAGGGCGGAGAGGCCCCCTGTCTGCCTGCCTCTGCACCAAGTGTCAATTTGAGCATGAAGGAAGGATGGAGTGAGCCAAAGAGTAAGTAAGTGAGCGAAGTGGGGCCACTGGTAGTCCTGGGTGGATTGACATCAGTGGTGCATGGGCCGTGCACACCGTTAAGCATCAGGAAACACACTGTTTATTTAGCAAGTTCTGACTTGGGGGCATAAACGTGTGAACACTCGGACAGACACACCAACACAAGAAAAAACTCTTACAAGGTTGTAGCTCTTGACCTCTTTGGTTTGGATATTGATGTTCATAGTCAGCGGTACATTGTATCAGGGAAGCAAATAAATCAGGCTTAGCTGTGTGGCTTCAAAATACAAGTGTTGCTATTAATTGCATTTCTTTCATAATCAAAGCACAATCTTTCCTTCGCGGAATCAAAGCTTTTCAATAATGCACAAATGGCAGTGAAACTATCTCGCCTCAGGTGGTATCCTGTACAATTATGTGCAATCAAGATTACAAACTACTTCAAAATCAAACGCAATCCTATTTTACTTCTATTTGCGGTGATGCGATATGTAATTAAATCTGACTTCTCTAAGTGGTTACATTATTTGATAGGCCGACTTTCAACATTTGCTCTAACTTCCATAAGAGATTTCTTGATTTCTTTTTTGATTGTACCATGCACAACAACTGGCATAATTTGCTTGAGCAGCACAGTGTTAATATGAGGAATGTTGCAGGGCCATATGAGAATTTTCTGTAATAGGTTTTCTCTAATCCTGAGAGACTGCTTTGTGTTTCCTGCACTGAGACTTGGCTATCACTGGGACGTGGGATGTGGGCTGGAGTCGACTTTATTAGCTGGTGATGTTCTAATGTGATTTATTTTTATAAATGAGAATGGGGTGGGAATGAAAGTGGGGGTGGAGGCCAGTATGCAAATATGGACCCTCATTAAACACCACCACCACACAACATTATCTGCTGCTCCTCAGATTGCTTGTGTGCATTAATGACGTGCAACCAAGTCTGCTACCTAATGGCATTGTAATGATCACAGCATTCATGATAAAGTCATCAGAAAGCATGACATTTACACATTAGATGTAATAAGAGGATCTCTACCACCCATTCACTCACGTGAACCCCAGGTTACCCCCATGAATTCATCCACAGAAGTGATTAACACATTTCATTTAAAGTTGAACAAAGAACTTATCTTATATTCACTTCTAACAAAAACTTTGTATCTTTGGTTTAAGGGAGACTTATTTAGGGATATACGTTTTCCAGAAGGTAAAACAAAATGGTGACCTTTTTGCGCAGCTTAAACCTTTTTAAAACATTCAGAAAAATGTATATTTAATTAAGCTCAATTACAATAGCCTCTTTTACTTAACACCTCTATAGGATATATGTTCTGTAATGAATAGATACTTCAGTATATTAAGAATTGTTTTACTACAAGTAAATAAAAATACAATTAATACCACTTATCAGTATTTTTTTGTGGTGCAAATATATAATGCATGTCAAAGGTAGAGCGAAGCAGGCAGGACCCAAATGCAGATTTCACAGAATATTCCTTTATTTCAAGATTAACTATAACAAACGAAAAACTCTTCCCTGTGAACACAGGGGCACCAGGTGAACACAATCAGGAAATAAGGTAGGAGGGAACACACAGGCTAATAAATCCAAATAGTCGAATAATCCAAAAATCAGCTCCTAAATTCTAACCATAGGTTCTAACCCTATCGTCTATTCCTTGACCTCTGAGTGAAACGTCACGGGGTTAAGGGATAGTGGATAGGAGAATTCAAAAGAACTTAGGAGAAGAGACTGCGGTGCTTTAGAGAATCCGGCTGAAGTCGAATAGTCCATTTAGCTTAGGAACCTTCCTAACGGAGTGAAATGACCCGGAAGTCCCTCAGTGGCAGCCATGAGTGCCGTTCAAATTCTCTAGAAGATCAGTGGTTCTCAAATGGGGGTACGCGGAGTACTGCAGGGGGTACGTGACATTTATTTTATCTTCATCAAAAAATAAGTAATGCATTTAAACAAACTACTAGTAGATTAATTACTTTATTCAAAAGTCTACAGTAATTCTGGATAATAAAATGGGAAAATAAACAGGGTGCTCTCTTTTCCTCTCCCTCTCCTGACAGACCGTCAGTCTCGTGCAGCTCGCTGATCCTGTAATAAGTGACCCGACAGTAAAGAATAAATATATTTATAACTAGTTTAGCTAGTTCCAGAGTAGATAAGCTAGCTAAGTGTGTTAGGTCTTAGTGTATTTTGCTCCGCTCAACGGTCCGTCACAGTGGGGCAGCTGTGATCCGGAAGAGCTGCGTGTTCTCCATCAGCAGCAGCTGATCTGATCTCTGATCTCTCTCTCTCGCGTCCGGTCTTCACTCACGTTAATTCTTTCACACACACATACGGGTTTTGGGCCGAGGGCGACACCGTACTTCCGGTATGCGCCATTTCACGCGAGGTGCAAGCAGAATATCATAGTCTATTGCCTTAATCAATATAGTCAACTCTAAAATACCACATATATGCATCGGCATGATAATATTATTGTGACAAGTGGGGTATTCACCTGGTGTTTCCAGAAGATAGACGTAGATGCAGCCAAAATCGACCGAAGGCCACTTTCGAGAGTCGTTTTTCCATACATCTGCAGGCAGTCTGTAAGGGCAATCGGACAACCCACACAGCTCTAGTTTACGCTGGTAACGACCTAGAGCACACCCCTCAAGTCCAGAGATGTAATCCGAAGACATGCAGCGATTTCTTCGGTCGTTAATTCAGAAAAAAAACCTAGTGCGCTCTGCCTGGCTATGTTAGCTAGATGTTTATATTAGCACCACCAGGATATTAGCACCTCCAGGAAAATGGCGTATTTATATATATATCTATGGCGCGCGTTGCATTGTGGGTAGCTCGTGACGTCACTGTGTGTGAAAGAATATCCAAATCTATCAGATCTATCTAGTTCTAGTTAATTATATGACTGCCTGCTTATCAAAGGACCTGTCCTAAACAATAAGTGTTGCTTGGCAACGGCGTGCGGCCGCAAAGTATAGCGCAGCATTATGCATATGTTTATATGAGGGGTCAAAATCCCATGCTCATAAAATGCTCATATATTTTTCTCTCTTCATTTCCCACCCCCCAAAATAAATAAATATACCAATTTTAGGAAAAGTAACGAAGTTTTAGCAGTGTGGGTTTTATATGAACAGAGTTACACATTATTTCAAAACGCGAAGTGTAATGCAGGTTGCCTCCCTGTCACCGAGAATGATAAAGATCCTCAGCGAAGCACAAGCCCATGTTTCTCACTAAATTGTAAGTACAACTTATTAAAAAGATCAGTTCAATGTCGTCTTACTGTAGTGTTATTATGTTGAAATTGGTTTTCCATGAATTTAGTGATGGATTGTAAACATTTGAAATGTAGCATTTAAGTGTTTCTCAGTTACAAGGTTGTTGTTTTAATAAATGCCAAAGTGCTTTGTTTTGAACGTTCATTAGTATTATAATCAAAAATAGAAATATGAACGTTAGTTTGTACTGAAATGATCAAATAAAGTCAACATTTCACAGTCTTTACTGAGCTGTGTGGGGTTTGTTCAACTTTTAAAAGATGTTTGAATGGTGATATACACACTGATAGATGTTAAAGGTGGGGTAGGTACGTTTCAGAAACCGGCTCGAGTGCACTAAAATTTGAAAGTACACAGCCGAAAAGAATCCGCCCCTTCCTTCAGACTTCCTTACAGAGCACCTCCTCCAACACACATGAATGAACGCGCAATGCACGCCCAATTACGGCACGCCCAATGAGGGCACGAGATACATTTGTGCGTGCACGACATGGAAGGCTGACAGACAGGGCGGCAATCCCATCTAAAAAGCACGACCAATCGTTCGGTCGTGCTTTTTACAGTATTACGGCTTCCACAGATGACATTTTTTTATGGATTTTTTGTCAAAGCACTTAAGATATTCATTGCTATCTGGATGTTAAGAGCATTCCATGGAATATAACAAAAAGTGTATCTCGAGCCGGTTTCTCAAACTTACCTACCCCACCTTTAAGGACTTATGTTTATAATAAATACATCTATTAATTTTAAGATATTTTCATAGTTCAATCATACGTGGGATCATTTGTATTAATGTGGACCGGAGGGAGAGGGTGAAATCCGTGTATCTACCGTCCAATTGTTTTTCTTTATTAAACACGTTTGAGAGGCCTTTTTGCTTTTTGCCTTACGGCCCGTCCACACAGCGGCGTGCGCTGACGCTTGCCGGCGGGCGTGTCTGAAACTCGACCAACAACCAATCACATGAATCTCCCGCCCCTGACACACAAGCAGCGGTTTGATTGGCTAGAGCTTGTACTGGCATATGATTCGATTGGCTGACGCTTCTGCTGAGGCGTCAAAAGTTGAACATTGCTCAACTTTTGCAGCGAGCCACGCCAGCGACGCTCCGCGTCGCTTCCCACGATGCATTTCGGCTAAAAGTGACGTCACCCCATTCAAAGTGAATGGTGAAGCGTCAACGCACGCCGCTGTGTGGACGGGCCGTTACTAAATGGTCTAATGGTCATTGGAGCGAGGGGCGGGGCCAAACTCACGGAAGTGATTTCAAAACAAAAGCGGTGATAATATTATAAACAAAGGGAAACAAGGTGAATTTAGCGATCACAACGAAAACGGCCAAGACACATATTGAGCCCAGAAAATGGATGTTATAAGGGCTGTAAATACAATAAGCCTCTGTCTAAAATGGACAACATTGTTAGGAGATTTAAACTATACAGCGATTCTGCACTGCGGTCAACTCCAAATCAGCTGCTCTTCATTCCTGCTATATTTGACGATCTGATACAAATATGTTTTACCACAAGTTCTTAAGAAAACTGACACTGTTGGACTCGGTTCTAGTTTGACTTCTACCAGAAATAAAATGAAGTACTTTTACTGTGCACTTGTGTGAGTCAAAGCCCTGTCAAAGCCCCCTCCATAGTACATAATGCATGTTTTTCTGCTATATTTGATGAATGATAAAAATATAATTTTACCATTAGTTCTTAATGAAATTGATACTGTTTGACTTTGTATTAGTTAGCCTACTACTTACAATACATTGAAGTACTTTTACTGTGTATTGTTGGAGGAATACTCTGTCAAAGTCCCCTGCTGAGAACAAAATCAAGCCACTTCTGCTAAGTTTGATGAGGGAATTCTTTTTTGTCATTAGTTCTTTGTGAGATTGATCCTGTTGGACCCAGTACTAGTGAAACTACCCCCACAAGTACTATGAAGTACTTACTGTGTACTTTTCCAGTACTCCTCTGTCAATGTTCCCTCCTGAGAACAAGAATGCATGTTTCTCTGCTATTTTGAATAAACGTGCAAAAAGACTTTCTTCATGAGACTGATATTGTTGGACAGAGTATTTTAAGAGGATGGTAGACTTGATATCAGCAATACTTCCAGTCAGTACTCCGGCAGCAGCATTTGTACCCCTTGGAAAGTCTATAGAGTCTGGCCTGGATAGCTGGTCTATCCTTCAGCACACTGACACGCTCAATCACTCTTGTTGGCCTCTTATGATGCTGCTGTCTTTTAAAATATGATTATTTCTCTGCTCCTAGTTAATTCCTCGCAGATTCTTTCATCAGTCCCAGTCATTGCATGTCAGTCAGTATAGAGCTTTGAAAAATGTGTCCTATTCAACAAAAGGTTTTTTTCTGAGTGAAGGCCAGAGCTAAATTATAGATTGTTTGATTGTGTAATTACAAGGTGAGAGAAAATAAATCCACATCCTCCTATGAAATGTATTTTATTTCCTTTTCCATGTTATACTTATACTTACTTGCATTATAACATTTGCATGTTGAACTACATGATAGCTTCCCCAGCTTCAAGGAAATACAATAAAATAAATGGATTCATAATTTTAAAAAAATGATAACAATTAAAAACGGAAAGCTATGTTGCACTCTATAGAAAACGACGTTTATTGCCATAAATATGATGATGGATTAACCTCTGGATTAACCTTCAGCAGCGTTTTTATCGTTTGAATGCCATTGAACTAGGGGTGCAACAACTAATCGACTTAATCGATTATAATCGATTACCAAATTAGTTGCCAACTAATTCAGTCGTCGATTCGTTGGTGACGTCATCACGTGTGTTTTACGCCCCGTTAAGCTCTAACTTTATTGGTCTTTTTATCGGTACTGGAGACATTTAAAAAATATATGTCATGTAGTATTGCTACAAAGACATTATATCGCAGTCTTAGTGTCGCCAACTCGTTTCTAATATGCAAAAAGACAAACAAATGCGTCTATGATGTATTTTCGATCTTTCTCTCCCCGCCTGCTTGCGAGGGGGCGGGGCAGTTTACACACGGGCAGCTGCAACATGCAGCAACACACACACGTGGGAGATGGCGGAGAGAACACGCTCCGAGGTGGTTAAACTTTACCCGTCTCGATGTGGAGAACGCTCGTTACCAAAAGTGGAATAAGAGTTTAGCACGTAAGGGCGGTAACACGAGCTATTTTTCTAAACATTTAGCAAAAGTGCTCCACATCCAGATGGAGGAATACACCGGGTTCGACTGTCTTTCTAGTAGCTCTGTAGCCCCGTCCACGAGTAACGTTTTCACGTCAGGTGTTATGTATGCTAGCAGCAACACACGGAGCTAACTACATTATACAAACATAATGATGAGAGGTAACAGTTATTTGCAGACTTTTGGTGACAGAGCCTTCAGTGTGGCATCCCCCACCCTCTGGAACTCTCTCCCCCCCGAAATTCGCAGCGCCCCAACCCTGGACATTTTCAAAAAAGCCCTCAAAACGCACCTTTTTACCAAGGCTTTCCCCACTGTATAGTTAGTTTAATAGGTTTATTTGTCCGCTACTTCCCCCCCCACCCCCTTAACCTGTCTGCCTTTTTTCCCCTACTCCCCCCCCCCCCTACCCGACTTGTAAAGCGACCTTGGGTTTCCTGAAAGGCGCTATAAAAATATTATATATAATTATTATTATTATTATTATTTAGTTTGTTAAAGTTTCAGCTATTCTGTTTACAGTTCTGTCATCAGATTATTTAATACGATTTGTTAAAACACTGTTGTTTCTTTTGATGTGAAATATTATTTATTTAATTTGAATAAAAAGCAATGTTAGTTTTGTTCACAATTTAAGTTATTTCAATAATATATGTATTTTTGAATCAAGTATTAATCTTTATTGTCTTCATTGCTAGTTTCCACATGCCTAAAACAACCTCAAGCTAAATCTAAAAGTTGATGGCTAAATAAGAGCGTTTGAGAAATTGTGCAAGGCATACAGTAATAGTCCGAATAGTCGATTAATCGTTTCATTAATCGATAGATTAATCGATTATCAAATTAGTCGTTTGTTGCAGCCCTACATTGAACACAACTTTTGATCAGAACAACAGCTAAGACGTTTTGGCTCCGTAAAGCACATTTCTTTGTTTTCTTTGTTGTCGTTTGGCCGCAAGTTCTGATCACTCAGTGATGATACTTATATGTCTGGAATCTGTGGAATCTCAGCTTGCTAATTGATATCTTTTTTGTGCAGATCCGATAAGTAATAAGGGTATTTTACCTTGAGTTCTGTGCTAAGTGCGTTAGCATTTTTTCGCTCAGGGCTAATTCAGAGCCTTTGTTATTACCCTTTTGTTTTGTTTAGCTAAAAAAGGTTAATATTAAGGTTATATTGCCCCCGCCCGCGTGCCGTGGGGTTTAACTGGTTAAATAACTACTGACATTTTAATAAATATTGCAAAAAAGGGCTCCAAAAAAGGCATATATAACCTGGCCGGCTTAACCAGTGTGTAATTCTTCAAGCACCACAAGATTCCGAGTTTATAAAGTACAATTCTGGGCCATTGATTGTGTCATTTCTCCAAACACATACACTAAAAATGCCTGTTTTGAAGCCTTAAAATGGTGCAGGAAAAGGACTTTACATTGTATTATACTTAAAGACAGGGCTATTCAGTTAAGAGAAGAGAAAAAGGAAAGCAAATTGTTATAATGGGTGATGTAACATTAATCAAATCAAGTTCTCATTCATAACACTCCGTTCGATGTCTCACTATGGGATGCGCCTCATCGCGGAGCAAACAGAAGCATCAATCTCATTACGCCAATCCTGATTGGCTGGTGATCTTGACGTCAGCGTCAGGGAATTCACCCCCTATAAGTAGCTTGCGCCACGACGCATGCGTCATTCAAACACCTCTTCTCGCTTCAGAGCACATCTCTATAGTAGCCGGACAAGCTTAACGGTCCACAGACTGAACCCAAATATCCATTTCGGTCGACGGGCGCTCGCCGGCTACTCCTTCTGCTTTGCAGGAAGACGGTAATACTAACACCAGTTAGTATTGAAATCGACCTCGCCCTTCTCTTCCCCGGAAAGTAAGGTAGGTCTGATTTTTTCAAGCTAGCAACACACCTGTTGCTAGCTCGCTCCCTCACTATCGACACCACGGTAGCGAGGATGTTTTTTCTTTTCTCTTCCCCACGGAGGAGGAAAGGATTAAAGGAGCATACTGTCACACCAGTCAGTATTCTCCGGGAATAAAAGACCCACACCGTCCTTTTCTCCGGATTAAGGACAGGGTGGTAACACCTTTTTTCTCCCAACTTACCAGTTGAGAGCGGGTCCTCTCCACGCCACGAGGCGAACAAGATGGACGCCTCTCTCCCTCACACCAGAGGAGTCAGGGACTCGGTGGCTCGACTCGGTGGCTCGACTCTGCGGCTGCGGGTTGAAGATCTCGGGCACAGACACACACCAGGTCTGCTCGTCCTGCCTCGGGTTGGAACACGCCCGAGGCGCTATCGACAACCCCGGCTCGTGCGGACATTGTGTCCGCTTCACCGTGAAGAGCCTCCGCCGATGGCTAGCACGCCAAGCTAGCCTGTCGGAGAAGGACCCCCCCATGTCCACTGACCTGCCAGCCGGCAGTCAAGACGCGGGGGTGTCCGCCGCAGAGAGTGAATCCCTCTCCGTGTCGGTCTGGGGCTCATTATCTGCGATGGCTGCAGAACCGGAATCCCGCGCCCTGGCAGGCCCCACGGGACCCCACGCTTTACTGAGCTGGGGCTCCCGGTTAGACCTCACCATGGTCTCACCCGCGGAGGATGTCCTCGAGCTGGACTACGATGAGGATGAAGAGGACGCCTTGGTGTTCCTCCTGTCCGAGTCGGATGAACATGAAGAGGACATCCTCATGTCATCGGCTCAGGCTGCAAAGCCTGGAGCGAGGGCTGCTCTCCCGGGCGATAGCACACCAGCTTCGCCCTGTCTGAGCATGGACCTGCAGGCCGTGTGTAAATGCGCCGCGGCCAGACTCGACATCCCGTGGCCTGAAATCGCCAAGGAGACCTCCAGGTCCCTCTACGAAGGGAAACCTTTTCCCCAAGCAGCGCGGACGAAGAGGCAACTTCTTCCGGTCTTCCCGGAGATGTTGGATGAGGTGTTGGTCTCGTGGAGACCGGCCCTTCAGCAACAAGGTCCCAATCCGGGGTGCCTCCTCCCTAGACTGTGACGGAATGGAGAAGCTCGGCCTGCTCCGCATACCGCCCATGGAACCGCTGGTAGCGGCCCACCTCCTACCGAGGATGGGCCCGTCACCAAGCAGGAACCCCACGCTGCCAGCAAAGTCGCAGCGTTGTCCGCCAGGGCCCTGAATGTGTCCTCGCTGCTAACCGCTTACCAAGCGGAGCTCTGCGAGGACCTGTCGGGTAACACGGGGGCAGCCACTCTGGACGAGATGGCAGCGGTCACGGACATTTGTCTCCGTGTCCAACGCTGCGCCGTCCAGGCCGGCAATGGAGATCATGGTGGTGCAGGAAAGAGCGAGATGGCTCAACCTCACCAACCTCCCAGACCGGGAAAAGGAGGATGTGCTGGATATGCCCATCGTTCCCGAGGGGATTTTCGGCTCCGCTCTCGCCTCCATGCAAAGGAGGTGTGAGTCGAAAAAGAAGGAGGGCGAGGCACTCCACCTCTGCCTCCCTCGAAGGGTCCAGCCGCTGCCTTCGCAGCAGCAGTCCTTCGCAGCAGCAGTCCTTCGCCCAAGCTGCCTCTAACCCTGCTCGGTTTAAAACACAGAGGACGCAGAGGTCGCAGCCCGCCCCGAGTCCCCAGCCCAGGCTGGAGACGAGGGCGAGCTGGCCTAGAAATTCTCCGGTTCGGAACAGAATTCGGCCAATACTTGATTTGAGGGCTCTGAACAAATATCTACAAAGATATAAGTTCAGAATGCTCACTCACACATCTCTGCTGCGGCTCGTGCGACAAGACGACTGGTTCACATCAGTCGACCTGAAAGATGCGTATTTTCACATCCCAGTATATTACCCACACAGGAAATATCTGAGATTCGCATTTCAGGGGATCTGTTATGAATACAGAGTACTCCCATTCGGTCTGTCTCTCAGTCCAAGGGTGTTTATACGATGTACGGAAGCCGCGATAGCCCCGTTAAGACAACAGGGTATTCGCCTGGCGACCTAGCTAGACGACTGGCTGTTTCTCGCACAGTCGGAGCAGGAGGCTGTTACGCAGACAAATGTCCTCGTAAAGCACCTGCTCAACCTGGGTTTCATAATAAACACAGAGAAGAGCATATTGTGCCCAGCACAGACTGTACTCTTCCTGAGTTTACGCCTGAACTCTGTGCCCTTTTCAGCTCGCTTGTCAGCGGAAAGAGTGAAAGCTTTCAGAGCTTGTCTCAATCTTTTCCAGCTGCGCAAACATGTTCTCTTCAGATCATGCCTGCGATTGCTGGGGCTCATGGCGTCAGCCATCCTGGTCGTACGACTGGGACGCTTACACATGAGGGAGTTTCAGCGCTGGGTGGCCGCCCTAAAACTAAAGTGATGGTTACTGTGAAATGCGTAATGGCACTGTGCCACTGGCTGCACCCGACTTTTCTAGTACGAGGTGTGCCTATGGGTGCTTTCACGGAAAGCGGTCACCACGGACGCATGTCTGACAGGTTGGGGAGGTATTTATGAAGGTCGCCCGGTGAGGTGTCTCTGGAGCAGAGACCTCCAGCGGGCGCACATAAATTACCTGGAGCTTTTAGCGGTGTTTCTCACCCTAAAACGCTTTCTGCCTTTCCTCAGGGGACATCATGTCCTCGTGAGGACAGACAATACGACCACAATATCGTATATTAACCGCCAAGGGGGTTTGCGTTCTCTCCAGTTACACACACTGGCACGCAAACTGATCCTATGGAGTGGTAGACGTCTCCTCTCTCTGAGAGCGACGCACGTACCGGGAGTGATGAACCTCGGGTCAGATCGACTGTCCAGAGGTATACCAATTTATGCAGACTGGACTCTACATCCAAGGATTGTGAGCCAGCTGTGGGTGCGTTACGGCAGAGCCGCGGTGGATCTGTTCGCATCGAAAGACAACGCTCAGTGTCAGCTGTTCTTTTCGATGCTAAATGCACCGTTAGGCGTGGATGCACTCGCGCACGATTGGCCTCCGGGCCTTCTGTACGCGTTCCCACCCCTGGCTCTGATACCCCCAACTCTGGCCAGAGTGAGAGAGCAACGCCACACACTTATCCTGATAGCTCCACACTGGCCAGCTATGTACTGGCTAGCGGAGATATATCAGCTGCTGTGCGGGCAGCCATGGCAGCTCCCACTACGCAGGGACATACTGTCCCAAGCGGGGGGGGGGGGGGGGGCGATCTTTCACCCACACCCAGAGCGCTTGGCTCTATGGGCCTGGCCCGTGAGTGGTACAATCTGAATACAGTGTGACATGAAGCTGACCCTGGCAGCTGCCAAGCGAGCCAGTGGCACTCATGCACTATCTGTACAGTCTTCAGGCACTCGGTTCGCCCCAGGGGAAACAGAGTGTGGTTGAAGCCCAACCCTGCCTTTATCTTAAGGCAGTTGGTTCAGGTACCACATTTGACATTGAGGCATACTCCCCGCCACTGTATTCCTCCGGGGAACAGCGGCCGGATTTGCCGTGTCTAGCCCGTGCTTTACGCACATACAGGGACAGATCAAAGGTGCTTCGTCATAATGACCAACCCCTTGTGTCCTGGGCTAACCCTTATAAGGGCAAGCCTGTTACTAAGCAACGGCTCTCCCACTGGTTTGTGGAAGCAATTGCTTTGGGACCCATACGAGTGAGAGTTCGCAGGCACCCTCGGGTCCGCGAGCTCTTTCGACTCAGGGTCTGGCTGCATCCTGGGCTCTGTCCAGGATGTCTCTCATCCAAGACATTGGTGCAGCGGCGAGCTGGTCCTCGCCGCTCACTTTTGTCCGCCTCTTAACAGGCTGGACGTTCTGCTCCCAGTGTGACTCAAGCAGTGCTGGGCACCTGGTTGAGTCAGAGCTCTACCTGTTAAGTTCTGGGTGGTTTGGTGATTTTCGAGATAAGCTCGTCTGACAATACGGGAGCTACAATTTCCCATAGTGAGACATCGAACGGAGTGTTATGAATGAGAACTATAGGTTACTCACGTAACCCCAAGACTCAGAGTAACATGAAGTGAGATGTCTCACCAGACGGCCCTCCTTGCTATGGTGAAGCGAGAAGAGGTGCTTATATTGAATGACGCATGCGTTGTGGCGCAAGCTACTTATAGGGGGTGAATTCCCTGACGCTGACGTCAAGATCACCAGCCAATCAGGATTGGCGTAATGAGATTGATGCTTCTGTTTGCTCCGCGATGAGGCACTTCCCATAGTGAGACATCTCACTTCATGTTACTCTGAAGACTGGGGTTACGTAAGTAACCTATAGTTTTATTTATATAGCACATTTATAAACGATTTTTGGTCAAGCCAAAGTGCTGTACATATAATAAAAATAGTCTACAGTAAAGACACTTTACAGCTAATACAACAACACAGATTGTTCAGAATAGCAGTATGAGAAAAACGACACCCTCTATCCTTAGACCCTCACATCGTACAAGGAAAAACTTCCGGAGAAAACCCACAGTTTAAGGGGAACATGGGAGAAACCTCAGGGAGAGCAACAGAGGAGGGATCCCTCTCCCAGGACGGACAGATGTGCAATAGATGCCCGTGTAACTCCAAGAGATAATACATTTACAACATAGACCAAATGTTTGGAAATGCATGTGTCTGTAATAAGAAGATGAATCTATGAAGATGTCAACTACAACAAGATTAATGACAGACATAATATGAGGTCCTTGGCACTGTGTGATCATGGGGCATCACCCTTACAGCATCAGGACAATATCATATGGAGTCAGACACTGGAAGTGTGCTGGAGGCGTTGACTGGGACTAATGGAAGGATGAGGCTGATGAGACTGAAGAATCTGTGACGAACTAGCGGCTGAGAAATAATCAACCTGATCTCACCAGAATGCGTGACTCCACCACGACTCCTTAACACCGCATTGCATTCTGCTACATTTACGTGTCTGCACTACGCAAACAACCCAATGTAAAGTGAATGAGGCTCTTTTGTCGTGGTGCACACACGCATTTCTACAACGTCCCGCAGTGAGCTTTTATTCTATAAAACGTTTTTTAAATCTACTTTATAGCTTGTAGTAACTCACGGGAGGCTTCTTTTATTTTATTTGTATTCATAATAATTTTTATTTTTCGTCAGAATGTAAAAATTACATTAGTTACGAATTTTTGTTCTCAAAAAACAGTGCATTGTGTGTAATGCAACTGTGATTTTTATTAAATTAGTTAGTTTTTAAGGAAGGCCAGAGCTTCAGCTGTGTCCAATAGATTGTTCCCTTTAGTTAACGTTATTTAAAAGATAATGATCATGTCCCCTTTATTGTATTACGAGCGTCCATTCCCATTGGATAACGGAGAATTGTACACCCGGAAGTAAGTATATTCTCCTTACTGTCGATTGATTTTAGTGATATCTGAACTACTCATCAACTCAAACACACCAGATTATCCTTGTTAATTACACAACATTGATTGGTTTAAATTGTGTACAATGCTTTTGTATTTTTCCCCTTCGATTTGGAGAAACGAATATTTTTTCGGAGTTTTTGGATGGCAGAAGACACTACACTACCCAGAATCCTCAGCTATCGTTTGGGACTACACCATGTGCTTAGCTTGACAAACCCCGTGATCAGTCCTCAAGCTTTGTGATTGGTTGACCTCCAACTGCATTCCATATAAAAAAAACGTTTCGTAAAAGATAAAATCATACTTTATTCAGCAGTGCTTGCTTTACTCTTTGAAAGTCATCACATGAATGCATTGTAATAAATGGTTTGGCTGCATTAAATATCACACATCTATCGTAGTTCTTTATTTATCTACGGAGATCGGGCATCAGAATAGACCGGAAACTATTCTTTTACTGTTCTGTTTTAATTTCAAAATAAAGTTAGTAGTAATAATCTGTTTTGATATTATTGTTTTTTATTAACTACTAGACCTCTGGGTCATGTTAAGACCATCTTTTCTGTGTTGCTGTGGGTTTTTTCGATCGCTTTTGTGTTACAAATATCAAAACAATAACTAAATATATCCGTCATAAACTAAACCAAAAACAGCAGTATATTTTATTTTGTTAACACCGTAAACTTGACAGCTTTTTAACCCGCACCTCCTACTGGTTAAAGCACGTTATTACACGTTTAGAGTAATGCAATGCAGGTAGATTGTGTTGCTTTTTAATGACTGTTTAAAATGCCTTTTTCTTAATGTCTTTCATTTTTGTAAAGCACTTTTGAATGTGTTATATTTGATGAAAACATTTAAATATTAAGAGTACATACAAACTAGTGAGAAAGTAGAAGGTCAATGATATAAATATAGAATAGAAAATATCAAGAAGATACTGTAAATAATATCTACAATAAAACAGTGTAGTGCCTGATAGGAGGATGTGCAAAACAGACAAACTAATAAGGCTTTATTTAAACATTAAAGAATACTTTAGGCTAAGGTCTTCTTTTAAATAAGAAAAAAGCTTTGGGGGTATCTATCTACAGATTAAGCCTGACAAAGTACTTAACATCTAATATATTGCATGGTTTGTTTTGGAACTTGACAATCAACTTTCCTGCAATGTTAACTATGTTGAAGCACTTATTTTAACCGATATTATACATATTTATTATACTCTTATAAGATGTTAGATAGAATAAGAAATGTGCAGAATATGACAGTTTAATGGTGGAGGTATACACATATTGATAGATGTCTTGTAATGCACTGTTGAGGAACCTGTGACCCAAGTTTTGCATTCATTGCATAACTACACCGTAGTTGTGTGTATGATAATTATGTCAATAAACCTTAGAAAATCTTGAAATCTTGAAAGGGATGTGCAAAATATCAATTATATACAGTCTTTAATGAACGATTAGAGAATAACGAGTAATGAATATGCTTTATACGGATCTGCAGATAAATGTTTAGTCTTCTCAAGCACCAACTATCAAATATCTCTCCTGATTGTTGGCACTTGACAATCACCTTCACTGAATTTTACTCAGGTGTAACTAAAGTCTGATTTAAGGGTTGTTTATATTTCACATCATTAATCCAAATCTGTAAAGTAACTAAAATAAATGTAGTGGAGTAAAAACACCACATTAACCTTAAAGAAAGCCCTCAGGATTATAAAAGACCCCCATCACCCCAGCCACAAACTGTACCGCAGCATCCGGACTAAAACCACCAGACTCAGGGACAGCTTCATCCCCCAGGCCATAAGACTATTAAACACCTGAACTTAGAAACAACATCCATAACATTCATCTGGCTGCTACTTAGAAATTAGTTATCTAATATATCATATTCACAATGTAGTGACTGCTTTTTTGTCTTTTGTTTTCTTAGTTATGTTCTCTTTTATATGTGTGTGTTATGTGTTATGTGTAACGTTGCTGCCTTCTTGGCCAGGTCAGCATTGAAAATGAGATTGTATCTCAATGCTTTTATCTTGTTAAATAAAAGTTAAATAAAAATAAAAAAGGATTCCAATCACTTATAGACTCTTATTGCACTATTTTTTCTGTGTGTCTGTTTTATTGTGTTGCACTGTTGGAGGACCCTGCGACCTAAGGGGGGGGGGGGGATAGGACACGTTCGATTCCTGTTTTGAATAGTGTGCCGTCGATGGGTTTCATTCCATTTCAAGGTGCTTTTTGACTCCGTGTAAACTTTGCGCACAGCCACTCCAACATCCAATCACAGAGCTTGAGGACTGATCACGGGGTTTGTCAAGCTAAGCACATGGTGTAGTCCCAAACGATAGCTGAGGATTCTGGGTAGTGTAGTGTCTTCTGCCATCCAAAAACTCCGAAAAAATATTCGTTTCTCCAAATCGAAGGGGAAAAATACAAAAGCATTGTACACAATTTAAACCAATCAATGTTGTGTAATTAACAAGGATAATTTGGTGTTTTTGAGTTGATGAGTAGTTCAGATATCACTGTAAAATCAATTGACAGTAAGGAGAATACTTACTTCCGGGTGAAAAATCCTCCGTTATCCAATGGGAATGGACGCTCGTAATACAATAAAGGGGACATGATCATTATCTTTTAAATAACGTTAAAGTTGGGAACAATCTATTTGACACAGCTGAAGTTCTGGCCTTCCTTAAAAACTAACTAATTTAATAAAAATCACAGTTGTATTACACACAATGCACTGTTTTTTGAGAACAAAAATTCGTAACTAATGTAATTTTTACATTCTGACGAAAAATAAAAATTATTATGAATACAAATAAAATAAAAGAAGCCTCCCGTGAGTTACTACAAGCTATAAAGTAGATTTTAAAAACGTTTTATAGAATAAAAGCTCACTGCAGGACGTTGTAGAAATGTGTGTGTGCACCACGACAAAAGAGCCTCATTCACTTTCAGTGTTGTGCTAGTTACTGAAAACCAGTAACTAGTTACCATTACTAGTTCCTTCATTTCAAAAGTAACTCAGTTACTTTACTGATTACTTACACCAAAAAGTAATGCGTTACTGTGAAAAGTAACATTTTAGTTACTTAAAAAAAAGGGCTCCCATTATATTGTTATTGCATTGGAGAATAATACAATCTTTTGATCAACTTGACATGCATTATATGCAATCTGGATAGCATCGATATTAGCTAGCTTTACATTTTTGTATATTCTTTCTCCAGGTAGTTGGAAAAAGTTTTCCGTTTCATATGCCGTGTGCCGCCCGGACATGCTATCATGCTAACTAGCTCCCTGAAAGCGGGTGACTCCACTGTAGCAACAGCCTGCATGTGTTCTACACATAGACTGTATATATAAGGTCACCGGTCCTTCAGCAGGATACTGTAGTGATTCAAAGTTTGATTTTAGAAAACGAGTGCTTTTGTTTTGAATTCACTTCCGTGAGTTTCGCCCCGCCCCTCGCTCCAATGACCATTTGACCATTTAGTAAGGTAAAAAGCAAAAAGCAAAAACGCCTCTCAGACGCTCTTCCGTTTAGGTGTTTAATAAAGAAAAACAATTGGACGGTAGATACACGGATTGGGTGACGAGCATAAGTTTCACTTTCCTTTTTTATTTCAATTCCAACTTTGGTCATGAAGAATATGTTTCTCTGTTGTCCACGTTCATAATGCATAAAGCATCAGAGCACGGTGCAGAGTAGACATACTTGCCAACCCTCCCGATTTTCGCGGGAGACTCCCGATTTCATAGCCCTCTCCCGGTTTCCTCCCGGGGTCATATTTCTCCCGCATTTCTCCCGATTTCTGACTAAATAAGATTTACTCAGGACTGTTTCCACTCGGACTTTAATACAGCTACACCATTGTTTGGTTTCCATGGTAGCATGTCTCAGTAGTAGCGCACGCAATTGAAAGTCTGAGAGGATGAGGAAAATATATCACAGAAAACAGAACAAGAATCGACAACTCTACCCTCTGCTCACTCCTTTCCTGAGGTCTCAAGGTTGGCAAGTATGTCTCTAGATGAGTTTACAGTAGTCCGTCGTTCTTTTTAAACATCCATGTTGTAGTCCGCTGTATAGAAAACTGTAGTTTCCATAGTTTCCCCACAGCAGCAAACGCACATTTATGACGTCCGCTGGCGCATCATAAACACTCGGATAGTGAAAGTGCATTCGGATTCTCTAAAGCAGTGGTTCTCAAAGTGGGGTCCGCGACCCCCCGGGGGTCCGTGGCACTCTGCCAGTCCGTGAAAACTTTTCAGATTCATTCATTTAAATTATCATGATATAATTTTTTTTTTAAAAAATTTTTTACAAAAGGCTTCATAATTCAACAAATAATATTTTATTTTTTTAATCTAAAATAGTTCATAGATTACGTTCTAATCTAACAAATCTATACATTTAAAAATCAAGCGCGTCACCCGTTACCGTGGAAACAACAATAACTGGTACGTCAGTCAGAGAGCGCCGCTGCTAGCATCATAGAGATATAACACGGCTAGCATACTACGAAGATGGACAGATTTTTAAAACGACCGGTTACGGCTACAAATTAAGTAAATGAAAAACAAAAACAAAAGTAAGGAAATACGATGAGGAGTATCTCCAATATGGATTTATTGAAGTGGAAGGGAAACCGAAATGTCTGATATGCCTGCGGTGTCTTGCCAATGAGGCGATGAAGCCTGCCAAATTGCAGAGGCACCTCGAGACCATGCATCCAGATTATGTAAAAAAAGACCGGGCTTTTTTTTAGAGGAAGGTCGAGGACTACCGCCAGCAACAACAACGGATGGTTAATGTTACGTCTGTTTCTGCTAAAGCGCAGCGGGCCTCCTACCTGGTAGC